>NC_080421.1:84581913-84903215 GCF_029873635.1 Malania oleifera
ATTTTTTCAAAGTTTTCTTTACTTCTGATAAAGTTGTAAATAATCTTTTCCTTATCTTGAATTAAGTTTTTAAGATCAATTATTTCTAGTTCTTTCTTGCCATCTTCATTCACTCGAGACTTTGCTAATTTTTGAGACATGTCATTTACTTTCTTCTCAAGCTCATTAATTTTTAAGTCTTTTTCTTTTTCAACAAATTTTAAAGATTCAAACTGATTTCTAAGTGATTCATTTTTTTGTTTCAAGATTATGTTCTTTTTTGAGACCTTGATAAACTTATTATGAAGAGAGAATAATTCAGCTTGAAGTTCTTTATAAGAGGACATACTTTCACATGAATCATTAAATGATTCATCACACAAATCTTTCGAGAAGGAGTAATAAGAGTTTACCTCTTCGTTGTGTGCCATGAAGCACATGTTTGCCACTTCTTGTTCGTTGGATTCGCTCTCTGATTCCCTTGAATTTGTGTCGTCCCATGTTGCTTTCATTGCAGGCTTCTTTTTCTTCTTTTCCTTCTTGAGTTGAGGGCAGTCTAGCTTGATGTGTCTGACCTTTTTACAGTGATAACAAGTGGGAGGTTCATTTTTGCTTTTGTATTCCTTTTTACTATTTTCATCTTTTTCAGTTTGTGACCCTCTGAATTTTCTAGTGTCTTTCTTATTTCTTTTGAAGAATTTTCCAAGTCTTCTAGTTATGAAAGCTAATTCTTCATCATTCACTGGAGTAATTATCTTCTTCACTTGAATGTTCTTTCGAGGCTTTTAGAGCTATAAACTTCTTTTCTTTATTTTTAGTGTTTCTTTCTTTTATAGCCATTTCATAGGCTAGAAGTGATCCTATGAGTTCATCTAATGAGGTTGTTTTGAGGTTTCTACCTTCCGTTATTGCTGTGGCTTTTGGTTCCCAAATAGGTGGAAATGCTCTTCGAATTTTCCGAATCATCTCATAGGTGGAATATGTTTTTCCTAAGGCACTTAGTGAGTTTATGATATGTGTGAACCTAGTATACATGCTTGTAATGGTTTCATCGGAATTCATTCTAAAAGCTTCGTATTTACTAGTCAACATATCAATTCTACTATCTCTAACATCTATTGTGCCTTTATAGATTACTTCTAATTTATCCCAAATTTATTTTGTAATTTTACATGCCATCACTCTATTGAATTCATTAGCATCAACTGCATAATATAGGGCTTTTATTGCACTAGAGTTAACTTGAAGCATTTTGTGATCTGTTTCTGTCATCTCATTTTCTTCCTTAGGTACTTCTTTTCCATCCACTAGTTTAGTAGGGATTAGATTACCATTTGTGACAACCTTCCATGCCTTCCAATCCATTGTTTGAAGGTAGATTCTCATGTGTTGTTTCCTAAAGGTATAGTTGAGTCCACAAAAAATGGGTGGTCTAGTTGAGGATTGACCCTCACCAAAGAAAGCTACTCCTATTTGTGTCATCTAGATCTTTATATAGCTTTTTGTTAGGGTTTACTATAACGAGGGTTAGATACCAATTGAAAACTAAGGTGTAGCCCCAATAGGGGGATGAATTGGGTTATTCTTCTAAATTCTTTTATGAATTCTTAACCTTTTATAATTCTTTCATAGATATCTTGACTTCTTGTTGATTTAGCAATCACACAAAGGCTTAAGTCTTTTATTCAATCCACAACCACAACACAAATAAACAATCAATCAACTACTCAAACCAATCAACCACAATATAAGTAACCAATCAAAATATGCTTTGCAATACTTTTGGCAATATTCAGCTTAATTGTTTGCAGCCCTGTGTATATGAATTTGTAAGTCATGTAGAGAACGTAGTTGGTCTTTCAATTGATAACCAAAATAACATCCTATCACTCTTTCCAAAATCAGAATTCAAATCAACCTTCAATTTATAGGTTTTGGGTTGTTAACCAATCAACCTACTCCCTTTTGGTTTTCGCAAGCTTAAGAACAAATTAAACTTTGGTTTATTTAATTTCCAATACACGTTGTTTTTATGATTGAGAGAATTACAACATCCACACAGTTTATATTTTTACTAGAATTAAAAGAGAATAAGGGAAAGAGAGTGACACCAGTGTTTTTACGAGGTTCGACTTATCCCCAGCCTACGTCCTCACTATTTATAGAGTCAGATTCGTCGACGAGACACGTCACCTCGTCAACGAATCCTTAAGGAATTTCGTCGACGAACTTCCTCCCTCATCGATGAATTTCAGACTGCCCCAAGAACCTCTCTCGGTATTTTCTCATCGACAAAAGCTGACCTCGTCGACGAGCTCCTTTTATATCCTCATTGACGAATCCCCTGTGTTCGTCGATGAGAACCCTTCTAATTTTTTTTTGAGACTGCCTCCTTCTGTTTCTATTTTCATTTCCTCTCCCTCTTTATTATCTAAATACCATTATTCTTCAGGTCGTTACAGCTTCTCTCTCTCTCTCTCTCTCTCTCTCTCACACACACGCACACACACACACGCACGCGCACGCGCACACACACACACACATAAAGAGTAATTTCTACCCTAGATATCTCCCAATTTCCCTTTTTTCTAGCTTGCTGAATTTTGAACCTCTACCCTACTTATAGACTAGCTAGCATACGAAATAACTCCCTAGGAATTGTATAATGTGGCTGGTGATAAAAACCAACCACATGGAAAAGGGATGCATGGGGAAGGGGATGACATGGTTGCTCTCGAAGAGCAGTCATGTGGGAATGAAAGCGATTTAATTAAAGGTCCATAATGGTCCTTTGACCACCTCTAGCCCCAAATAGTGCTCCAACTCAAAAAAAAGTATCCTCACAACGGGCCTTAAAAATCCAAATAAGCCGACAAAGTGGCCACCGGTTCAAAATAACGCCCGTAGTGAACTCAAATCACCAATTAGCCCAAATTTGGCTCCAATACAAGTAGTTGGCCCACTATTCACATCAAGGTCCCAAGAGGCTTTAAATCCCAAAATTAGGGGCCCAAAATGATTTGAATGTGAGGCTAACATTGAAACTCTTTTGTGCAAGCAGATGATGAAGAAGGCGTAATGCAAGCAGCCCTAAGAAGGAAAACTAATTTTCCTTTTTGTACTTTCTTTTCTTTTTGAGTACTGTACTTGTGATGCACATGGATGAATTAATGTAAAATCACTTCGTACTAAAATCATGAGGAATGAAACCTCAATTCAAGGCAAGGAGACTGAGAGAGTCAAAAATAGAGTTCCGATTATGTGAAGACTTTGATGGCACCTCTAACTATTGGCTAAAACCAAATTAAAAAGAAGAAACAAATTTATAAGAACTTAAAGTTTAGCCATATAATGGCTAGACAAAATGGGTTGTCTATAGTAAGTGTGACAACCATTCTTAGAATGAGCATTTTTAGGGTGCTAAGCCTTTTAAATCTAATTCAAAAACAATTCAACAATCTACCTTCCGTATTCACAATGATACTCTCGAACCAATCTCTTTTAAAAAAGGTTTTACTTTGTTTTACCTTTTCAAAAAATTGTGTTTACCATATTTTTAATTGTTATTTGTTTTAAGGACAAAGATGTTTATTTGTTCAATCAAGTTTTTTTTAATGTAATTTATTTGTTTTACAAATATTAACCAAAAAATTGGTAGTTTTCAAATTTTAATTTTAGTTTTTATTTTTTATAATTTTTGAAAATGATACCAAACAATCTCTCGTTGCTATGTTTTTCTTGTATTTAAACGAGAAGTAATGATACGATGTGTAATATGTAGGGCAAACAAAGGTGAAAGATAGAATTTATTTAGTATAATTATTGCTTTTCCTCCTATGTGGAAGATGGTCCACATGTATGGAATGGTTCACTTGGAAGTCTTGGTCATTGTTGAACTGAATTCCTACCTAGGTGAAAGTGAAAACTTTTTGTGTTTTGTGATAGTCCAAGTGTTTGTTATCTTGGAATGGAGCGGTTAATAAGTTTAATTTGACAAGTTATTGCTGACAGTAAATAAGTTCCGTGCATTAATATTGGGATAGTTAATAAGAGAGTGAAGGAGAGAAGAAAATATTTTGTTGAAAATTCAGAGTTAAATGTGTTTGCGCTAGCAATTAGCTTGATCTTGATGATCAATGGCCATTTATCATCTAATTGAGATGAAATTTTGCAAGCTTGTTCACGACTTATCCTTCTTCATTCTGGTAATTCTAATTGTCATTTTGAGTTTGGTAGCTTTGATTTTGTGACTTAAACAACAACCTCATTTTTGGGTGAAACCTATCTATTTCTCATTAAAGTTTGATTTCACCTCATTGGTGATTGACGACTCATATTATTTTTTATGTCAATAATTTGTAATTATTAATAATTATAATTGATGTATGCTTCAAGTTTCAACCAAAGAAGACCTACTGTAACCTACTATATTAATATAGCGGAAGATTAGAAGTGAATTTTGGTTCATTGAATTAAAGGGTTTTCCACTCAGACCAGCTTCGATGATAAGGGTGACTTGTAACTTTGGCGACTTCAAGGTTACGAGTTCGATTCTTTCTTAAAATAATAGGCCGATGAATTATATGGGATGCATCAATAGACGAGCGATTTCACCTTTCAAATTTAGTATCATATCATATTGTTTAAAGTGACGTAGTTGGAGTTCCTGAATTATTAAGGAGAAAAAATACTTTCATAATTAGTCATACACGTTAATTAGTCATACACGTTTGTGATGCCTTACAAATGAATTACATGCATAAGATGGGATGGAGTACCATGTACGCAAGTCTCTAATTAATTAACGAGCTTGCACGTCAGTACCCCCACATGAGTTATGCCCAAATTATGACTGGACTTTAAAAATATTTTCAATCTACTATTACCCAAATTGCATTATTTGTTAACTTGCAGCCTCTCGAGGCTAAAAATGAGGCCAAAAATGGGTATATACAACATGCATGGCTTGGCATGGCATATCTTGTGATAATAAATATCTTAAAACGTGATTTCACGTTCATTTGTTTTCTGGCATTTAAAAGTCATGCTGCATGGACCACGACAGGTCAGTGGTCTTAATTAAATGTGAAAATCACACGCAGATAAGGTGCAGATGATGATTTTTTCACGAAGAAAGGAATTTGATTTTGATGTATTAGTCCTCTATGATGGGACACTAACTTGTTTGTGTTTAAAATTAATAATAATTTTTCTACATAAAAATTGAGGTTAGGCAGAATATACTAAGACCATCTTACTCCTAGTAAAATAATAAATGTATATATTGGCTCTTCACAATATGAGGTCTTAAGCGAATGATTTAATTAAGGACCTTTAATATTTTGTTTAATTTTTATTTTTATTTAAAATTAATTTTTTTAACTTTTTGAGATGCATTAATTTATAGTTTAGAAAGGCAGCCTTAAAGAAAAGAGTCGAGTGCTTAGTTCTATAGTTCTAACTTCAAAGCTTTCAAAATCTAAGAAAAAATAGAAAAAAAAAAAAAAAATTTCAGAGTGAAAATAATAGAAAAATAATACACAAACATTTGAATTAAAATTAGAGTTAATGAAAATTATAGAGAATCGGAGGCCCGAAAATGATGAACACAAGAGTCGGAGCAAAAATCATATTGAGACCAAGAGATGAAAGTGAGAGATGAAAAAAATTTTTTAGAGAAATTAAAAGAGAGAGATGAGAGTAATAGATAATTAGAAATATAATAAAATTGTTAGTTGGGAAGTCAATAAGATTTGAAAAAAATTAAATTAAATTGTATTTATTTTACATTTTAAAATATAATTTCATTTATTTGTTAGTTGGGAAATCAATTATGCAAATAGAGCATAATAAATAATGTTAACATTATTTAATTAAAAAAAAATTTTGTGATCCAAAATCTATATTATTATATTAAAAAAAAAATTTGAGCACCCCAAAAATTAGGCGCGTGCCTCAACTGCCTAAAGGCGGAGCCGGCCCTGATTGTATAAGATTGTTTACATAGTCTAATTGGACCAGCTCAACTGGAAAAATCTCAAGATTTTTTTTGAAATATTATATCAGTAAATTATCAGGGATGCATCAATGAGTCGACTGTCACTCCTTGAATTTGATGCTACATAGTATCCAAAATGATGCAATAATAATCGGAGTCCCCTGATTATAAAAAAAAAAAAAAAAATACACCATCCTCTCTTGCACAAAACAAGAAATCTTGATTTCTAAAAAAATTCTTTCACACCTTCCCCTATATATGTACGAGCAGACCCATTTAATTTTAGCCTACAGCGGCCGAAGACCCATTTAATTTTAGTCCACAGCGGCCGACCATTGTGTTTTGTCAATCTCTGGGTCAAAGTTTCACATTACTAGTTAAATGCATATAAAAAGTATAGCCAGCTAGGCTGCAATGTATATGCCAGCCAGCTTGTAAATCAAAAATGTTTGACCACCAACCATTATAAAACTTTAATTTCAAACTATTCATGATAATGCATAATTTATTTTTCCTTAAAAAAATATTTGTAAGAAGTGAAATTCTTGGGTCAAATTATTTAATCTAGACAACCAATCAAATCTGGATTTTAAAATTTTCAAAATCAAAAATTTAATTATATGATAAATATAGCATGACTAAAAACTCTAATATAATGATTTCTATAATAAATAAAATTTATTTACGAAGGGAGTTGCAGTGACTAGGTCCAGACAACTGTTTACTAAAAACATAGGTCTTTACAAAATTGTAAGATGGGTATTAGGGTTGATGTCTGCCTAGTACCGAAGGTCAAGAAAATGGGTATATATATATAAGAGTAATTTTTAAAAAAACAATAAATTAAAATAATGAAGTTTAAGCCATGTTATTAAATATAGGGTGTTAAAATTTTGATACTAGACGTTCTATAATATTTTAGCACATAAAAATTGACATTAATTGCATAACTTGAATTTTTTTAAAAATAAAAAAATTAAAATAATGAAGTCTAAGTCATGTAATTAAATATAGGGTGTCAAAATTTTGACACCAGACCACATAAAAATTGACATCAAACAATACTGACTTTTAGAAAAGGAAAATACAAAATTTAATAATAAAATTATATTACAATAAAATAATTTTCATTGGTTAGATTTCATCTAACGTTCCACCTCTATGCTTCTTAGGAAGGTACTGTTCCATTAAATGTTCTTATAATTTTGTAATTTGTTTCTTAAATCAATAAGATAATAATTGAACTAATATTTCCCATATTCCCTATTTAATTGAATTAATAATTTTAGTAATCATTAATAATTTTAATCATATTCTTGTAATTAAAATTTTTTAATTAATTTTCAAATAGCATTACCCATGGTTTAATAATTTAATAGTGATTTAATTGATAATGTTTGTAAATGTTCTTAATAAATGAATTAATTTGTGAGACAATAAATAAAATGATTGATATTTTGAAAACTCCTCATAAATAAAAAGATTACTACTTTGAAGACTCTTCATAAATAAAAGAAACCTCCTCATAAGTTTATAACTTAATTTTTATAACCATTAATATTAATGAATTAATATTTTTGTAACTGCTAATTATCATTAATTGTATAATTTAAAAACAACAAGAACTTTCAAGAGAACACAAAATTCAACAATGAAGTTACCTAAGTATAAATTATAAAAATTTGACAGCATCATTTTAATATCTCAAAAATTTAATAAATTTTACTATAATATAGGAATATTATAAAATGATAATTTTGATGGATTTCGTTAGCAATTGAGTACCAAAGTGGAAGCATCTATACTGTTGACTTTTTGGTCAGCTCCCTATTTTGATTATGACAAATCATAGTATCTCATCTGTGTGTTTTGATTGTATGAACATGATTACTTGTCTAAGCACAGATAATAGATGAGAGATGGAAGCTAAGATGCACTTAAACGCGCACATTTTTCGGCGTATTCCATAGATTTGCAAAGAAGCAGCGCATGAAAACCGATGTCTATTTCTAATTGTGTCTTTACTTGAGAAGCATAATCTTTATACTAATTATGTTGTAAAAAATACTATTGTATTTCAGGCGTGACCTGAGGGGGTGGTAATCCAGTCCGCTAAGGATTGTTTGTAAAGGTTGAGGTCAGTTTTGTGCTAATTGACCTGCTTGTTTAGGTGCTGCTTTACCCATTAAGTGAGCCCATAGTGTAATCCTTATGCGGGTATGCCAAGGTAAGAACGTTGGCAGTATTGGCCAAACCTCGATAGCATATTTGGTGTCAGTTTATTTTTCGCAATTTACATTCTGCACTTGTATGTTTATGTTTATTCTTTGAGTACTTGATTGAGTTTGCAATTACATAGAAAAACCCTAGGTTTGTGTAATAATGATTGTTGGGTTAAGTTAAACCTAGGAAAAGAATTTTTAAAATTCCAATTCACTCCCCCACCCCCCCCCCCCCTTCTTTCTTGGGAGTACACCAAGGCTAATATATATATTACAACAAGTAATTTTCATGGGTTAGGTAATTTAATGATCATCCTCTATGCTTCCCTAGTGAAACGTACTATAAAATTTAGTTATAATTTTGTAATTTATTTCTTAAATCAGCAATATAATCATTGAATTAATATTTTTCATAATTGTTGTTAATAAATCAATTGATGGTTGAACTCATTTTAAATTTAAACTTTAAAATAGTATTAATAATGAATTAATAATTTAATCATGTTGAATTAATAATTTCTATAACCATTATTAGTTAATGAATTAATTTATGAGACAATAAATAAAATGATTAATATTTTGAAAACTCTCCATATATTAAATGACTAGTATTTGAAACCTCTCCATAAATTTATGATTTAATTTTGCTAACCATTATAATTGAATCGATATTGTAATGGCTAATAGTTATTGAATTACATTATAAAATAATAAATATAAAAATTATTACTTTAAAATGTAGTCATAAATTAATTGACTATTATTAAAAATATCCTTACAATCATAATAATTATTATATTAAAGCCCAATCATAAATTAACTTATTATTATTAAAATATCATTACAATAAATAAAATGATTAATATTTTGAAAACTCTCCATAAGTTAAATGATAAGTATTTGAAACCTCTCCGTAAATTTATAATTTAATTTTGTAATGGCTAGTAGTTTTTGAATTACATTATAAATACTAAATATAATAATAACAAATACAAAAGAAACTAGAAGGATAAAGATGTTTAATTACAAATATAACCTCTTTCTTTGGCTATAGGTCAAACCAAGAAAAGATTTGTGTTTAGTAAATCACTAATGCATAGGAACATCCGGTTGATGCCCCTCTTGACTAACTAATAGCTTACTTTCAAATGATTCAATGAAATCATTGAGTTTAATGTATTCTTCTAGTACAATAACAAATGATAACTTGGAAAAATTGTAACGAAAATTTGGGATCACTAGTCCAAACTTTTACAAGGTTTCTTTTTCAATTTCATGTTCTTGTGTTAAAATCCATTCTATAGTTGTCATGTTGATTTCTATAAGTCTTGACTCTGGAATTTCTGAATTTGCATCCCCAAAGGCTAATGATATTGTATAAATGTAAGATATTACATTTAGTTAGATAGCCTCAATTTTTTTCTTCTCCCTTCACAGTAATCAAATGATCACCATGAACAAATTTCAACTTCTGATGTAACCAAGATGGCACTACCCAGCTTATTCTTGGCCTATCCAGTAGTAGATTAAAGGATAGCACAATTTCCAAGACCTGAAATACAATTGTGAAGATACAAGGATCAATCTCAATAGACAAGATTAATCTCTCCCATGATTTCTCTCATGGTTCCATGAAAGTGTCAACTATTGAGCTACACTTTTTGATTGAAGACTTGTCTATTCCCAACTTCACAAGTATTGAATGGACAGAGATTAAGTATTGAGCTATTATCGACCAAGACTTGTGGTATAATCTTTTGCCTTTGTTTTACAATTATATACAAAGGACTCACATTGACCCCTTGCATCATATGGAATTTCATCATCGATCTATATAATTAAGCAATGGCGTTAATTGCTATTATGGAATTATTGTGAATTTTGGCTCACATTCTAAAGCAAAAGCACGAAAGAAATTAGGGTGCAGCAGGGCAAACCGTTGACTGTAACCCTGTAACCGTCGATGGTTTGGGGCAGTGTCTAAATGAATTTCTATTTTGTCTGAAACCGTCGACGGTTTGGCTCGGGGCACCCAGCGCAGATTTCAAATTTTGAAAGGGAAACATTAATATGGTTGGGGTTTAGAGGAAAAACCTCCGCGAACTCTATATATATGTTGTAGCTGATATATTTATAGAGCTCGTTAATAATTGTTGAGAGGATTATATTGTTCTTGTAATTTATATAAGAAGATAGTGAATCCTCATCGTTTTGCTCCTGTGAATGTAGGCATTACCGAATCACGTAATTCCTTGTGTCATTGTGATCGTTCTTACTTTCATTTACTTGCTATGGTTGTGGATTGTTCTGTACATTCATCATTAAAGTGTTGCACTGTGTGTTTGAATCTTTACATACAAATATACATTATGTTGTGCATATTTAAGGGTTTTACACAACAAATTGGTATCAAAGTATTGTTGCAATGTCCTCTGGATCTTCATCTGTGAAATTTGACGTTGTCAAGTTTGACGAAACCGGAAATTTCGGTTTGTGGTAGAGAAGAGTGAAGGATCTCTTTGTGAAACAAGGCACAGTAAAGGCCTTATATGAAATTCAACCGAAAGGCATTGATGAAGCAAATTAGAATGAGTTAGAGGCAAAGGTGAAAGTGATGGTGTAATCCCAAGAGGGAGTGAATTGGATTTTTTAAAATTTTAACGTGCAGAAGCTTGATTAATTTTAAAACTTATTTACCACATACTCTAACTATTTCGATTTCCACAGAAATCTAAGCAGCAAACGACTATACCAATTAGCAATCCTAAATATGAAATCAAACCAGAAGGCATCTTATTTTTCCAGTAAATTAATATTGGTATCAAAATATTTAACCTTACAAATATTATCCTTATATTTGAACAATTAATCAAACAATCTCAGCAGATTAAATCAATTTTGAATATTCAACTACGACATCGTTTGATCTCAATAGATATTTAAATCATTCAAGTCATCTACAAATCACCTAAACATTCATACCATTCCCAAATCAAATTTAAAGCATTCATAGTAGATAAGATCGATAAATATGTGCTTGAAAGTAAAGAGATGAGGGCAAAGAAGAACGCCGAGATTTTTTACAAGGTTTGGCAACGTGCCTAAATCCTTACCTCAAGCAACCCACTATGAGGATTTTACTAACTCTCTCTGCTCAGAAGGTGGAGTACCTCATTCCTTTTAGTAGGTGAAACACCTCTCTCCTTTCAGTAGGTGGAGCACCTCTCAAGCAAGAACAACCTCTTGCTTGTCCGATTCTATCCCTGAATCAATTGTTTACAAAACAAATTACAACAGAAGAATTTTCATACAAGAAGAAACTCTCTCAAAAGAGCGAATTTTTACAGATAAAAATCACTAATGTACTCTCAAAAGGTATTGCTAAGAAGCTCAAGGAGATAGGCTAGGTTTTTTGGGTTTTGAAACCTTTGAACTTGAAGAACAAACCAAAAAATATTTTTGCAATAAAAGAGAATGGTGCACAACAACTTATGAAAGATAAAATCAATGTGCTTTGATGCTATTTGGTTGCCCTAATACGTTTAGGGTTAGCTTTTTATAGTTAGGTTAGAAATATGACCGTTTGGGCATGTTTTGGTAACATTATCTTTCAAAATCAAAAAGATTTTAGGCCATCCATAAGACTTATCGCACGCTTCGGTCGCATGAGCCATTTTTTCAATCACCAGAACCAATTACATTGAATTTCCAAAATGGCAATACAGGTTTGGTCCCCTAAACTCTAAGTTCGGTTGCCCGAACCTATTCGGTTGACTGAACTTAAGGTTCGGTCACCCGAACTCTCTGAGAAATTTTAGTTTCAAACACCCTTCAGTTTTTGGGGTATAACTTTTGCTAGAGAACTCAAAATAAGGCAGTCTTAGTATAAAAAGAAAGCTAAGAAAAAATTCCACAACTTTCATGATGAACATGTTTGAAGATTAGAACTTATGGATCAAGAAAGTCACTCATCAATGCGGAGATGGAAAAAATAAGGGGGTTTGGAGAATCTTGTTTTGGAGTTTTTCATTCCAAAAATTTATTAAAGCCTTTTGAAATAACTTTTGACCTTGTAAAATATTTTTCCAAGATATTTAAAAATGCCTAAGGTCCAACTAAGTTCCTTAAGAGCTTCACAAACAAAGATCAATTGAAAAGTACTTACATGAAACCTAGTTTACAATACTCATTATAAACTAACTAAGTCTTCATATCCTTAAGCTTGATCTTCATCCAAGCTTCACATCCATCCTTGATATGCTTGTATTTTTTATCGCTTTCTATTATTCATCTTTCATTGTGCTTTTCTATTGAAATACTTGTAAATACACTTGAAAGCACAATTAGATGCTTTGGTTTTGTCATTATTAAAACGAGATTAAACCTTATTAGGCCAACAAAAGGCGGTATCAATTATCCTGCTATGTTTGGCGGATGACGTGTTGTTACACGTCATGGATGAGGATTCTACAGTAGTAGTTTGTTGAAAAATAGAAAGCCAATATATATCTAAGGGTCCATCAAAATCTACAAATGTCGTGGAAGAAGACTTGGAAAGCAATGATGGTGATATGCTATGTGTTTCATCGGGTTTGGAGTGCCTCACGGATGATTCTTGGATCCTAGAATCGGATGCTCTTATCACATGATAGTAAATAGAAAATGGTTCAACACCTACAGATCAGTTAATATTGTTTGTGTTTTGATGGGAAATGATATTTTATGCAAAATAATTGGTATTGGAAATGTCAAAATCAAAATGTAAGATGGTGTTGTGAGAATCGTATGTGATGTAAGGCATGTACTAGGTCTAAGGAAGAATGTAGTTTTTTTGGGAATTTTAGACTATAACGAGTATAGTTACAAGTCTGAAAGTGGGAAAATGAAAGTGTGTGAAGGCAACTTGATGGTGATAAAAGGAGAAAAGGTAGTGGGAAATATCTATGCATTTCAAGGTACAATAGTTGTAGATGGAGATGATGAGTCCCTGAAATGCACTATTTTAGGCACCCATTTACCTTTGTTTTGTCTTCTTTTATCTTATAAAAGCCCTTTGTTAACATAGTTCAGAGTTATGCAAGGTTTGTTCGTGTTTTAGGAAAAACAGGTTAAAATCGAGGAGATAAGCATTACGAGAAGTCAAGGGAGTATTTAGGATACTTAAAGCTCAAATCAGATGCTTAACCAAACCCCTAGAGCCTCAAGACATCAAAAGAGAAAAGACCATATTCAATCATATGGTAAGACCATCAAACACAGGGGCGACCTGGTCACAAGCTGTAAACTCTAAGGTTCAGACTAAAGAAGAAATGCTGCAAGGTCCAACCAAATGATCAACCAAGTGACCCTCAGGGGCAACCAAGTCTAGATATTGAAGCTGACGGAGCTATAGATACTAAGAGTCTCAACTAACTGCTCAACCAGGGAGACTATGAGGGGCGACCAAGTCAAGTTCCTAAAGCTAAAATGAAGTTGAGATCCTACAAGTCTCGACTAGCAACTCGACCAACAATACCCATTGGCATGACTAGGTCAAAGATTCTAAAATTTGAATTCCTGATTTCCCTCGAGCCTCGACCAGGGCGCGACTAGGGGAAAGCATGGGTGCGACTTGGCCGACAACGATGATCTTCTGTGCGAGATTTGGCAAAACTTTCCTATTTTGAAATTCAAACCTTGTAAACCCTTTTGAGTATAAATAATAGCTTTGAATATGTTCTTAGGGTTCCTTTTTGACCTCTTTTGGGTTAGTGACAGACCTAAAACCTCATTGAGAGCCACAGTAGATTAGATTTACATTATTTTTGTTTAAATTCATGTCCTTGTTCTCAGTTGTATGCTTGATTGTTAGTGATAGACTATTAAGTTTGCAATTGAAGCCACTTTTACTTGCTTTCTTTTACATGCTTTCATTTAAATACCTTGCACTTTACTTGCTTTGATTTCAATACCATGCTTTTACTTTCATCCACCTTTAATGTTTGGATTATGATGAAGTCTTATGGGATAGGATAGCACTACTATTGATTCAGTCAATTATACATAGTAGGCTACGGATACCAAACAGGTTCTCATGATCATTGGATAGGGTATACTCCAATTCCTAATCGTGCTCCGGACGATTGGTGCACCCTTGCTACCCTATACCATCGAATGGCTCCTTTCAACGTCTAACTTAATACGGGTAGTTGACCAAATGTAGTTTATGTACACGACAGTCTAAGTCGGATTCATAAACTGAGCACTGCTTTGTAGGAGTAGAGTTAATATAGAATTTACATGCTTTCAGTAGATTGTTAGAAAACCCCATCAAAATCTCTTCTTTTTACTTTCTTTTACACAAAGCTATAGTAAACTAGATTAGAAGTGGTGAATAACTGCACCTGAGTCCCTGTGGATCGATACCTGACTTACTCACTATTTTACTGAACTTGGGAGTAGTTAGGTTATAAATTTTATTTTTGATAGTTGAGGACCCAAGCCCTGGCGAGCCTACCAAATTTTGGCGCTATTTTCGGGGACTAGGTTACAGTTATAAGCCAATTTCTAGTTTAGCGTGTTATTGCTTTGTTTTTTTTTCTTTACCTTCTTTTATTTTTGTTTTTGTTTTATATATTGAAGTCTTGATTGTGTGCTATATTTGTTTATGTTGGGTTTGCATTCTTTGGATCCTGAGCTAGTACTTATAAACCGTAAGATTGAGAGATTCCGTAGGTCTATTAAGAAACCCACCTCGAATCTCGAGTTTGCTAAGTCATCCAAACCCAAAGTTATGACCGAATGTCCACCAGTTCCCGCAATTCAAAATCTGGAACCCCAAGCTCCCCACCAACTTGTGGTGGTAAACCAACCCCTTCGGCCTCTTAAGAACTACTTTGTGTCCAACACCTACACATCATCATCTTGCATCCGATTCTTGGATGTTAAGGTGGCACAATTTGAGATCAAGAATTCTATCATTTCAATGCTTCCTAATTTTTATGGGAATTCTCATGAAAATCCTTACAAGTATCGAGATGAATTCCTCAAAATCTATTCTACCATACACATCCATAATTTCTGTGATGAAGCCCTCCACTTTAGGCTTTTCTCGTTCTCTCTGAAGGACAAAGCCAAATATTGGCTAACGTACTTAGAGCCGAACTTGGTGACCTCCTAGGCCACCATGCAGCATGAGTTGAAAAAGTACTTCCCAATCGGGAAGACTAACCAGTTTAGGAGAGTCATCACTAGTTTCTCACAGTTGGATGGGGAACTATTTTTTGAGACCTGGGAGCGTTTTAAGGACCTCTTACGTAAATGCCCACACCATCAAGTTCCTAAGTGGCAATTGGTTCAGAACTTCTATGAAGGATTAGCTGAATATGACCGATTCATGGTAGATGCATCTTGTAGAGGTACTTTCCTCACCAAGCACGAGAATGAGGCATGGGTTCTCTTCGAGAACCAAGTCGAGAATTCTTAGCAACATACTGTTGCTGCTCGTAGACCACATGAACCCTCCTCTTCCAAACCTAAAGGAGTTTGTGAGTTAGCCGTGGGCCTTGACCTTGCGCCCACACTGCACACCATCGTTCAAAAGCTAGATCAGTTCTTGTCCTTAGGACAGCAACCACAGTCAGCAACATGTGCAAAGGTGTTTGCCATCTGTTATGATCCTTCACACACTTGTTACGATTGCCCCCATGCACCTTCCCAGCCTGAGTTTGTGTAGGAGGAAGTTAAGTTTACCCATAATTGGTACGATAGGCCATCTAATGACCCATATTCAAACACGTACAATCCTGGGTGGAAATAGCATCCTAACTTCTCCTAGAGGCCACAAGCTCTGGGCTTTCAATCTCAAAGACCTCGGATATCGCCCATTGCTCCACCTTCTTGCCCATACCAAAATGCCTGAAATCCTCCCACGTCTACCCTTAGACCATCAGCATTTCAGCAACCATCTCCTCTTCGGCTCAAGTATGATTCTTTCCAGGAGATGATTCTGAAGGCCCTTAAGGGCATTGAGGCTAATCATCAAGTTGATCGGCAGTTACTTCACTCTCACTCCCAATTGATCGCCAAGCCAGAAGCCACCATGGGGTAATTAGCTACTTCCTTGAGTCAAAGAGATGAGGAAAAATTGCCAAGTCAGCTTTTAGTGAACCTTAAAGGTCAATACGAGGTAGAATGTGAACCGGATGCTAGTCCTTCATCGTGTCACGAGCAAGCCTGGGAGGTGACCACTCTTTAGAGTGGTGGGATGGTAGACAATAGGGTAGAGGAGCAGTTGAGCAAGGGTAAGAGTGAGAAGAAGAGAGGGGTAGAACCCAATGTTGAATCTTGTACCCCTTCCTCCTCTAATTTAGTGAATAATCCCAAGATTTCCATGCCCTCTGCTGGAGGAGCGATGCCACACTATGCCCCTCATAGGGCATTTCATGTCTCTCCGGCACCATACCCTACAGCTCTTCATACACCCTCTTCATCTAAGAAGGAGACTACTGCTGAGTCTATCATGAACACATTTATACAAGTTAAGGTCAACATTGCTCTCTTAGATGCTATCAAGCAAATGCCTACGTATGCCAAGTTCCTTAAGGACTTGTGCACGCAGAAGCGAAAATCGAGGGAGCGTATGAACAAACAAATAAAGTTGGCCGAGCATGTGAGCTCAATGATATTCGGTCACCTCTCTCCGAAACTGAAAGACCCTAGCACTCCACTCATCTCGTGTGTAATCAGCAATTACACCATTAATAGGGCCTTTTTAGATTTTGGGGCGAGTGTGAATATCCTTCCGTACTCGGTTGACAAGCAATTTAGCTTAGGAGAGTTAAAGCCCACCCCGGTCACATTGTGTTTCATCGATCGATCAGTAAAAAGACCACGAGGTGTGATTGAGGATGCATTGGTCAAAGTGGAAAAGTTCTACGCTCAATATAATCTCAATATGCAATCAAAGTGTGAGAGTGAGTTTAGAAAAGCTTCTTTGAAACAATATATATAAATATATCAACCACAAATAAGGTTTCAAAAATTTTCAAGAGTATAATCAAATATCTCAAAAGGGATTTCCAAAAGTTTAAGCACAAGAGATATTTAGCAAACAAGCTCATCAAAAATATTTTCTACAAAACACAAGACAAACTCAAGATTTTTGCAATAAAGATGCAAAGACTCACAAGCTTAAGAAGGTTTCCCCAAAAATGAATTTATAAATTAAATCGTTGGGGAAGACCTCTTGGCTTACTCTCACAAAAATACACAATTAAGTCACATATTTGAGAGTATAAGCACGTATAAACAATATGGGGTATCTAACAATACTCTCACCAAAGATGTTTTAGCAAAGAAATGAGAATGGGTGGAGTAGATGGGCTTGTATGGAAATGAAAGGCACAAAAAATTTCAAAGAAATTTTTGGCTAATGATTTTCCTAATTCATACTTAATCTTTCTAAATGAAGGAGTATATCTAGACATACTCAAAATTATAATCGTTGGGGGACATAGATGGAATTTTAGAAAAGATTAATGATGGTTAATTAAAATTAACCTCATTTAACTTGCGGTAAAAATGTCCAACCTGAGAGTTTTTCATCAACTTAAAAATAGGTTCAGTCGACTATATTGATAAGTACGGTCGACCAAGGTACTTTTGAACTACAAATATAGTCGACTGAATTAAGGTGATTATGAAACCTTTGAGGTTCGGTTGACTAAGTCTAAGTTCGGTCGGCTACTTATCAGGTTTGGTTGACTGAGTCCAAAATGAATTGAACATCGGCCAACTAAATCGTTAGGGGATCAGTCACATCAAGGATTGGTTGACTAAGGAAGATACATTCAAAAACGTTCGATCAATTGAGCCTTAAACAAACTGTTGACGTTTGAATGGTTCGATTGACTGAGCTGAATATAACTAGTTGAGTTCGGTCAACTGAGACCCTTTCAAATATTATTTTAGGTCCTGATTCTTACTAGAGTTTACCCCTGATCATATGAGTATAACTTTTAAGATATAGGGGATTTGTCATGTGGTGTGTAGGGACCTATGATCAGTCTACGGCCTAGGCTTTTTAATTTAGCCTAAAAACCTGGAGTCGATCAACCAAAGTCTTTTCTATGGTCATTGATTTCCCTATGGTCATTTGAGCTTATAATCCTACTATGCATGCCATACATTAATTATTACAGACCAAGGATTATTACAAACCAAAAGAAAAATAGAATGAAATACAATACAACTTGAAACAAATAAGAAACTTCATGTTCTGCTCCTTTGCAATTTCATGGATTGCGCTAAATAGTGTGTGCATTCAAATACTTTTCGGCTTCCATTTCTCATCTGTCATCCGTACTTAGAAAAATGAACATGTTCATACACTCAACACACAGATAAGATACTGTGGTTTGTCATAATCAAAATAGGGATTGGACTCAAAAAGTCAACAGTAAGTAAGATTAAGTTAATATCAGTGTGTGGCCAGCATGCGTTTTAGTGTACATAGAAAACATCCATTCCCCATTTAACCAAAAAATAGCATTTATACGTTGTACTCACTTTACACAGTTGTAAATATCCTTTTCTTTTTCACGGTATAAACTTGTTTAGTAAACAAATAACACCATTTACATAAATCAACATATATGCATAAAATACACTCCCTACGACTAACGACATGCTTAACCCCCATGACAGGTTGTGCGGCCCGAAGGCTGGACTAAGCCCTGGGGGATCAACCTAGACAGAGTCAAAGTAACCATCTGCTAATACGTCTACAGGCATCCGCAACCCAGCTGCAGGTCCGATTACCTTACCACTTCCTAGGTCGGACCCCAGGAAAGGTATAACCTCTACGTAGGCCAATCAGCTAAAACCACCCTACACCCTCTTAGTGCAGTGTGGGTGCACATGGCCAAATGGTAATTTCCCTAGTAACGATACCGTCCTCTCAATACAACTGGTCCACAGGGTTCTTAAATCACATTATGCAATTTAAGTAATAAAAACTGTAGTATAAAACTCATTTCGTATAAAACCTGACATTTTACAATCCCAACATATCGCCACCAAATAAAACCCAGCCCTCAGCCGTCAATTAGAAATCGGCCCTCGACCGTCACATAAAACCTCGACCCTTGGCCGTCATATAAAACCCCAGCCCTTGGCCGTCAAATACAACCCGGCCCCCAGCCGTCAAATAAAACAAAGTATTTTACATTAACAGTTCCAGTATATTTCATAAACAGTTCCAGTATTTTCACAACCAATGTAAATCACCATTTCACAACATATTTGGACAACCATACCCAAATTCGGTATTTCAATAAACCATATAAATCATTCACCTACCACACAATTTCAGTATTTGAATATAATCCCATAAGTAACCAAGAAAATATAGCGTATTTAGTTCACAAGATAAAACCAAGATTCCCACCATTCATTTCATTCAAAATACCATACGATATACCATAGTTTATAAAACCCCACTTTGAATGGTTGCTTTTCGAAAGAACCTTTGAAATCATAAGTATACATATATATGATCTAGTTTAATCGGTTCAAATTTAATAAAAACCTGACTTAACTTAATCCCCTTACCTGCTCCTGAAAAAGAAACCGATTCCGTTCGAAAAATGGAAAACCCTAGCTTTTCGATCCCGCCGCCGAAAATGAACCAGCAAGCTGAGAAAAGAGAGGAAAGTGATCGGAGACCGAGCACAGGCTCTGAGTGAGCCTACGGGAGAGAGAGAGAGAGAGAGAGAGAGAGTCCAAAAACCCTAAGAGAGTGTGTGTGTGTGTGTGTGTGTGTGTGTGTGTGTGAATTTTGAATCTATGTTTTAAAATGTGTTGCTTAGCCCTTAAGTAATCAAACTCGCAAGAAAACCATCGACGGTTTTCCCTGCCCTCACAAAATCTTCAACGGTTTGGCAGTTGACCCTCCCCTGTTGACTAAAATCAGCGACGGTTTTCCCAAGCTCCATAAAACCGTCAACGGTTTGGGTCCTGCCAAACCAATTTTCTTTTTTTTTTTCTTTCTTTTCCTTTATTTCTCTCTTTTATATCTATTTTCTTTTATTTTTCGGGTTCGAGTTTCTACATTAGGTTGTTGCTTACTTAAAATGAATTATTTGTTGAAAAAAAAACCAGATTTTGAGAACAAGTTTAATGGAAAAAAGTTCAATTTACAGACGGCGTGCTGCTAAAATTTTGTTAGAATTTTTTCCAAAAAAAAAACCATATGATAAGATGATTATGATAAATAAATGCTAAAATATTTTTGAAAGGATGAGTGAAAATTAATTGAATATTAAATTTCATAATCATTGCATATTCAGGGGAGCTAATGTAGAAACCCGAAAAATATAATAAATAAAAGAAATTGGAAAAAAGGAATTTTTCGTTGAAGGAGGAGAAAATCGGTGATGATTTTCTGGAGAGGGAAGAAAATCGGCGAACGGTTTTTCGAAATAACTGCGGGACGATAAATGCTAAACGGTAAAAATGGGCCAGTTAATAAAAAATCGGCGACGGTTTTCTAAGAGTAAGAGAAAACCATCGACAATTTTTGTTAGCAATGATGAAGATATATAAGAACTGAGAGCTTATTTGAAAATTAAAAAATATAAACACTCTCTCTCTCCTCTCTCAAACCCTACGACCCTCCACCCTTCCATCTTCGATTCCGGCTCCATTAAATCTCGTTTCAACAATCAGGAACTACCACGAGGTTCCTAGGAAGATTCTCTACAACGTAGGTGGAGTGGGATTTTAGTTTTGAGTTCCAGGGCACCATCCCAAAACTGAGGTAAGGGTGTTAAATATTAGTTTTGTGATTTTTTTGGAGCATTCAGAGCCTAGGAAATACTTAATGATAAATATTCAGGTGATTGAGTTTATTAATTTGGGAAAAATATAATTTGAAGGATTTAAGTTTCGAACACCGCAAGGGCGTAGATTTAGCACTTTAGCAGGCTTCTCAAGAATTAGGTAAGGGAATAGATTAAGTCAAGTTTTTCAGAAAAATTTAACGTTCATTATACAATATATGTTTTGGGAATTTTATGTATGGTATAATTAGTTTTGGAAAATACTGATGTTGAATTGAGTAAATCATGATTTTATATTTAATAATCTTTTATCAATAAATTATGTTTTGCAAGCCAGATAATATTATACAAAATTACACACTCGTGTGGCATGAGTATAAATTGAATGTATTAACAATATATCAGAATATGTTTTTATTTCATGGAATAAGCACGACTTTACAGTGATTCTAGAAAGATGATAATCAATACATAATTTAAGATATTTTCCAGTATACTATGATATGATAGCTGGCGCAGATGCCGAGCTATGATAGCCGACGTAGATGCCAAGATATGTTAGCTGGCGCAGATGCCGAGATATGTTAGCTGGTGCAGATGTCGTGAAATGATAGTCGGCACAGATGCCGTGAATAGTATTATTATAATGATTTATTCAGATATTATGAAATGACTGTTTTTATTTAGTAATATGTAAAAGCCATATTTTATTTCAGAGATGAAAGTATTATTTACGAACAAAAATATATGTATTATGTGAAATGTATTATATAGTAACAGAACCGGGATGGTTACATAAGTTAAGAGCACGGTACCATAGCTAGCTAATCAGATCGGTGTAGTAGGTATACCCACTGAATGCCAACCCTAGTGGTTTTGACGGTGTAATAGGTTGGGCGGACTAGATTGGGTATAGCCAACCGTGCAACCCCACGATTCGGGAAGTGTGGGTCGATGGCCGATTAGCCAGAAGTGTGAACGGTATAGTAGGATACCCACTGTGTTACTGACCCGCCAGAAGTGTGACGATGTAGTAGGATGGGCAGGCTAGGTTGGGTGGGCAATAATGCATATTTATGTTATGTTTGACTTAACCTGGTAAGTCAGCCAGTGTTAAGTCCAGCTTTCAAGCCGCACAACCCAGACCATGAGGGGTAGAGTCATGGTACACATATATGCAACTAGGGTATATTTTCAGTAAAGAAAAATTTAACAGATGATTTAAATGTTATGAAAATTCTTTATGACATAGAAGGATTATTTTTATAAGTATAGATTTCTATGTTTTATTAGTTACAGTTTAAATTATACTACAATTATAGTATTTGCAGCATATGTTTAGTATATGACAAACTCACATTGCCACACACTGATATTAGACTATTTCCCTTACTGAGAGGTGTCTCATCCTAGCATTACAAATATTTCAATGAATCCCGACCAATGAGTGGAGCGAGCTCCGTGGTAGAGGAGTTTGTAAGTACTACCCAGCACCTACCCTATAATCTAAAATACAACTGTACATTCATCATTATGTACTGATTAAAGTAAAACTGTCATTATTTGCATAATACAAACTATCACTGTATTCCATTAAACAAGTGTGGGTATTTCTGTCTGATTTCCTCTTCAAGCTCCCACGAAACTTCTTCTATGACATGATTCCTCCACAGGACCTTTACTAACTGATTTTCTTAGTACGCAATTCTTGTTCCTTCCTGTCTAGGATCTGTACTGGTGATTCTTCATATGATATTGAATCTCTGAGCTCTATCTCTGCATAACTTATCATGTGAGAAGGGTCTGGAATGTATTTATTCAAAATAGAAACATGAAATACGTCGTGTATGCTAGACAGAGTTGGTGGTAAAGCTAGACAATAGGCAATTGACTCGATCTCCCATGTCAAACTCCAATTCCCGGCAGCGAGTATCCGCGTAAACTTTTTGCCGACTCTGAGTTGGACAAATTTTGTCTTTAATAAGCCAGATTTTATCGTACGTCTACTGCACCAACTCTAGTCCCAATACTTGCCTTTCTCCCACCTCATACCAGTATAATGGAGAATGGCACCTCCTACCATATAAAGCTTCATACAGTGTCATCCCAATGGTGGCCTAATAGCTGTTATTGTACGTAAAGTCGACCAGCGATAAATACTGGGTCCAACTACTCCCGAAATCTAGAACACACGCTCGCAGCATATCCTCAAGTATCTGAATCGTCCTCTCTATCTGCCTATCTGTCTAAGGATGAAAAGCGGTGCTGAAAGCTAATTGAGAGCCCATAGCCTCCTAAAAGCTCCTGCAAAATTGCGTAGTAAATTGGGGGTCTCGGTCTGAGACTATCGATACTGGGAATGTATACTTTTGCCAGTCTATCCATAGAATAGTTGACTCTGATAAGGATAAAATAAGCAGTCTTCGTCAGCTGATCTACGACCACCCATATAGCATTTTGTCCCTTCCACACTAGAGGTAGCCCTATCACGAAGTCCATGGAAACATGATCCCATTTCCACTCAGGGATGTAAAGTGGCTCCAACTGCCTTGCCAGTCTTTGGTGCTTAGCCTTTACCTGCTGGCACGTCAAACACTGTTTCATGAATTCAACAATCTCCTTTTTCATGTCGCTCCACCAGAAGGATTCTCGTAGATCCCGATACATTTTCATACCTGGGTGCATAGTGTAAAGGGACATATGAGCCTTCTCTAAAATCATCCTCCTGATCTCAGCATTTACAAGAATGCATAGTCTAGCATGAAACCTCAAAGCTCCGTCATCTGAAATACTGAACCCCTCATGTTTGTCCTGTACTTTATTTATTAGTTCTTCTAACTCTGGATCACTCCTCTAGGCAGCTTTAATTATTTCTTGCAAAGTAGGTTGTACCATCAGGTTGGCAATGAATGCTTGGTGATCACCCTCTATCAGCTCCATGCCTAAACTCTCCAAATCCATTTGGATAGGGTGCTGAATCTCCACTGCTGACAATATTGCTCCCACTGACTTTCAGCTCAGTGCATCAGCTACGACATTTGCTTTCCCTGGATGATAGCTAATAGTGCATTCATAATCTTTAATGAGTTCCAGCCATCTTATTTGCCTTATATTCAGTTCTTTCTGAGTAAAGAAATATTTCAAACTTTTGTGGTTTGTGAAGATTTCACATTTCCCTCCATAAAGATAATGTCTCCAGATCTTGAGGGCATACACCACTGCAGTTAGCTCTAAATCATGCACATGATAGTTCTTCTTATATTTCTTAATTTGCCTCAATGCATAAGAAATAACTCTCATGTGCTGCATCAACACGCACCCAAGCCCCCTCTAAGACGCATCACTGTAAAAAACAAATCCATCCTCTCTTGATGGAATAGCCAACACCGGTGCAGTAACCAGCCTCTGTTTCAACTCCTGAAAGCTCTGCTCACATTCATTAGACCACTCAAACCTCACATTCTTTCTCGTGACCCATGTTAAGGGACCTAACAGTCTGGAAAACCTATCTATAAAACGTCGGTAATACCCTGCCAGCCCTAGAAAACTCCTGATTTCTTAAACGTTTCTCGACCTCACCCAATCTATCACAACCTCTATTTTGTCTGGTTCAACTGCTATACCATTCCCGGATATCACATGCCCTAGAAAAACGACCTGCTTCAGCAAGAATTCACATTTCTTGAGTTTCGCGTACAACTTTATTTCACTTAATACTTACAACACCAGCCTTAGATGATGTTCGTGCTCCTCAAAACTTTTCGAATAAACTAGTATATCATCTATAAATACCACAATGAGTTGGTTCAAATATTGATGGAACACCTGATTCATCAGCCCCATAAATGTTGTCGATGCATTCGTCAGACCAAACGACATAACGAGAAACTCGTAATCCCCATAATGGGTCCTAAAGGTCATCTTCGGAACTTCCTCTGCTTTAACTCCCACCTGGTGATAACCTGACCGGAGATCAATCTTGGAGTAAACTTGAGTCCCCTGGAGCTGATCAAATAAATCATCAATTCTGGGAAAAGGATATTTATTCTTTATTGTCACTTTGTTTATTTCTCTGTAATCAATGCACATCCTCATGGTCTCATCCTTCTTCTTTACGAATAATACTGGTGCTCCCCAAGGCGACACGGTAGGCCTAATGAAACCTTTTTCTACTAGCTCCTGCAACTGATCTTTTAATTCTTTTAATTCCACTGGAACTATTCTGTAAGGCGCTTTAGATATTGGTGTCGTCCCTGGAAGCAGATCAATTACAAATTTTATCTCTCGATCAAGTGGTAAGCCAAGCAATTCCTCTAGAAAAACATGTGGAAATTCTCTAACCACTGAAATATCAGTAAGCTTTAATTCTACCTCTGGCCTCTCCTTTACATAAGCTACGAATCCCTGACAAATGCTCTGAAGCAACCTCCTCACCTGTGAAGCCGACACTAACTGCGGTGGGGCTCGCACACGTGATCCCACAAATTTGAATTCCTGCTCTCCCAGAAGTCTGAAAATCACTTCTTTCTGATGACAGTCAATGCTGGCATGATTAGCTGTCAACCAGTCCATACCCAATATCACGTCAAACCCCTGCAAGTCTAGTACCACTAGATCATCTGGTAGTACTTTCCCCTAAATGGCCACCATAAAATCCCTAAGTACCTTCCTACATCTCACTACAGATTCAGTTGGCGTGGCAACAGACAACTCTATATCTAATAGTTGTGCCTCAATTCCAGATAATTTAGCATAAGTTGATGACACAAATGAATGGGTGGCACCTGTGTCAAACAAAACAATAACTTTATATGATGAAGTGGTAAAAGTACCTATCACGACGTTGGCAGTAGTCTTCGCATCTCCCGGCGTCAATGCATAAACCCTCGTTGGGCCAACATTCCTCTGTTGGCCGCCACCCCTAGGCTCCTGATTATGTCCCTGGATCTGTCTAGGGGCTGGTGCTTTTTTCAGTGACCACTACACTCCCGTGCTACATGTCCAAGTCTTCCATAACTATAGAAAATATTACTCCCCAACCAGCATGCTCCTATATGCCTCCTACCACAAACAGTGCAAATAGGGTATGTCTGCTCACCTCGATACTCGTGATCTCCTCCCTTCTATCTTTGAACTTTTCCAGATCTATCTCCCCTCCAATGGCCTTGTCTAGAACTCGTTTAAAATCCTGAAGATGCAGGCCTCTTTCTCTTACTCGATGTCCCCACATCCCTCTAGCTCAGTGCTCCTACATCTTTATGCTCGTTCTCCTCTGCCATAGTGGCCCTGTCAACCAACTTAAAGAATTCATGTGGCTTTAAAACCACCACTTGTTTATAAATATCTCGTCTCAAACCCCTCTCAAACATCCTAACCTTTTTCACCTCATCTAGAATAATATAAAGGGCGAAGCGCGACAGCTCAATAAACTTCGATGCGTACTGTTGGACTGTAAGATTCCCCTGAGTCAATCCCAAAAATTCTGATACCTTCGCCTCCTTGATGGTGGCGGGAAAATAACGATCAAAGAAGATTTCTTTAAATCGACACCAGGTCATAGCTACTGATACCTGTCTTTGTTCCTCTAGTAACCTTGTAGTCGTCCACCACCTTTCGGCCTCACCTGTAAGTTTATAAGAAACATAAATTACCCTCTGCCCATCGGTGCAATGGAGGACCATCTATATTTTCTCGATCTTCTACATCCAATTCTCAGCCACTGCAGCATTGGCTCCTCCTGAAAAGACTAGAGGATTCATCTTCATGAACTTTTCAATAGTACAGCCTCGCTTTGTCGATGGTCCTCCCTACTCTTTAGAGTTATGTGCAATCTTAGCCATAACCTATTGAGCCACACTACATAAGACTGCATTTCAATCCCCACCACCTTCACCAGAGGGGCTTGCCCCATCATCCCCACTGACATGAGCACTACTCCCTCTAGGGCCCATCCTAAAAAGGAAAATAGATATAATCTGAGGGCCCTGTCTATATAACAT
Organism: Malania oleifera; assembly: GCF_029873635.1. Taxonomy (NCBI): domain Eukaryota; kingdom Viridiplantae; phylum Streptophyta; class Magnoliopsida; order Santalales; family Ximeniaceae; genus Malania; species Malania oleifera. Next base: position 84,608,933 of record NC_080421.1, read on the forward strand.
AACTAACATATTCATCTACTTGAAATCTCATATCACCAATTAATCTATCATTCTTGCTCTCAATTTAGGATCCTATACAGTAATTAAGAAACACAACCGGACCATAGCTTACTATGACTTTCCAGAAATCGTCATCCCAGGAAAGACACAGAAACCACAACGGTAATTATGCTTCTCGATCACCAAACAAAACCCTAAATACTTATTTTCATTCCCCCAACATTGACTCACTAAATTGCTAATCCATTCCTATACTCTGGTATTGTTTCTGCTACACTTTATTGTCTACAAAACCTAGCAACCTAGGCTCTGATACCAAATTGTAACGACCTGAAAATTTCATCTATTTTTTTTATTTATATATATAATTCTGAAACCATGCATGATCATAGCTGACATCATCACGGCCCGAAGTGGGATTGTGGTATCCTGTGCATTTCATACAACACCTAAGTAGCATAAGTACATACATATCCAGCAAATACCAAAATACAATACCAGAGTACCATATACGTAGTTGTACACATACACACATGTACATAACATTTCCCAAAAAGTCCCAAAACACTATGGGCTCCACAGACTAGCCCAAAACTCACCCCAAAAACTACACCGACTCTACACAGACTAGCCTCTCTAGATTACCTAAAATGTTTAATAATTTTGGGGTGAGACACCTCTCAGTAAGGAGAAACATGTTATCACCAATGTGTGGCATATGAGTTGGTTGGCAACATATCAGTTAATTAGTACTGTATACGATATAAATCAAGAAAACATCTGTATAATAACACATGCTTATATCATATAGAATATGAAAAATTTTGATTTATCTATTCAAAAGTACTTCTATCTATAATATGTAATTTGTGCTTTTGTGTGTACTAGACATAACTATATATCTGTAAACTTCCCCTTGAATGGCTATATGTCATGACTTACCCCCTCATGACTGGGTTGTGTGACCTTGAAGGCGGGGCTAAATACTAGGTGGCCCTCCAGTGCTAGCCCAACTATATGCATATCTGGATGCCTATAGCACGAAAAGGACCGCTCCACTTGGTCTGGATGCCAGGGAGCTCACAACTCTACCTGAGGACACAATCGGCTGTACCATACTCTATTTAAGACGTATGGTTGCACTGTCTATACTGTAATGCAACGGTACCGTACTCTGTAAACTGTTGTATTTCATCGGGGTCTAATACTGTATAATAATATTTCTATATAAATTTAGTTATTTTACCATGATTCTGTATAAACTGTATAGCCACGACGTTGTAATAACTGTATATCTATATATCTGTATATTCTGTGATGTTATATCTGTAATTATGTACTATGTATGTCATGGCTCTATATTCTGTATAATCTGTATGTCTATACATCATGGTTCTTTATTTTGTAAATCATGATTCTATAAGATTCTGTATAATCATGGTTCTATATTCTGTAAATCATGATTCTATAAAATTCTGTATAATCATGATTCTATAAAATTCTGTATAATCATGGTTCTATATTCTATATATCATGGTAATAAAATACTACATAATCAAATCTGTAAAATACTGTACAATCTTGTTCTGGAATATGCTACGTATTCGTGAGTCTGTAAAATACTATATAAGCTTGATTTTGTAAAATACTGTATATCTTATAAATTGTATGTCTGTAAAATTATGTATAGTCGTAGCTTTGTATCTATAAAATTGTATAAACTATGTTTCATATTTCTGTAGGCTATATAATCATGCTTTTGTAAAACTGTATAACATATTCTATAGTATTACAGCATTTCTTATGTCACACAATTCAATAAAGTCTATACATATGCTCTGTAAAACTATATAATTTTCATGCTTTGATCAAATACTATAATATACTAATAAAATGTCTAATAATACTGACATAACATGTATTAGCCTTACCTGATTATCTGGGCTCTAAATACTATTTATAATTTCATGCATGCGGCATTTACAATTTTCAACTCCCTAAAACAACACCCATATAATTTCCGATCACACAACTGAATTTACCAGAATAATTATCACATTCATATTTTTCCCAACTCCACATATTCACCATTTCTAAACTATAATTTATCTGAGTTCCTAGAAATATACCCACTAGGGTCCTCAACCCATATCTGCAGGTTCCCAAAAATACCCTAACCCTGAAAACACAATACCCCAATTTTATTCCACAAAACACCAGTATATTCCCATACAATACAAAATCTAAACTCAGATAAGCTTGGTAATACTGAAAATGCCCAAATAATGAACTTACCCTGGTTTTGGGATGGTTCTCAAACTTCCCAAATTGAATTTTTACTCCGGTTAGGTTGTAGAGAATCTTCCTAGGACCACCGTGGTGGCTTCTGATCATCGAACCAGTGAGAATCGAAGTCGGAAACGTAGAGAGAAGGAAGAGAATCTGAAACCTAGAGAGAGAAAGGAAAAGGGAGACTGAAATTTTGACAAAAATCGTCATTTTGTATATTTATAGGTGACTTGCCACGTGGCCTCATCGATGAGCCATGTCACCTCGTCGACAAGTCCAGATGGGAGTTCGTCGACGAACACTTATTCCTCGTTGACGAGTTTCAATCCCTGAAATCAGCCTTCTTGGTAATGTCTTGTCGACGAGACATGCATCCCCATCGATGAGTTTAAGAAGCCTGCTCGCCGACGAGCACTCTGCCCTTGTCATCGAGACCCTGCTAAAACTCCTTTTTGAAAAATCTTTTTCTCTCCTTTCTTTTATTATTTAATTACTATAATTCTTCGGGTCTCTACATTCTCCCCTCCTTATAAAATTTCTTCCTCGAAATTTACTATTTGTATTAAACACCATCCATTTAGGAAAACAGGCTACTTTTTTTATTAATTACCCTCACTTATGGCGGAGGAATACCGTGGTTACATAAGCAGTTCTGGGAGATTACAATATACCCATAAAATAAAATAAAAATTCTCCTAAAACCAAAACACTACCTACCCTATAATCTAAAATACAACTATACATTCATCATTCTGTACTGATTAAATTAAAACTGTCATTATCTGCTTAATACTAGCTATCATTGTATTCCACTAAACAAGTATGGGTATTTCTGTCTGATTTCCTCTTCAAGCTCCCACGAAACTTCCTCTATGGCATGATTCTTTCATAGGACCTTTACTAACTGAATTTTCTTGGTATGCAATTCTTGTTCCTTCCTATCTAGGATCTGTACTGGTGATTTTTCATATCACAGTGAATCTCTGAGCTTTAGCTCTATCATATAACTGAATTTACCAGAATAATTATCACATTCATATTTTCCCTAACTCCACATATTCAGCATTTTTAAACTATAATTTACCTGAGTTCCTAGAAATATACCCGTTGGTGTCCTCAACCCATATCTACAGGATCTCAAAAATACCCTAATCCTAAAAACACAATACCCCAGTTTTATTCCACAAAACACTAGTATATTCCCATACGACACAAAATCTAAACTCAGATAAACTTGGTAATACTAAAAATGCCCAAATAATCAACTTACCCTTCTCAAATTGAATTTATGCTCCGGTTAGGTTGTAAAGAATCTCCTCAGGATCACCGTGGTGGCTTATGATCGTCGAACAAGGGAGAATCGAAGCCGAAAATGTAGAGAGAAGGCATAGAATCTGAAACCTAAAGAGAGAAAGGAAAAGGGAGACTAAAATTTCATCAAAAATCGTCATTTTGCATATTTATAGGTGACTTGCCACATGGCCTCGTCAACGAGCCACGTCACCTCGTCGACGAGTCCAGAATGGAGTTCATCGACGAACACTTATTCCTCGTTGATGAGTTTCAGTCCCTAAAATCAGCCCTCTTGGTAATGTCTCGTCGACGAGACATGCGTCCTCGTCAACGAATCCAAGAGGCCTGCTCGTCGACGAGCACTATGCCCTCGTCGACAAGGCCCTTCTGAAACCCCTTTTTGAAAAATCATTTTCTCTCCTTTCTTTTATTATTTAATTACTATAATTCTTCAGGTCTCTACAATATATCATTGTAACAAAGTATTATCAAAGTAATAATTTAAAAAAAAAAATAAATCTAAAGGTAGGGCGTTACAGCTGAGCTCTATCCCTAGATAAAAAACACAAAAGACTCATATGCATCACTCTTGCTTTTTGGATATTGAGACATTGCTGAAAACCTGGAACATCATATCCTGCTATTATAGCCTTGTGTTCAGACATGGATTGTTCTTGGTTATGAACATTATTGTATACCTTAATATGTATTTTCTGATGCATTTGTAGCCTATAGGGACGACTGTACTGATAAGAATATAATTGATAAATATTTAGTATAGTTAGTCTAAGATATTTTAAAATGATTGCTTATACGACTTGGAACTATTAGTAAAATTAAATCTTTAATAAGTATAAGCATCTGGAAATTATTTCCTATCTTGTTATGTTCATCGATAATTTTATGATTAGATGTGTGTTGAGTTGTATTGTGGTATGTGCATTAAAGTCTAATAATGTTTCTGTAAATCTTAAATGAAAATATTTTACTCTACGACAAAGTTTGCAAACTTTGTCGTATGATCTTGCATTTAAATTGTCTACATTAAGATTAATATGGTTTATCTTTCTAGTTATATTCTTTTTGGAATGCTCGTAAATAATTAACATGAAAAATGATGCTTGATCTTTCATTTAAAAGTTTCTCTTTCAACAAGCATCATCCCCAGTATTCATTGATAATCATAAGGGAATGTATATATTTGTGTATATATGTATTTAATTTCCCAAATGCAAGAAATGAACTTATATATAATATATCTTGGTTCTTGCTTATGAACTTGAATGCTTCATGACTTGTGCTATTTCTTTTCAAAATCTTATGTCATAAAATTTTTAAAATACAAAATTTGTTAAGGGGCAAAGCATTACTGATTTGTTGATTAAATATAAAAATACATGCGAACTAGTTAGAGTAAAATTATTCGCAAACCTACTCTTCGCTATCATAAGCCGCATGTTTTGAACTCCATTCGTTTTGTGGGTCTTATGTATTGTTTGAACTGCAATGGCTTGTGAATATTTCCAACCTGACTTGGTTTCACTTGTCACTTTAGGCTTTTAATGGCCAATTGTACTATCTTTATGAGCTTAAATGCCAAAAAGGGGGGAGAGTTTCTCAACAAGGGGGAAAGTTATTCTGAGCTAAATAAAAATTGTTTCAAAAGGGGGGACTGTTGGCCTTATATAGGTCATATCACATTTTGATTATGAAAAATACTTTAGTATTTAATGTATGGTGAGTTTGTGTGCAGGATCAATTGGAAGTATCATATGGTGCACGCACAGTGAATTGAAGAATAGTCATTTATTGTAATTTAATTACGTTTAATTTGGGTTTGTAATATTTAAGTAGGAAAGGTCTGTAATAATTAATACATTGCATGCATGATAGGACAGATAAGCTCAAAGACCTTAGACTGACCATAGATCCAAATATATTGCATGAAAAGGCCCCCACATATCTTAGAAATAATTATCATGAGAATAGGGGTGATTTCAAAAGAAATATAGGACCTAAATTGAAAATCTTATATGGTCAGTCGACCGAACCAAAATACACTAAGACCCTCAGTCAACCAAACCTCTCCAGGGTCAAAAAGTTGACCAGTTGGTCGACCATTTCTAAAATGAACTACAATGCCCTGGTCGACCGAACTAGCACTTGAGAAATCCTAACGCCCTAGTCAACCGACCTCCCAATTGTAAAATAGTTCGGTTCACCTAACGTTCAACTTTGGTCAATCGAAGTTGACCCGGTTGGCTAAACCTCGGAGGTTCAAAATTGCCTCAAGTCTAGTCGACCAACTCTTCAGTTCAAAATCACCTTGGTCAACCGAACTGAGCAACCTAGTCAACCAAACCTTAAAAATGGTCAACCAAACCTCTAAGGTTGCTCGAATTTTACTTACGATAAAATGTGGTTATTTTTTATTAACCATACTTAAAATTTTTCCAAAATTCCCTCCATGTCCCCAACAGTTCAAATTTTTGGAAACTTTATATATATCCCCTCATTTGTGCAGATTAAGGTGTGATTAGCAAGAAGATTAGCCAGATATTCTCTCAAGCTCTCTCTACATTTTTTTATTGCATATCTTTCAAAAACAAGCATACATTTCAACTCTCTTATATTCTTGCATTCCAAAATCCTTTTAAATAAGTGAGAGCTCCATTTATTCATCCTCTTCACTTGCAAACTCATTGCAACTTGAAGAGTGATTGTGTTGCATTGTTGTGAGCTTATCTTCATATACTTCAAAAGATTAAACTCTATCATACTCAGCATTTTGAAACATCTTTTGAGAGTTTGGTTAAAAAAGTTTTCCAAAGCATTCATTCAAAACATCATCTAGAAAACTTTGTATAGCTTGTGTACTTTGACATCTTCATTCCCAGATCTAAACGCTTGCTTGAATTATTTTGACAAAACTTGTTTTGCAAGCTTAAACCCTAGACTTTGTAGTGCTTATTATCTGATAAATATCTGTTGATATTTTTACTTAGGGTTTCATTGCTCCTTTGATTATATTTACTTGCTATATCATTTGAATCAAAGGAATACACTCTCACGTATATACAAGTATATACCCATTGGTTGAGAGTTGAAATATTGTCTAATCCAATCTCACTTGAGCTTAATATCCTATCATACGTGAGTGCATTAATTGATTGTGCTTATTGGTACACATCTGCTTAGTGTAAGAAGCATATTTTTTTTGTATGAAAAATTTTATATCTGTTGTATTCTAGGCATGGGCCTGAAGAGGGAGACTTGCCCTGGTAAAAGTGCCGAATTAGCTTTGACCCAGTTAAGAAAGTTAGGTGCACCATCCTGGTAAGGTGTTGTAAACGGTGCCTCTCCACCCATTAAGTGAGCCTTAGTGGAATCCTCTTACTTGTGAACTTTAGACGAGGACGTAAGCAGTATTGGCCGAACCCCGATAATATTTCTTGTGCCTGCTTTTAATTTCCACATCTTAAATTCCAACACTTGAATGTTTATGTTTTACTATTGAGATTGATTGGGTTTGTGATTACATGATTACATAGAAAGACCCTAGGTTTGTGTAATACTGCTTGTGAAATCTAGTTTAACATAGGACAAAATTTTAAATACCCAAGTCACCCCCCTCTTGGGAATACATCAATTCCAACGGGGAGTGATCCTTTTAACGCTAAAAAAATTTTTTTCCCTCAAAATGTTTTACACTTAACTTAACCCTTTTGTTGATGCTAAAAAGGGGAGAGGATTGTTAAGAAAAACAATATATTCCTTGCATTTTTAAACGAGCTTTATTTTAAATAAGATATGTGTATATGCTATATTGCTAAATCTAGATGCATATTGAGTTGAACTCACAATTCTCAACTTGAAATATCTCAATGTCTTCTCTCTGGATATGATTGAATTACAATGTCTATTTTAATTTATGTATTTTGCTTTTGTGTTTGTGATCATCAAAAAGAGGGATATTGTTGACTTTTTGAGTTTGATCCCGTTTTGATCATGACAAAACACAATATCTCATCTATGCGTTTAGTACTTGAACAAGTTTATACTTCAAACACGCACACATGACAAAGGAAAAATGGAAATTGTAAGGAACAAAAAGCTCACATACCTTGGCCCATTCCATAAGAGAATTTAAGAGCAAATGAGTGAATACGTAGTTTTTATTTCAATTGTATTGTTTTAGATTATATTTGTATATGCATGATCACATGATATAGTTAGAAGCTCAAAATGACATATATATTGACCTTAGGATCCATGTTTTTCATAACATATTCATATGTATTGACCTAGGTTGGATCGAGCTGAATAATAGGTAGCTCGTTGACGATTCTCCTAGTCTCATCGATGAATGACTAAAGGCCACTCGTCATCGAACGATCTGCTCTCATCGATGAGAAAATACCGAGACTCCAAAAATCTCAAACAAACAACTCGTTGACTAATCCTCTGGTATCATTGACAAACAAGTGAAGGACACTCGTCGACGAATGTGTCCACTCGTCAATGAGTATGTCACGCAGACTAACGCTCCAGCGCTGAACGGGAAAATCTTTTTAATTAAAATGCCTCTTTAATGATCCAATGGTTGGGAAGCGTCTAAATGCCAAGGACACCTATATATATCAACCCTAAAACCTAGTTTTACATCTTTTGCCAACACTCCATTGCATTCAAACATTTTTAGGCAATTATCTCAATTTTCAAAAGGCATTCACATACATATCTTGCAAGCAATCCCTGGGTATTGAGGTTTGATAAATAAGGATTTTCTTTGCGCATTCAATCTATATATCAAAAGTTTTTTTTTTTCTCTCATACTCTTATATCTAATGTTTTATTGAAAAGAAAAACTCTTATTCTTTATCTATCCATTACTTGAAAATTTTATTTGGGAAAAAGTTTTGCTAAAGTTTGAATCTTTGAAAGTATTCACGTTTATATTTTATTCAAAGATTTCATCTTATTTTGTTATTGCAAAAACTTTTTGAGAGCAAATCCTAAAATCTCCAAAATATATAGTTTTGAGAAATCTTTTTTGTAGAAATACTGAATAGGGTTTAGATCTTTGGAGCACACTTATTTTATATATATATATATAAAGATCATATATTTGGTTTAGATCTTTGGATCAAATGTATCGTACATATTTTTATACAAATATTATACATTTGTAATTGCAAAAGATTTTATTGAACACATCATATACACTCCATTAAGCTTCATATTATATTTTGTGAGAGTGCTTAAGAACTTATTGCACTCATTAGCTTGTTGAGAAGCAATCTGAGTGTATCCAGATTTATTTGTTATCACTTGTATTTACGGTTGGGGTTGTGAACCGAGGAGGAGAAATGTAATGACCTGACCCGCCACATAGGTCGGGGTGCTACTATACTGACGTCTGTGTACCTGATACCAAACTCATCATATAAAATGCAGCGAAAATAAAAGATACAATCTCCAAAAATCCATTACCAAAGTTCTATTCTACCTTTATACACAAATAAATCCATTTTCTCATAATTACATCCCATAAAACTAAACAAAAATAAAATCTCTATCTATACACACTACCTACATAAATTTACACCACTAGCCCGACTCCTCTAGCCTGCTAGACCTGATCTCTAGAATTTTATGAAAAGACAGTTTGTAAAGTAGGGGTGAGGCACAGCTCAGTAAAGGAAAGATTAAGTTAATTTCAGTGTGTGGCCAGCATGCATTTGGTGTACAGAAAATAACCAGTTCACTAAGTAGATAAACACATTTATGAAATCATTCTTATTTTGCACTCACACACACAATTAGTCGGGGATAGGGAAGATTACCCGTCCATACAAGTAGCCTCCCTCTACTCTAATACCATTACTGCTATTAGGGCACTCACCTTTCTTAGTAAGCCCTCGAAGTTATCTTATTAATTATCTGTATTCACATAAATTACAGATATGTATATAAGACAATCCCTGTGACAAACATGTCATTTACTTCCCCTATGGCACAGGTTGTACGGCCTAAAGGCTAGACTAAGCCTAGGTGATCAGCCCAAACAAAGTCAAAAACAACATCCTCTACAAGTACGTCTGTAGGCATCCACAGCAAAGTTGAAGGCCTGACGCCCTTACTTCAACCTCACATAGGCAGTCGGCGAGAACCCCCTACACTTCTATCCAGAATAGTGTCGAAGCACATGGTCTAACAATCAATCACTAGCAATGGTACCGTGCTTACAATAAACTGGTCCTCAGGGTTCCTAAAACATATCATGCAATTTAGATAATAGAAATCACCATTTAAAATATCAATTCACATATATTTCTTGTTATTCCAAAAACCTGGCCCCTGGCCACAAATACAATCCGACTCACAGTCGTTTAAACAAAACCCCGGCACTCAGCCGTCAAATCAAAGTCCTACATTATTCACATGTAGTTCCAGTATTTTTCCCAACAATTCTAATATTTCACAAACAATTCTAGTATTTCGCAAATAGTCTCAAATCCAGTTAACCAATAAATCCTACCAATTAATTATCGGCCACAAGATTTCAACATTTAAATAACCATATGAACAACCAAGCTTTCCACCATTCGTTTTTATTCAAAATATCGTACCACATATCCTAAGTTTGTAAAATCCATTTCGAACGGTTGGTTTTCGAAATAACTTTTAAATTATTAAATAAATAAATACATATATATAATAATTTAATCAGTTCATATTTAATAAAATTCTGACTTAACGTAATCATCTTATCTAATTCCATAAAAGCCCAATAAAACCCCAACCTATGCCCCACGACGTTCAAAACCCCTGAAACCCTGAAATTCAAATTTTACCATATTTTTCATCACAATCTCCAGAGTAATTTTTCCTAAAATTCCGTTAGATTCTAAATAACACAAATAGCCTATTAAAAGCCTAAATTATTAAACTTACCCCCAATTTAGGGTTGGTGCTCCGGAACTCCAACTCAAAAACTCGCTCCAACTAGATTGTAGAAAATCTCTCCTCGAGTCTCGTGACAATTTATGTTCGTTAATGGGCTTAAGATTTTAAGAAAAATTGAGGTAAGTGTAAAAATGGCCTTACCTCAGGAGATATGCTTACGCCGCTCCCACGACAAATCCGCTACAATAGAAATGTCGATGGCGAAGGTAAGAACCCAACAGTGTTTTTGGATTTTTAATCAGCCAAATGTTGGAGAAGAAATTGAGGACAGTGGGAGAGGAGACGAGGGAGAGATGAGAGGAGAGGAGAGAACACAAGAGCTTTGTAGGAATTCAATTTTGAATTCTTAAAGCTTCTGTAAGCTTTAGGATTCAATCCTATTAATATATAATATATATTATACTAATATTATACTATTATTATATTATATTATTTAATTAATAATTATTATTATTTAAAATTTAAAAGTAATTAATTTTATTTTAAATTTTTTATTTTTATTTTTACTTTTTTATTTTTTTATTTTTTACTTTTTTATTTTTTTATTTTTTATTTTTTACATTTCCATGCACACAATTTTTGGGGTCATTACATTCTCCCCTCCTTACAAAAATTTTGTCCTCGAAATTTGTTAGATACCACTCCAAGATCCATTATTAACCTAATAAGTTTTGAGTTAAAACTCGTAAACAATCCTATCAAGATTGATAGCTAACATTGATAGATGGATTAGATTGATATCATGCTCTAATATCCCTTGCTATAGAACCAACACTCAACAACTTCAATTCCCATCTCCAATCTTCCAAAACCTAACACTGGTATAACCTTAGAAGAATCAATAGATAACTATCCTTCAATTATAACATGATCCAAAATTTTCATATTAGTTGTCCAGAACCCAAATTTCCTATTTAACATATAACTAATGCTCTCATAATGTTTGTAAAATTAATCACAAGTGTTATTCATGCTTCTTAAGTCTTTGAATACCCCAAAAATCATCCATAAAAAGTATAATGAATTGATCCAAATATGGTTGAATTACTTGATTCATCATATCCATGAAAATGGAAGGTGCATTGGTAACCCTAATTGATAACATCAGAAACTTATAACAATCTTATTGTTTACTCAATTCTGAATTTGAGATGTGTAATTCCCAATTCTTAATTAATGATAATTTAATTGCAAATCAATCTTCAAAAATTTTGGGATTTTACCAATTAGTCAAATAATCCACCAATCCCTAGAAGTAGATACCAATTCTTAATGTAACATGATTCAACTTCCAATGATTAATGCATAGCCTCGAGGTCCCATTGTTTCTTAGTGAGTAACACAGGTGCAACCTATGATGATATACTAGGTCGAATAACTTCCTTGTCAATAAAATCTTCTAGTTGCACCCTAAGTTGCCTTAGTTCAGTTAATGTGATTCTATATAAAGCAGTCGACATAAGCCCCATTCCTAGCACCAAATCAATATTAAATCAATCTCCTCTTGGAGGTAGCCTCAGTAAATCATTTGGAAACAATATCTAAAAATTCATCACCTATGGGTAAAGATATTTGGGGATTCGTTAACTTGTATATTTCTTTCATTGTTGTTACAACCCCAGACATATGCCCAAATTCTACCCTTTCACAAGCTCTCAAGATGCCAAATATGAGAGCTTGTTGGTTGGAAGGAAACCATCACTCCATTTGGATCTCTGAGTACTACTTTCTTTTTAAAAACACACAACTAGGTGAATGATCAATAGATCACCACCGATGGTTAGCCTCACCTTTAAACAAAGAACTTGTAATGATGACTCATACTCATCAAGGATCATACCTGCTAGGACATTTCAGACCAAGGTGTGTAATCATTTTCCTGTCAGATCAGATGTACAAAAGGCACTTCAAAACTCTCATCATAGCTTGTGATTTGTTTAAGTAAAAATTATATGAGCTTTAACCATTCCCTGTAATTCTAATCATCGAATTCCTTTTCAATATCAAACTAATGTACATGCTTACACTTTTAAATCTGGGTAAAATATCATTTTCCTACCAAATTGGTTTCTAAATTTATTTATTTATTTTATTTTTTTCTCGCTTCAAATAGTTTTTAAGACTCAACTTCTAACCTATGTTGGCAAACATTGAATATCAAAATATAGTTGGAAGATATCCTCCATGAAAAACAATGATTGCAATTATGGCACATCCAAATCCTAGTATACTGACTCAAGCCAAATCTGATCTTGCTCCAATGACTGGACAATATGCAATAAACACGTGTCTTGGTTCTTGGTACAAAAAACAATACTAATGAAATTGTTTAGTCAGCTATGATTAGTGATCGAACATTATTTGGCAGCATAAATCTTATGTGAAATGGATCAGTAAGGAAAGGATGATTTTACATTAAGCTGTATACAAATCAAATCCCAATTAAGCTGATACCCAAGCGGTTAAATTAGTGTCCCATTGCCAAGTAGGTTTCACACAGGATAGAGCAAAAAGATAAAGCTCCAGGTCCTAGCATGTATGGTTTTCCTTCTAGATAGCAGTTTGCTAAAGGTCCAAGTATCATTATGATTTTTCTTCTAGGTAAGTTACTAAAGATGATTCTGTTAGGTGTTATTTGGTTCATAGGATCCTTCGGAATACTTGGCAATGTGATGCCCATGACATCTTGTTCTCATATTTGTTTCCATATTATGGTGATAACATCACTTCCCATAAAATAAAGAATTTCCCCAAAACATTGGAGTCCAATTGTTGTCCACTTAGTATCTTACATTCTTATAAGCATCTTAATTTTAAGATTAAACTGTCCCCACTATTTGGTCGACTTATGGAAATATGAAAATATGTAGTCGATGCACATTCTCGTCGACCCATCTTTCTTTTCCATAAACATTACCGGCTATTCTCAAGATTACACATTGAGCCTAATAAACCCTTATCTAATAATTCTTGTATCTGTTCCTTTAACTTTTTAAATTCTACCAATGCCATTCTGTGTGGCGCTTTAGAAATCAGCGCTTTCCCCTAGAACTAGATCAATAGTAACCTCTACCTCATGATTAAGAGGTGGTCTCAACAAATCTTCAGGAAATATATTAGGAAAATCCCTCATTACTAGGATATCCTCTAATCTCAACTCCCCTTCTGGTGACCCCCCCTCGAGGTGCCTGATTACCTCCTCGGTACTGGTGCTGTGGAGGTGGATAGTTCAGTGCCGTGCGGCAGTCCCGTGCCATTTATCCAACCCCACCGCACTGATAGCAAACAACTAGTCCTCCCTTGCACTCGCCCTAATGCCTCTGATGGCATCTGAAACAGATAGGACACTACGAACACCCCTAACTGGCTTGAGATCCCGTATCCTGTCATTGGCCCGAGAAATTACCAGGTCTCCTCCAAGAGCTCTGACTAGTGCTGGTCTGAAACCCCTGAGACAAGAGCCTTTTCTTCTGGTTTGCGGCTCTCTCCTCCTCCTGAATACTAGCCTCAACTGCCGTGGCCCTATCCACCAATTCAGAGACACTCTGAGTCAACAACGTCACCATCTGTGTGCGTATTTCCTGCCTCAGATCTCTCTCAAATATCCAAGCTTTCCTTGGCTCATCTAGGACCATATAAGGAGCGAAACGGGATAGCTCCACGAACCTGGTCGCATACTGTTGTACAATCATAGGTCCCTGGTTAGATGCAGGAACTCCTGAGCCTTCGCCTCTCGGATGACAATAAGGAAGTATCTGTCGAAGCAGACCTCCTTGAAACGGCTCCAGGTGATAGATGTATACTCTGAACGTTGTTTCTCAACCATCTTCGCCGATCTCCACCACTTATTCGCTTCCCCTACCAATTTAAAGGTGGCAAACTGCACCTTCTACTCCTCTGTGGGAGAAGAGACGAAAGAGAGACGAGAGGAGAGGAGAGAATGCAGGAGCTCTGTAGGAATTCAATTTTGAATTCCTAAAACTTCTGTAAGCTTCAAGATTCAATCCTATTAATATATAATATATATTATTCTAATATTATATTATATTATTTAAGTAATAATAATTATTTAAAATTAAAAATTAAATAATTTTATTTTGAAATTCTGTGTTTGTGCTCTCTGTTTCTCTCTCTAACTCTCTTTACAATTCCGCACTTATATTTATTTGATCTACTGTGCATTTTTAAATATTGACATATCTAAATATCTAAAATACTTGAGATTGATTGAGTAATACTGAGATTAAAGATAGGACATACGAAAAAATTTTAAAATATCCAATTCACCCCTCTCTTGGGACTACACTTAAATTCACACTATGAAACCTCACATATATTTGCTTGGTCCTCGTATGATACATCTTAATCTTTACCAAATAAATGCCACTCTGATTATCACAATGCAGTTAAACTTCACTGTACTGAATACCTTGCTCCTTGACCAATCCTATAAGCCACAATGCTTTCTTGACAACCTCAGCCACTGCCATATACTCTTATTCAATTGTAGATAGCGCAACTAGAGACTGAACAATGGACCTCCAATAAATAGGCCCTCCCACAAGGATGAATACATACTCTGAGGTAGATCTCCTATCATCCAAGTCTCTTACATGGTCTGCATCCACATAACCTACCACTGAAAAATTACCATGTTCCCTGTGGTGGAGCACCATATGTTGCCTCCTAAACTTAATTTTTTTTATATATTCAACATGATCCCTTTATTTTATTGGGTAAAAAATGACCAGATACAGCTATAAATACGTAAATGCATTATATATTCTACCACTTGCAAGCTCTGTTGGCAATAGCAATCCAATTTACGGTGGTAAGGATAAGATGTAGTTGATCATGGTAAGTGGAGTTATTTAAGCTTTAGAATTTGTATGGATACTAATCCAATCAAGTATTTTAATTTAATTTAATTTGTGGATATTTTAGTCTTTTTGTCACTTATTAACTTCCCAAAAAAGGGGGGGGGGGGGAGGGGGGAATTAATATTTTTTATATACTCTTTTGAAAAGTATAAGGGGTTATAATGATCCCAAAAGTTGCAGCTTTGTTTTTGGGTTGAACCACAGAGGGGCTTTATGTAATTGTTCCTTTTAATATATATATAAACTCCCACACATTTTTCATCAATTAAGATTTAAAAACATTTAATCTTATTTTAAGTTCAACTTTTTAAAGAAATAAAAATTATTTAAAATATTTTTTACATATTTTTGTAGTGTCAAATTATAGTTTGATAACATTTTACATTATCAGAGATTTTCATAAGTGAACTTGTTTTCTTTCTATAAGTGAAAATTTGCTCAATGTGTAACACTTTTTTTCTCAATTTTTTTTAATGTGTTTAACTAATTGTCGCATGCTTTATACTTTAACATATTAGGCATGAACCGTCATAATTATAAGAAAAAATTATAATATTATTTTTTTCCACTCTATTTTGCAAATCAAACATAACATATAAGTGTGTGTTTTAGTGGTCAAACTCTTTTACTTTAGGAAAGAATATAAATTATGTAGATAAGCAAGAAATATAGAGATATTTAAATTTTTTATAAAAAAAAATATTTTAATTTTTAACTCTCTTTGCATATTCGTAAATTTTATAAATATTGTAAGGATAAAGATAATGAACTCTCTTTGAGTTTGGTAAAAAAGATAGAACCTCCTTCATATTTTAAAAATCTCCCCAACAACCTTTTAGATTTTAAAAATTTTACAAACCTCACTTGACATTTGATTTTTGAAATATTTATAATTTTAAAAAATTAATTTTTATTACATATAAAGAGTGGTATGTGTATTTTTTTTATAAATTTTAAAATATATATAATTTTTAAAACTTTAAATAAAATTCTATGACTTTTAGAATATCAAGCGAAGCCAATGTCTATTTTTTGTATTATAATTGAATGATAAATTGTAAGATTAAGATTTAAAGTGAGTTTGACTGTCCTTTTTGTCTTAACTTCTTTTTTTTAGAAGTAAAAGTTATTTTATCGTATGTGGGTAAATAATTAACTTTTGAAAGTTAAATTCTAGCTTTTTAAAAAAAATTTAAAATTTGAGAAATTAAAAAATTTAAAAGTTATAAGCTGAGTTTTTTGTCGTATTTCATAAATATCTCTAATAATTTTTTCATATTATAAAATTATCCACTCACTTCTCCTGTCCTCTCGACCTATCCATATTTTCTATAAATTAAATAAAAAAATTAGGACTCATATTACTAATGATATTATTTTATACAAATAATTTTTTAATAAATAATTTAATAATTATTTTAAATCATCTTATTCATAAATGATGATTTCTAAAATTTATGTTATTAATATTAAATTTAAATAAATAATTTAATTAAAAATACTCATAAACGAGTATACATACATATTTTAATCATTTCAATTAGATTATATCTTTTTTTTTATCAAACGGCCAATACCAATTCTTTCTTCTTCTTCTTTTTTCAATAACTCTTTTTTGACATAATAGAACGCGCCAAACAAAGTCTTAAGGCGCCGGGAATGAAGGTGAAGTGGGCCAGCCAGCAGCGCACAGTGTCAATGGGGCCCGAAGCACCCGAAGGATCAATTCAAAGAGGGCCCACGCCCAACTGGGGATGGGATGGGCAGATACACGTGAATGATCAGGTCTCCTCCACATGAAAACAAAACAATCATCTGCCCTGCAATTTTTACTTTTATTTTTTTTTTTTTTAATTAGTAAAAAATATTTTCTTTATATTTATATAAATTCAAATTTAAAATTCAAATCATTATAACAAAACACTCCCTTAGTTTGATACTTTTATATTACAAATTTTAGATTCAAATCAGACCAAATAAGTCTTTTTATGAATAAAAAAATAATTTTTTTTTAAAAAAATGATAGAAACCCTTGCTACTGGTTGACTCAAAATTAAAAAAATATATATATTATAATTTCATTACAATGTATGTGAATCCCATCATGCTCCCAATTTATGCAAGAAAATTAATTAAAATAAAATATTAATTTTTTATTCAACTTATTTAATGAGAAGTAAGCCTTGAATTTTGTATGAATATTAATCAAATTAGTTATTTTAATTATATTAATTGATTGTGTGAATATTATGATTTTTAATTATAGCATGTTTTTATTAGTAAAACTTAATGAGATTGTGATTTAAATAATTTTGAAAAATATAATGAGGTTTAGTATTAATAATAAAATCAACTGTGCATTTTTAACTCAAACTACAAAGGGGCTTCAATAATTTTTCCAAAATAAAATTACTATTGCAAGCTATGATTGCATGTTTGGTGCAAACTTATTGCACAAAATTTAGAGGAAGAAGAAAAAGAGTAAATTATTTATGAAAAATAATCATTTAACAAATGAAGGAACCTTTGTATTGTGATCTTAAAAGAAAGGATTTACTATTTGCATTACCTTATTTTATTTTCGAACTCTTCATTTCGTGTCCTTTTAGACTGAACCATTAAATTCAAGTTCTTACTTGAAATGTCAAAAAAAATTGTTTTCGATTAAGTTTTTAAGCAATGTAACATAATACAAGTCGTATTTTATCTTCTCCTTGATGTTTTCTCTTCGACATGTGATGTTTGTCTCACAGTCAATCTTAAATCAGATTCGACAGAAGTCATTGTACTCGATACAATGACTTTCTTTAGAACTATTACTAGCACATGTCTATTCTATGCGATGATTTTAATAATTTTAAAAGTTTAACCAAGATATTTTGATAATATTAGTATAATTAGAATGCATATGTTCATAAAAAAAATTAATTTTAATTAAAAATTTTAAGTGCAACATAATAAATCATTCTCTGTATAAATAAATAAATAGCAGTTCTAAATATATAAATTGAAAATATTAGCAAGAGCAGATGCCACTCATATTGTCTTTCATCTTACTTTTCTTGATCAGCTCTAATGCACGTGGTAATGTCTGCTTAAAGGAAAGCTCATTAATTATGAATTTTTGTTTGGGAGAGAGCGATGCCTTTTGCTTTTCATTTTTATTGTGTAGCGAAGTATAATAAGCTGTCTTTTCCGCCAAATGCTCACTCACCCCTCCTCTTCGTCTTCCGGCCGCTTTCTCCTCCTCGGATGACGCCCGTTGAGTTCGCTCTCTCGCCTTCGTCTGCTCCCTCTCTCTCCTCTGTATGCTCAAATCTGTACTCATCTCTTCAATTTCTAGACACAAATTTCATTATTTAGCGATAGCGCTTCGGCAGAAATACAGACAAAAGAAACAAATTTGAGTCCCTCTCTCTCTCTCTCTCTCTCTCTCTCTCACAGACACACACATTAGCACCAGTATTCAGCACCGGACTACCAGCATCTTCTGCAGATTAATTTTCTTACAGTTTTTGTTTTTCTGGGTAATGGTTCCTACAAAGCTCAGCAGCTGAAGAGGAAGAAAGTATAGGTCCCCCCCGCTCCCTCTCTCTCTCTCTCTCTCTCTCTCTGTGGATCAATGAAGGAATTAATGACACAATTTGAGAAAGACCCAGTTCGTTTTAAGTATTCAGAGGCTGATTTACAAGCATTTTTATGATGTGTTTCTTTATGCTCATCTTCAGTCAATCGAGGTACATTACCCTTTTCGGTTCTCTGTATGGCTAATCTATATTATTTCGTTCACTTTTTTATGTGAAAAAAAGGGCTAAGTAAAAGAGAGGTTAGGGGAGAAATTATAAATTTGAGAGATGATGAGGGACTTCCCCTCGTGTTTTGGTGAAAATGGGGTTCAAATTGCTGATTCTTCTTCATCAACTGCAAGTAGAACTGCCCAAAATCTGGTCACATGTGTGTATCAGTGTAGATTGCGCGATCGTTCGTGCTTGATTACGATTACTTGGACAAAAAATTTGATGGGTCAGGGCCTTGGTATTGTTATCGATGATTCTACCAACCAGTGCCATTGTAAAGTAGATATCAAGCCATGGTTGTTCTCCAAGAGAAAAGGATGTAAGAATATAGAGGTGGATTCTAGTAGGATCGATGTATATTGGGACTTATCCAATGCTAAGTTTGGCTCCAGTCCTGAGCCATTGGAAGAATTCTATTTGGCTGTTGTCTTTAACCATGAAATGGTTTTATTGCTTGGGGATTTAAGAAAGGAGGCATATAAGAAGATAAACACCACTCCCGTTCCCTTTGGTTCTGTTTTAATTGCTAAGAGAGAGCACATTTTTGGGAAAAAGTTTTATGGTGCAAGGGCTCAGTTTTGTGAAAAGGGGCAGATGCACAATCTCACGATTGAATGTGACACAGTTGGTCTCAATGAACCGTCACTTGTGATCAGCATTGATAGGAAGCCAGTGATGCAGGTGCGGCGCCTTAGGTGGAAGTTTAGGGGTAACCACACCATTTTTGTGGATGGGCTTCCAGTTGAAGTGTTTTGGGATGTCCATAACTGGCTATTTGGTAATGCCATGGGCAGCGCAGTTTTTATGTTCCAAACTTGCTTCTCTTCTGAGAAGATGTGGACTAATCAGTCTCTCTCTCATCCTTCTGTATTGACTTGGTCTTGCTCTCCAAGTCAAAAAGATTCTCGATTACAAGGTCTTGGTTTCTCACTGATATTGTATGCTTGGAAGAATGAATGAATAGAGTTGTACTTTTCCTCTCTGAGAGCAAAGAAATACTTTTGAGTGAAGTTTTATGAAAGATGTGTTTGAAATACATTACATTGCATTCATTTAGAAGTGCATCCATCGACTTTCCTCACTTTTTTCTTAAGAAATCCTGAAAAATTCTGATTCAAGGGTGCTGTCCGTAATTGTTTGACATGCTTTACTGAAGCTTTTGTTATGGTTCTACTGAAAATTGTTTGTGGAGAATGAAGGCATGAAAGGCATGTGAGTATGCAAAACACACTGCACAACACATGTACCAACATGTCATCTTTTCAACAGGTTTGGGGCAAATCTTCCTTACTGAAGGTGCGAGTCAAACATGATCCAATCATGTGGAGAGGAGAGATAAGCACCCTTGTTCAGATGGAATCTGGACTGTTGAGTAATTTACACCGTGCACATGGACATGCTTTACTTTCACAGATTTCTCATTCCTTGATGTAACTGTCATTCAACAGGTCTGTTAGCTGAATCAAAAAACAAATCAGAACTACTTTGAGCTCAGATGCTGCACTCTGTATCATCCATTCCACCATGTCATATATCCCTAAAATTGAAAACAATCTCAGTGATTTTCTAGACATAAGTTTACTATGCAGCTTATGACAATAAAATTTGCTTGTGTGTGTTGAGTGAGAGCAAGTAGGGTCCCATTTTGTGGTTAATAGTATGGTAAAAAATTGGCGCTCAGGACACAGCAACAAAGTTAATGAGTGTGTTAAACTCACTATGTGAGACTTTCATGACTTTTTTGTTTTAAGTTTCAGGTGTAGTGGGTGGGGGACGCTTTTGATGCATGTTTAGATTTAGGTAGTCATCATGAAACTGGGTCCTAAGGGGGAGTGAAAGAATGAATTGCTCAGAGAATTTGCTGCATGATGGTATCAGCATGATTTTTCAAAATGTGCAGCTTAGATTATGATGAATAGATATGGGTAATAAAATCTTAATGGGAGTGGTTGGAAAGGAGTATGGTGAACAATTAGATTACTGTTAATAGATCTGAGTTTGCAACATAGTTCCATTGATCAGAGGAAAAGATAGTGACTTAGTATCTATCATATGCTATTTCAAGATTCTTTTTCCTCTCTACTGCAGTTCTTAATACTGCTATGGTAAAACTGGGATGGTCTTTATGTTCTTCTAAGGGACAGAATCTGCTAAATATTTGAACCACTAGAACTGGTACCCAGCATGTCACATGCAGTCGATCAGCTATGATGCCAGTGTATTTTCTCAAGCATGCCCACTTCGCCCTCTGGTTTGTCTTGCATCCAAGACCCAGTTCTCTCCTTCATAACCGTGTTTGTTCGACTCCCACAACTACATTGCTAAGTTCTTCAAAAGAACAGTGTTAGTTCAACTTCCATGACTGCATCGATAATAAAGATCTTCCCATCTCTCTATTGTGATTTACTGTTAGATGTTCTAGCAAAGAGTGGACACCTTCCTCTGCCAATGTAGAGCGTTCCTTTATCCCCCCTGCATATAGTTCCTCTGCACACCCAACCTTTTTTAAACCAACATCTTAGAAACTGGCCGCACAACCCTGGGCAAATGCCGGGGGGGTCATATGATAAGCAAAACCGTTATGTACTGTTTGCAGTATCAAGTTCTGTGAATAAGGAAATTTTCTTTAGTATTAACAAATTATCTCATGAATCATCCTTCATCAGTTCAATTAAGAAATTAGACAGTCGCCCAAAAGCCTTCATAGTATCATCATGATTTTCACTTGAACGCTGCAGCATTTGCTTAGATTAATATTTCTAATTTCCTAGTAGTTGAATTCCATAACGGGGGAGACCATTTCAATTAATCAAGGACTTTGAACCCTCTACTTTTGGGCGACTGAGGAAAAGTTTTACGAGACTGGTAATAAATGAAATTCTTTACTTTTTATTCCAACAAAAGGCTTAATTTTGTACTGTTGTGCATAACGAACGTTATTTCTTGTTCCCCTTCCCTTTTAGATTTATTTTTGACTCTTTGGAACTTGAAAAATATTAGAAAAAGAAAAGAAAATAAGAAACAATTCATTTTTTATGTTTAATTATCAAGAAAATTTTAAAAGAAAATAAAAGATGTACCAAACCAATGAATAAAAATATAATTTTCCATGTCTTTAGTATTTTATTTATTAAAATTTTAACTATATTAGAGAATAATTTTTATTTTTAATGGTCTGATATAGAGAGAAAATATAATGAAAAATAAATTAAAAAATAAACATATTCGGTGTAATTCTTATAAAAAATAAGATAAGTGGGGGGAATAATTTGGATGGTTTGAGCATCTACAACAGTAGAAAGGGCAAGAATAAGAATAGATTTAACGACAAAATCCCATCAAAGAACGTATGCAATCTCATTCACCCTAAATATTATTGCCTAACTTTTTAAGTTTTTTGACTTAGTCTCGAAATCCGGGCTCAAGTCATCCTATTTTTTTGGTTGCTTGCAAGTTGGCCAAAGCATAAGCATCACAAGCAATTGACCATTTTTACCAAAAGGGCAAAAAAGATTAAAAGATCTAAATTTAGTCATAATTTTAGTAAATTGAGTGAGTTATGCTATCAAAATGGTAATTCAAAATTTTAACCAAACTTATCAATAAGTTGACGAAATTAGCTTGTAAAAATTGCAATGCAATGTTGATTGCATAAGAATCTTTAAAAAAGTAACATATCAAAAAGATTGATATGATTAATTCAAAATTTATGATTGACTAAATAGGTTGTTCGACGAAAGTTTGAACACAGATTATTATATTATTTTTAAATAAATAAATAAAAATATATAAATATGAACGCAAGTTATCTATAAGTTTAATATGTAAAAATATAAGAGCAAAAATGAATTAAAACAACAATAAATTTGAGTTTTTTTCCCATTTTATTATTAAAAAGAAATAAAATATTAAATAATATTCTGATTGGGAAAAAATTTCTCAAACTAATGCTCACGTAATCTCGCAGTTTGATGCTGCGAGATTTAAACTAATGGACCACTGGAAAGGTGATGCGTGGCAAGGAGGTGAGCAAATCTCGCAACTTGGTACTGCGAGATTTAAAGCGATCAGCGATCGGGAAGGTGACGCGTGGCAAAATCTCACAGCACCAAGCTGCGAGATTTGTCTCTGAAATGCACGGCACATGAAGAATCTTGCAGGTCTATCCTGCGAGATTTAGGCTTTGTTTATTTACAAATTTAAATTTAAACATTTTAAAATGACATTAATTTAGTAAAAAAATATATAATTAATATAATTATTAAAATCAAATAAGTGGATTAGGAACCGAACAAAAATTTCAAATTGACAGCTTTTATGTTTTGGGTCAACTAATTATATAAGTATGACAAAATAATTTGTATTATATCAAAATTTTTTAAAAATAAAATTTCTCAATAAGTTATAAAAATGCCTAGTAATTATAATGTTACAAAATGTTTATTGGATGTAATATTTAAAATTAACAATTAAACACATTATAATGAACTTACGATTATTTTTTTTGAAAAATTTTATAATACAACAAATATAATTTTTGCGTACATGATAGAATAAAGGTGCAAAGAGATTTCACAAGAAAGGATGCCCCATGTACATTGAGTTGGGAATCATATTTGGTGACCCTGCAGTAAAATTCAAATATGCATCCCCAATAGCTCCGTATTCCATGGATGACAAAGACAAATTAGAAATGGAAGATGCATCAACAAATGCTACCCCATCTGCTTTCCCGTGTAAGAGCAGCGATGCTAAAGATTATCCCTCACAAAGTGTGCGGAGACGGCGGGAATGATCTCCCACTACGACAAGCTATGTTCGGGGAAAGAGGGAAGCGAGGACAATAGAGACAAGTGAAACTTTGAAGGAATGGGCTGAAGTTACAAACACGAGGACCCCAACCTTGAGCATCCTTGAGGCATCTCCCCAGTCCAGCACATTCTCAATAACCAATTGTGTCAAGTGTTTGGAATCTATTGAAGGTGTGGATGGGTACACATACATTAAGGCAATTAAGATGTTCAAAGATGTAGATTGGAGGGAGATGTTTATGGCAATGTCTGAGGAGAGAAGATTGGTTTGGTTAGCTAGCTTAGAGTGACATTGCCTGCTGTAATGTCTTGAGGCCGCCCCTTTTTCTTTTTTTTTTAATTAGATTCATCTGGAATAGGTTCACGATATGATCTCCCATTTTTGGGACCAGATTTAGTTATGCTAGTTTGTTGAAGGTGTGGATGGGAACACATACATAAAGGCAATTACAAATTTATTTTTCAAAAATTTTCATAAATTTTTTATATAATTTATTCTATCATGAACGCCTAGAATAGCATCTGCTATGCATGCAAGGAAGTAATTGTGGAATAAATATGATTATCAACTATAACAGGTAGAAAATAAATCCTGTAATCAAAATAAAGCTATTACAGTCTATTACATGTACTATAAATTACACAACTAAATTTTAGTAACAAAATCATAAAATCAAACTTTATATCAAAACAAGTTTTTCCCCAAAATGAACCCAAAATTTTGAATCATACTGTTGCATTTGTACCGACACAATAGACCCCTCATATTCATACACTCACAAAATAAAACAAAGTGCACGCTAAGCAAGATGCTAGCAAGTTTCATGCTTGTATACATCGTGCATTTCTTGATCAATATTAGGGTGAAGGATTCAACAAAATCACTACTACAACACCTCAAGCAACCACAACAACAAAAACACTATGTAAACACATACAGATTCACAAGCACATAAGTAAAGGTTATGTATGTATACGAAACAGACATGTTGCAGTTCCTTCGCATTTTACTCTTTCCCTCTCGCTGATGTACAAGCTCACAAACTATTGTCATTCCCAACCTTTTGTTCATAAACCCATAAAACTTCAAGTAGCTCAAAAATTCAACCTATAATCTCTCTCTCATTGCATCTTTCTAGTTTTTTTTTAATACACAAGTAATCTTGCTTTGACTGCCCACGACACTAAATACATCACCTAGAGTAAAATCCATTAACCAAATACCATGCAAATTTTAGCGATGCGAATTTTGCACTAAAAGATTATTCAATTTCAGGAATGAATTTAACTAGGAAATCCTATCTTCAATATTCAATTTTTTGTTCAGTATTCAAATTAAAATTTCTAGGTTCAAATTCATGCCAGAATAAACTAGTTAATCAAATTTAGAAATGTTGAGTTCATTATAAAAATTTTCAAAAAAAATAATCGTAAGTAATTTCAGAACTCATACTCCTATTATTTTGAAAATAATTTTTTATATATTATTTGTCATAAACTCATAAAAAGATCACATTATTATTTGTTTTATATTGTCAAGATAAATTAAAACTGAATTTATAATTAGTATACAAACCAATCAACAAGTAGTAACTAAGTGATCTAAATACACTTAGTAAAATAATAGGGTGGTACCGATTCTATGAAATTAAAGTGATTATTATGACCTCCAGCAATCTCAGACACTTGTAGATGTTGTGATACCATTCAAACTTAAAATAACAAAAATTTGTTATCCATTGTCATTTTGGGTGAAGGCTTCCGCACTTTGCATGTTGCAATATATATATAACTGTTATGTGTCATTTTTTATATTTGGCGGTATTTAATTCTTTGGAGTAAAGGTCGAATCTTTCACTGTTTAGTTAAATAAAAGTTATTTTATTCATCTCAATTTAATTTGAAAAATTATATAAATAAATTTCAAGAGTATGAAGTGTGCATAAGACACATGACTATATAAATGAAATTAAAATAATCAAATATTATACAAGTGAAATGAAAATAATCAATAATATATACAAAAGAAAAAAAAATAATCAATACTATACAAATGGAATCAAAACAATCAATGATATACATACAAATCAAATGCAAAGAAAATAATGCTAAACTACTCCGTGCCACAGCGAGGTAGTCTCCGGGGTCGTGGTGGCTGCCGTCTGTGTCTGCCCTCTTCCTACTGGTCAGTAACATCAGGTGTCCTGTCCCATCGTCCTGGATGTGGATCCTCTCCTCCAAGAGATACTGCATAATCATCATCCATGCAAAGCGCACGCAGTGAGAACTGATATGATGTCTCGGGACGAGAACGAGGCGGCATAGCGGGTGCATCGACCTCCTCCCCATCGAAAAGATCGTCCAATAAAAATGACATCGATAGGATAGCAGCAAGGTCGGATGGGGCATCAGTCGGTCTACTCGACGGTCCGGCAATATCAGCTGCAGTGGAAGGTGCATAAGGCGCTGACGGGCCGACCACGTACTCTACCTGTACGACCGAGGGCGAGGAGATGGGAGTCACTGGATGACTAGAGGAGCCATGTCGTCCTCCTCGTACTGGAGCTGGTCGACCTCCTCATGATGGTACATTAGGTCCAATGCAGCACTCATCAATCAGTGGATCGCAGGATCGGATGAGATCTGGTCTGCCTCAATGACTATGTCAACCTACAAGATATGAAAATATTTGATTAACGCATGCAAATCGTAACGTATACATAACAAAATGAGTTGTGGGTTAAAGTCTTCTTTCAAGGCTCAAATATACAGCAGCGGTCCTATCGATGAAGCGGCGTGTGATAGACCTATACCAAGTGAAGTATGGGTCATCTAGACGCATTGGACCGTCCTCCGCCACTCTTGGTATGATGTAGTCCCGCCAATGCTCCCACGTAGTGACGAATATCGCGTACATAGTCGACCAGTATGTGACCCCTCGACCGTGCCCATCTATGCCGTGGAGGTCATCCCCAACTATATCTACCCCTAACGTCAAAAATCGGGCGGGAATGCCCTGTCGATACCCAAACTGTCGCATGACTCGATCGGGGAGATACCACTCAATAATATGAAAGCATATGAGTGGCACTCAGGCTACCCACAAGTCACTCCCGTCTGCATAGTCAGGCGGCAGGTCGGCTAGAATCTCAGTCGTGTAGGGCATCCATAGAAACTGCACTTAGACATAAACAAAAGTTAAGCGAACTATAAATAACTGAAAGAAAAAAAGAATACCATGTGCTATACTTTACTTGGTTTATACCTCATGCTCTCAGTGCATGTCTAACTCGAACCTGTACCATGGCAATGTGTGAAGCGCAACCATCGGTGCCCTCAAATCCCCCCTCTATCTGTATAAGATGAAACGTAAGTTTCCAAATGCAACGCCTAGTAAGTATTACAAATTAGTATTCGTAGTACTTATAGAGTGAATGAGGAGGGATAGATGAAGTTGGTACTAACCGGTATGGGAGTGGGAGTGGATCAACCGGACGACCATCCTGACCCCTCTGAATCTGCAGGAAACCTCGCTGCGTAGGCCCGAAGGAAGGAAATCTCTCCTAGGCCCAAACCTAGAGTAGGCGAAGGGGGCTTGCAATCTGTGTCTTCGAGTGGTGAGCAGTGCGACACATTTCCCTGTACAGCCACATCAAAGTAGCTGACCCCCAACTGTACGAGTGACACGCTCCGAAGTCCTCAAGGAGTGGAAGGAACATTAGATGCGCATAGCTGCCCGAAACATCAGAAAATATCACCCCACAGATCAAACGCAACAAGTGGGCTCGTGCGTGGCATGCTATCATTCGTTCATCTGCATCTTCCGAGAGCTGACGAAACACATCCCCCTCAAGGAACCGCATACAGATGCGTGCACCAACCAACTCGCTGTTAGGTGAAACCGCCCCTAACAAACGCTCGCACATAGTACGCAGGGCGAGTCGTCCCTGACGGTCTGTAGGTCCCTCCACTGGTTCGGCAGTGCGACCGGTCACAGCTCGCCCATCAATCGGAAACCTGAACAAAACAATGACGTCCTATAATGTGACGGTCACCTCACCATGAGGTAGGTGGAACGTGTGCGTCTCAGGTCTCCATTGCTCCACCAAAGCTGTGACAAGATGCCAATCGAGCTGGATATGGGCAATCCGATAAATGCCATAAAATCCCGCATCGCGTATAAGGTAGACAATGCAGGGGTCTGCCTCCAATCAACGCTCCGCAAACTGCGTGCCCCCTCGGCAGAACAAGGGGTCGGCATGCCCATCAGCCCACGCTCGGCTGGCCCTGTGATCATCTCCCATCATCACTACGCTTGGATCAGACAGCCCTAGATCAATCCTGTAAAATGCATCATCGCATTAGAATAAGTATATACAAAAGAAGAAGGGTCTAAATGAGTCCCAAACTGCCTACGAAATCAATGTGACGGTCCAGCTACATCCCCGGGTTGGATCCTTCTCAGACACCTTGTACGATTATGTCCTTCTTGATGACATATACTGCACGTGCTCCTCTTCCTACCTTCCATTGCGTCCATCTCATTGTGTATACGGGAGCTCCTAGGCTGACCTTTATGTTGAGCATACGCTGGATTTGCTTGTATAGTCGACAACGATGATGCTGGCCAGTACACCTCGTGCATAATCGGATGAAAATCCGCCACATATGTCGCATAGTGTTCGGCGGTGCTCCAACATGACTCAACGTACTGCATAGCGTTCAGTCGTGTCTCCGCGCATGCAGCGAGAAGGTGGGAGCATGGAAAGTGTAACGCTTACCACTTCCTACACGAGCATTCGTGCATATCCTGAATGCGCAGGGTTTGCACATTGTTTCCTTTATGAGGTCCCAATTGCGCAGTCGTGACGCTAAAAGTACCCCTAAACCGGTTGAACGTCATCACGCGATGTCCGGTCACCTTCAACTTCCTTCTTTCCATCGCTAGCAATATATGATGAATGAATACATTTTCTCCCAATATTGCATTACGAGCAGCCTCCTGTCGGTTGTTGAAATAATGTGCAACGCAATAAAATGTCAGTTGCATAAGGGTAATGATTGGGAGGCTATGAGCGCCCTTCAGGATGGCGTTGAAACATTCGATGAGGTTAGTCGTCATGTTCTCATACCTTTTACCACCGTCGTGGCACTGAGTCCATATATGAGAAGGGATCTGATCAAAAAACGTCTTTGCGGGTTCCCCACCCTCATCGAATATCCTCTCCATCCACATGTTAAACTTTCTTACCTGATACTCCATTCTTGCTCGCTCAGCCAGTCGCTTAAGATTGACACTGTGCACTTTCGTGCTAAAGTTGCTAACCACGTGTCGAAAGCAGAATCAGTGGTGGGCACGTGGTGGTTGCCAATCGGGATTGCAATGCACTGCATCGAGGATCCCTGGATGCCTATATGATATAAGGCAAATGTCATCCCTGTCGGTTTGGAACGAAGACAACACAGAAACCAATTCCATGTGTCCAAACTTTCCTCTTGCACAATAGCGAATGCAAGGGGAAATATTTGCCTATTTGCATCCAGGCACATTGCAATAAGGAGTTTTCCCTTATACTTACCGTACAAGTGTGTCCCATCAACACATATAACAGGAGGACAGTGGGGAAAACCCTAAATAGATGTTGCGAATGCCCAAAATACTGATACAAATGTTGCGGTCTAATCGCTACCTGGTATAGGAGTCCACCTCCACTTGACAACAGTATCAGGATTATACGCGCACATTGCTTCCATCCACCTAGGCAAAGTCCGATAAGACATCTCCCAATCGCCGAATACTTGGGCAATTGTCTTCTGTTTTCCCAACCAAACCTTTTTATATGAGATGGAATGGTCGAAACGACGATCTATGAACTCCTTCAATGTAGCAATTGATGTCGATGCATCACCCCTTATCATATTCACGATCTCCCTAGCAATGAGGGACGACGTGATTTGGTTATGGTCTTGTGAGAGAAGTTCATTCAAGCATGTGTGCAGACCACCATATTAAGTTATTTTGAAAAATTGGTGTTTCTGACGATAAATCGCACGCACTTTCCAACTGCAATCAGAGTTCTTACACCTAACAACCCATAACAGTGGGGTCGACTGCACGACGTGGAAGTCATGGTGCGTTTGAGCGTGGTATATTCGCACAGCAGCTATCAACTGATTTTTTGACCCAAATAACATCCCTTTACTCAGTTATGACGATTCATCCCAACGAGTTATCCATATAGGAAGCTCCTCACCACGTGACAAATCTGCAGCATTTACGTCAATTACACCATACATAGGAGGTTCGTCCATGAACTCAGCGTTATACGTGGCATCATTCGTTTCACAGTAGGGTGGGTCGACATCATCGGGGAACTCGTTCGTCCCTTCACCAATTTCCTGCTCATATGTGTCATCTTGTAAATGAACATCATTCGTGATGTTCATCCCCTCATCTAACACGTTGTTCGCAATGGTGAACAATGATCCCAGTCGTTCTGTTGGAACTTCTTCGCAAACATCATGATCATCCGTATCAATAATAGGTCCTTCGTACGTGTGCAGCTCGAACGACGATCCCAGACATTCATTCATATCCACAACAGGCATCCCACCAACATCTGTACTCGTGTATGGCTCTGCATCTTCTTCCTCCGCTTCAACTACATGCTCAATAGACGTTCCCGTCTGCCCATCCGCGGCGACACCCATGTAAGGAATGTTTTCG
Organism: Malania oleifera; assembly: GCF_029873635.1. Classification (NCBI taxonomy): domain Eukaryota; kingdom Viridiplantae; phylum Streptophyta; class Magnoliopsida; order Santalales; family Ximeniaceae; genus Malania; species Malania oleifera. Next base: position 84,639,699 of record NC_080421.1, read on the forward strand.
ACATATAATTGCACAGTCAAATATGTCTTCCCTACGCAGTGTGCATCCAACACAATGCGTAGACCATAATCATCAGTTACGGGAATAGCCTCATAGAGGATTGTATCATGATGCCCTTGAATCGGGTATCTTGCGGTTATCCGCAATGCATATTGATTTGGATCAATATGCAAATACTTGTATATCTTCGTATACAATTTAGTTAATTTACACCTATGGCCAATTTGAATAGGTCGAACTGGCAGAATACTATAACTAACACCGATTTGTCCAGTTATAATGTGACCCCCTATGTACAACAATACCTTCACCGTAGTACTGCTTGAACTTCCTGCCATTTAGATCGACGATCAAGAAAGATAAAAGACCTACGCAAAACAACAATTGTATGTATAAGTGATATGTTAAGTCAATAGTAATCAAGAATTATTTTCACTATGTTCATGCACATGCAATCTGCCCTAAATGTTTCACTTGTCACTTCAAAATTATTTTTGCATGCACTTATGACTTTTCTAGGAAAAGTCCTACCAAAATTTCGACAGCATGCCGTCTGTAATTTGAACATTTACCCATTTTTACAATGACCCTGAAACATTTGTAAGCAATATAATAACATAGTTTGAGCATACGAGAACCTATAATATCTACTAGCATGCAATTCACATCACTGCATCAGCCATGCAGGAGGCATTCAGATCAATATGTCACTCGATTTACAATTATTTTGATACATAACATATAATTATTTTGGTTATTGGACACATAACATACAATTATTTTGGTTATTGTAAACTAAATAACTAATTTTCACCCCTTCACTTTATCACCTAAGTACCAACAATCTTCATACGTAACTTAATATTGTGTCATAAGATAGAATATCCAAGCAATTTGTTTTGGTTATTTCTTAAATTGTTTTCTCATCCTACTACTATAAAATCTCAAAATTTTCTAATAAATGTTGCGGCTCATTTATTTATTTTTAAAAGTAAATTATATGAATATAAATAGTTGGACTTTAATTTTTAAAATGAGATGGACCATATTTGATTGTGCAAGTTAAATTTAGAATGATTATGCAAATTAAATATCACCTTAGTATATAAAATATATACTACTATTTGATGAAAATTTTATTTGATCATATTTGCGAATAAATCAAGCTATTTACGATATACTCTATTGAATATTTTTATGATGACTTATATAAATTCTTTTAAATTTAAATTTAAAGTTTAAAAATTTGAATCAAGAAAGCTAATGAGGAAATATAGAATTGTGATCATGAAGCTAATGATAACTTTAGGGAAGGTTTAACACATAATCTAGATAATACAAGGATGACAGATGGCCTTTAGAAGCATAATGAGTCTTTGAGTAAACTACAAGACAAAATAGTATGCTTTTTAAGTGACTTTTCTTTCTAGCCCATGTATGCTGATGAAGAAAAAAAGTTCATGTGAAGAACTCTAATTCATGAAATGACAATCGAACAATGACTAATGATCCTATCCTCTTATATAACTTCATAACCTTATTATGTTCCCTCTCCATGTCTATATAAAAAGATCAATTTTATTAAACATAATAAATAAATAAATAAAGATCTCTTCATTCAGTATCCTTATTAAGCTTCAACAATTTTTTGTGTCACTAGGAAGGAGGTTGGTCTCGATTGTTCTATCTAAGTTTGTGAGGTTTATGTAATTTCACATCTCCCCTAGATACAACTAAAAAAATAAAGTGAGCATTCAATTAAATGGTGTGGATTAAATTCAGGGTCGATTCCATCAGTGAGCAATCAAAGCAATCAAAATTAGATAATCATAATAAACTTTGAATACTTGCTTAGTTGTGAAAGATAATTTTTATTTTTATTTTAGGTATTTGTTAAAAAATTACAAAAAAAAAAAAAACAGATGACTAATTTTTCAGTTTAAAACATTTGTATGTAGAAAACCTAAAACAATAAAATATTTTAAAACTATATGACTGCGGAAACAATTTTATTTTCTATTTTCAATTTTTGAAATAATCATAAAAATATAACTTTTTTCATTTTTCTAATTTATATGGAAAACAATTTTAATTCAAATGTTACATGTCTGTATTAATTTTGATAAAAATAATAAAAAATGTATTAAATTTCTTTCCAATCCACACATGTCTAGATTTATGATCCCAAATATTATCTTATACAAATTTTTAAATTTTTTTAAAAATTATTTTAAAATAAAAAATAAAAAATGAAATAATATTTTAACTAAACAAACTCTTTAGTTTTTCACCTTTTTAATACAACTAAAAAAATAAGTTGAAATTTTTAAAATTTCTTTTGTAACCAGTAATGAAACCATTAAAATTCACTTGCAAGCATGTAAAGTAATTTTATTAATTGAGTCTGCCTCTCCCGACAACTTATGTAGTTAATATTGCAAAATTAAAACAAATTAGAAACTTAATTTAACAGGCAGAACATGAAATAAAAAATATAAAAAAGCAAATAAATAAAAACTAATCTTCATCCAAATGCAGCTATGAATCGAAAAAATTCAAACCCAACTTATGAAACAAATCCAACTCAGTGCAACAAATTCAAATCAGTAAGTAAAACAATGAAACTCAATGATTCACGTTTTTACTAAATAAAAAATATCTACCCCATTTTCTTCCTTAAATAGCCTCGCCTTCGAACGGTCACCTGCAATCTCCGATCCTCTTTGCACTCTCTGCAATCTCCCTTTACAAACGGTTCTGAGCGCTCGAGAGGGAAATGGGCAGATGAAGCAAATCTCGTAGGATAGACCTACAAGATTCTCCACGTGTCACAACGCTGCGCCATTTTAGAGACAAATCTTGCAGCTTGGTGCTGCAAGATTTGCTGAGCCCCCTGCCACGCATCACCTTCCCGCTCGCTGCGAGATTCGCTCACATCCGTGCCACGCGTCACCTTCCTAGTGGCTAATCAGTTTAAATCTCGCAGCATGGCTCATCAGTTTAAATCTCGCAGCATCAAGTTACGAGATTATGTAAGTATTAGTTTGAGAAATTTTTTCCCAATAAGGGTATTATTTAATATTTTATTTTTTTTTAATAATAAAACAGGAAAAAACTCCAATAAATTTAGTACTCCACAATTTTCATCCTTTTGTTGATTCCTATATATCACATTATATTTTGCCAATCAAATAGGTAAATAAATAAATAAAAGCCTGAAGGCTCGTCGGTCTGAAGTTGATCAAAACGACTTCGTTTCGTCTGCGGATGCTCCCGGGTTGGCCTCCAGGCCTTCCAGGCCACAGGCCTCTACAAAGCTAGAAAAAAGAGACTTGGGATATTTTCAGAGACGAAAAATGGGAGCAATTTCACTCTTCCCTGTCTCCCTCTCTTGTATACTGCGACCTCATTATTCCCCTTCGCAAACCCATTTCTCGACTCCCATTTTTTCTTCATTTGTAAATCTCAAATCAACAAGTTTTCGCAGCAAAACAGTTATTTCTGGAAGCAATCCAAATGATGCAAATGAGGCTTTGTCCTTTGACGAAAACGGCCGAGTTGATGATATGGATGGTTATCTGAACTACTTGTCCCTTGAGTATGATTCGGTTTGGGACACCAAGCCATTCTGGTGATTTATCTCTCTCTCTCTCTCTCTCTCAATATTACTAATTAATTTAATGATCTTTGATTTCAAGCTACATGTTTGGTTATTAGTAATGGAATTTCTTGTGAATGCGATGTGCATAAATTTTTTCTAGTTATACTGTAAACTTGCTGTCATTTGAAACTGTAATCTGTAGTCTGTTTTCATTCCGCTGAATGCTTGGTTATGATGAATAGGATCCTCTTTACTCAATAATTTATGTATCTGAAATAAATGATAATAACATCAACAACTACTACTACTACTGCTACCCTTGAACCAATAAAAATATTCATGTTTGAGCTTAAATTTGGCTCCCATCTTTATATCAATGCTGCCTGGCAGTAAAACTAATAAAAGAGTGACTGGGGGAAAAAATGAGATAGAATTTTGATTCACCATATGTCGTGACCATGCCTACAATCCACACAAAAAAATAAATTCACTATCAGTAAGGATAAAATGTTTAAACCGCTCAACAAACTCTTAATCCAACTTCCCTCACACCTGAACATCACACAATTACGCACTCAAGTGTGCTTTGCGTATATTCCCAAAGAACCACTATTAGCTCAACACCTTCTTTGTTCAATCTATCTTCTATTTATGCACTTCAAGTCCTTACCCTTCAAGTATCTTTTGAGTGACGCCATATGGAATAGGAAGTGCTACCTATCCTCCAAGACATTCCTTTTGGACATGTTAGTTACTTGGTTCAATTGCCCAACTCTGAAATTAGGAAAGAAATCTTTTCTAGGGAACCTTGGTAAACCCCCATGCAAAAATTGTCAAGTCACCAAAAGCAAATATGTTTATTTGATAATCAATCCCTTCCCTCAAGAGGGTTGTTTGCTCAGACCCGCAAAAGCCACCAAACATCTACTACTACAAACCATGGGGAAGTGTAGCCATGGCAAACAACTAATCTCTCCCAACCACTATTACCAAGAAGTTAACCAAAAACCATGCTAAACAAGAAACCAAATAAAACAATCTTAAATTGAAACTCCAGCAAAATTGCAACTTCTTTGGTCTTTAAAAAATGCCAAAGATCTCACCGTTGGCACTAATACTAGTTTTTTTGTCACAAAACCCACAAAATCTATTATGCATACCGAATTAGATCATGCATACAAGAACACACAAGATTTAGCATTATAATGCCCTTCCATTTGGTCTATGTCCTCAATCCGTGCAAAAATTAATCTAATATCAATAGAGAAAGGTTACAAGCATTTAAAAATACTTAATCCAAACCTAGACAATTATATGCCCCTAGCTTGTTATAAATTATAATGTATTTAACACGAGCACTCACTCCAGGCTTTAGTGAATAAATCAACAAGTTGAAATTTAGACTTCGCGTGAATGGTTGTAATGAGCTTCTACACAAGTTTCTCCCAAATTAAGTGACAATCAACTTAATGTGTTTCATTTGCTCACAAAAGACTAGTTTTGAGGCAATATGACTAGGCTGAGAATGTGGAAAACCAAGCCATCATGTTTTTTAGTCAAACAAGCTTACATGTAGTATGGGCAATGGCCCACAGTTTGTTTCATACACTTCCACAGTATTAAGTTCAACAAGAACATAGTACGTGAGTACAGATCTTTTGTCAAAAGGTGACCCAACCTAATATGCATCTATATATCCGTAAACATGAGTGTAAACACAATCCCAATATGGTAAACCTCTCCTAGGTGCACCTTTTAAGGCATATCAAGATAAGACTGCACCCTAATGAATTGTTATCAGGGAATCAAGAAACTAGTTGACAACGCTAGTAGCAAGAGATATATCTAGTTGAGTAGTTGTGAGTTAGTTCAACTTTCCAACAAATTTGTGGTATCATCTTAGGTCAGCCAACAAATCTACCACATATGGTGATAATTTGCTGTTAGGATTCATTGGCGTATCGACAGATTTAGATCCTAACGGCCTAGTCTCATATAATAGTTATAGAATATAGTTTTATTACAAAATGTCCCATATGAGATGTGGATACTTTATACCCAATAAGTATTTCAATAGTCACAAATCTTTGGTATGAAATTTAGTATGAAAAAAATGGTTTTATCTACTGCCCATCGCTGAAGACGAAACTGAATTATTATGGCATGAATCAACCAAACCATGTTTTAGGAGACTATTTTATACCATGAAATGATTTATTGAGTCAACACACTACTCGTAACTCCCTATAAGCAACAAACCCAAGTGGTTACTCCAAATATGCCACCTACTGAAGATCACCATATCAGAAGGCATTCTTCACATCTAAATGATGCAATGATAGGCGATGGCTAAGGAGATGAATAAACCAATTGATGGAAGTTTGGCAATTGGGGAGAATGTGTCAAAATAAGACAAATCATACACCTAAGTATATCCTTTAGCAACAAGGCGTGCAGTCAAACAAGCCATGGAATCATGAGGATTGACCTTCACAGTGCACACTTACAGCCAACCATAGAGTAATATGAGGGTTTCAAAACATCATAGCAAATGAAATTGGAGACTGAATGTTGGATACAGGTACATTTATTTTTTATAAACAGCTATAGGAAGATCAACATCTTGGAAATAACAAGGAAACTGGGGGCTTAGAGGTAGAAGCTGCTGGAGGTTCTCCTCCCTTGAGTCATTGTCGTGTGCGCAAATTAGGATGATCCAAGAGATAGGAGAAGGATCGAACTGGATGAGTGTGCAAAAGGCTTGGGCAAAGATGATAATAGGTTAGGATCTAGAAGGCTAGGTAGATAAAAAGACGTAAGTAGAACTTAAGAAATCATAATAGTATGTTGCAAACTCACAGTAGGCAAGAGAATGAATCGATGGAAAGTAGGGCCATAGCATCGATATCCTTTTTAGTACAAAAGTAACCCAAAAAAATACATTTGATAGCAAAAGGATTCAATATATCCATTCCTGGATGTAACTAATGGAGAAAGGACACAGCCAAATATACAAGGAAGAAGTGACAACAAATGAGCTTTAAGAAGATTAAAAAATATGGTATTTTACCACCAAGGACAAAGGATGACATTTTACTAATGAGAAAGCAAGCAATGAGCATGAAATGGCTCCAAAAAGACTTTGGGGACATTCATTTGATACACTAAAGTACAAGTGATTTTGAGAATATTCTTGTTTTTCCTTGCAACTCCATTTTGTTGAGGAGTGTGAGCACAAGATGACTAACGTATCATGCCAAAGTTGGACATGTGGGTAGTGATTTGGGTATCGAAGTACTCCTTAGCATTTTCATTGCATAGTATCACAGTACATCAAATTAAGTCCTTAGTTTAGAATAAAGGCGCAAAAGATGTTACACAACTTTGAATGTTAAATAGAGCCAAGTCATCCTGGAGTTATCATTGAAAAATGTAACAAATGGTCGAAACCCCAACTGTGCCATCATACAACTAGGATCCCGAACATCGGAATGAACCAAAATGGAAGGGCTAATGACTCGTTTGTTGACTCAAGAGGCAAAAGGAACATGATGGTGTTTTCCCAACAAGATTAGACACATAACTCAATGTAGGAACTCGCTATTTTACTTGTACAATGGATGACCAAGGCGACAGTGCACTTGAAGTGGTGTAGCAACAGCAATGCAGGCAATAGGAGAACAAAGCGACTCAAAGTAGTAAACTCCACGAGCTTCATGTCCTGTGCCAATTGTCTTCCTTGTCTTTAGATCCCAAATAGCATTACAAAACAACTTATTGACTTAGTAATCTTACTAAGAGACATGAGATTGAGGGGAGGGAGGGGGGGGGGGGGGGGTTAGGAATAGACAAAATGGAAGAAATTTAAAGGTGTCTATTTACTGTTCCCATCCCTTTAACTATATTAGATACATTAGTAAAAGGAACTCAAGGGTTCTTAGAATATTGGAGAGCAAAAAGAATGTTGGATATTCCTGTTATATAGTCACTAGTGGTAGAATCAATAACCCAAGGACTAGTGGCAGAGATACTTGATGACATGCACGCTGTTGGATTACCTTTCTGAGCAAAAGATGTCATGTGATGAGTTGCTTGTTGGGGTGCCTAATACTGCAGGAACCTTGAATATTCCTCCTTTGAGACACATTGTACATTGTTTGCCAATGGCTGAACAATTAGGAATGGAATCTGGGGTGACCGATGAGGGAAACAAATTTTTGAGGTTCATGGACTCCAACCAACCCCCACAAAAAACACCAATCACACACATACACTGATACAGCAGTGATACAGCACCAATAAAGCCCCAATCATATAGCAAACACACTGATACTACACTGCCAGCCCCAATTATCAGTCACAAACAGCTTCTAACAGCATTGATGAAGTGCCTGTGAGTGAAGACAAAAATGCTGGGTCTTTGGAACAAAACCTATGACCACAACTTGGTATCATGGTTTATAAATGTATACATGACGTGGGAACAAATAAAAAAAAATAAACGAGCCTTAACAAAGCTTCATGCACTGGAGTGTGCAGTCGGGGCTGTCAGTCTCATCTGTTTTGTGAGTGCACATGGCTGGGCTCCAGCGATTGGATTTCAGGAGGCTATAGATCAATGATGTTTGTGGGCAATTATGATGCTGATTTTTTTAATATCTCAAAGGATTACTATGGTTCTGAAATGGCATTGTTGTCCAGAAATTCCTGCCGATTCCAGTGTTTTTCGCTGATGCTGGAGCCCTTCAAGAGTGGCAGACATGCGTAAGATCATAGGGTTTAGGGAAATGTGATGGAAGACCGCCCATATCCCCTAGGCCACCCATTCAGCACACGTATTTTAGGTATAGGATTAAAAAGTTTTAGGAAATATGTGTATGGATGACCTGTTTCTTACTTTTTTTAGTGACTTCTTTTGGTATTTGTAATTATGTGTCAATTGGGTCGTCTTTGTAAATGTGTTACTTGTATTAGTGGCTTTCGTGGCCTCACTGCTTTCTATAGGCGATTCATACGGCATTTTGGCACCATCATGGTTCCTATCACTCAGTGTTTGAAGAAAGGAGAGTTTCATTAGGCCCATCAGCTTCTAAAACTTTTAGAGAGCTCAAACAAAAGATGACCGAAGCACCTATACTTGGGCATCCGGACTTCAGTAGAGTTTGTAAGGTGGCTTGTGATACCTTTGGGATAGGTATAGGTGGGGTCTTGAGTCAAGTGGGACATCTGATAGCATTTTTCAATGAAAAACTCTCCAATGCCAAACAAAGATATAGCACATATGATAAAGAGTTTTACGCTGTAGTGAGATCTCTCCAACATTGGACATACTACCTATTACCCCAAGAGTTTGTACTCTTCTCTAACCACCTTGCTTTGTGAGATCTGAGCTTGCAAAAGAAGTTGAGTGCAAAGCATACTGGTTGGCTAGAGTTCCTCAACGAGTACTCTTTCGTTCTTAAGCATCATTGCGGTGTTGAGAATGAAGTGGCTGATGGCCTTAGTAGGGTGGCAGTTATTCTCCATACCTTGAGAGCCAAGGTCATTGGGTTAGATCATTTGAAGGACGAGTACTCCCCTTGTCCTAATTTTGGGATTATTGTTTAGGTGGTGAATGAAGGCCATCATAGGGGTTTTGTAGATTTCATCATTTGAGAGCGATGCCTAAAGTTCTAGGTTATGCATTTCCCATACTTCCTTTAGAGATCTTTTAGTTTAGGCATTGCATGCCGGAGAGTTAACTGGTCACTTGGGGAGGGATAAAACCATTGCCTTAGTTGAGGATAAGTTTTATTGGCCTTCCTTAAAGAGGGATGTTGCTAGGATAATCTCTCAATGTCGTACATGTCAATTAGCAAATCTACAAGACACAACACTAGCCTTTATTCCCCTCTACCATTGCCACACATGCCTCAGAGATACCTAAGTATGGATTTTGTTCTTGGACTCCCCAAAACAACCTAGGGACATGATTCCATAGTTGTGTTGTTGACGGATTCTCCAAGATGGCACATTTCATTCCATGTAATAACTTTTGATACTTCTCATGTAGCTAAGTATGGATTTTGTTCTTGGACTCCCCAAAACAGCCTAGGGATATGATTCCGTATTTGTGTCGTTGACAGATTTTCCATGATGCCACATTTCATTCCAAGTAATAGGACTTATGATACATCTCATGTAGCTAAATTGTTCTTTAGTTCAAATAGCATGGGTTGCCAACCTCCATAGTGTCCAATAGGGATATCAAGCTCTCTAGCTACTTTTGGAAGACACTTTGGAAAATGTGTGGGACTTGCTGTTTTCTTCCGTTTGCTACTCCCAAACTGATGGGCAGGCTGAGGTTGTGGTTTGTAGTCTTGGTCACCTGCTTAGGTGTGTTGTGGGAGGAAAACCAGGGCAGTTGGGACTTCCTGCTACCTACTGTTGAGTTTGCTTATAATAATTCTGTGAATAGGTCCACTGGTAAGAGCCCTTTTGAGTGTGTATTTGGTTACAAACCCCTTGCAACATTGATCTTGTTCCTTTGCTACCAGATGCCCATATTTCTAAGCCTGCCGAGTCTTCCGTCCATCACATTCTTGAGCTGCATGCTGAGGTTAGGCAAAAAACTTGCTGAGTAATATGGATTATGAACTTGCTGCAGATGTGCATCGTAGAGCTAGAGAATTTACTGCAGGTGATAGTGTCATGTGGGTTGCATAAGACCTGAACGCTACCCTAAAAATTCATTTAAAAAACTCATGCTCGTGCCATTGGCTCTTTGCTCATCCCTAAGAAACTTGGACCTAATGCATATTTACTTGATTTACCTACTCATATGACCAGTTTTTAATGTAAAGAATTTGATACCTTACCCCGGCACTTTTGAGCCTCTTGGTTTTCCATTTGATGCCCATGCAGATTCAGCAGCTCCTCAGCCTCCCTCCATTTCTTGACAACAGAGGAAACAGTGGAGTATCTTGAATGATGAGTTTGCGACGTCTCCTCATGGTAGTTTTTGTCGCTACTTGGTTCAGTGGAGAGATTGTCCCGAGTCAGAAGCTACATGACTTGCGGAGGATGATGTTTGTGACAGCGCTCCTCACTTGTTGGAGTCATATTTGTAGCCCCACTCTGAAGATCAAAATTCCTTTCAGCCAGGGGAGAATGATGGAGGGCCACCTATATTCCCTAGGCTGCCCATTCTACACACATATTTTAGGCGTAGGCTTAAAAAGGTTTTGAAAATGTGTATGGAGGACCTCTTTTGTACTTTTTCTAGTGACTTATTTTAGTATTTGTAATTATGTGTTAGTTGGGTCCTTTTTGTAAATATGTGTTAGTTGTATTAGTGGTTTAAGCGCTGGACATGCTAGTGGATGTACATTTATTGTTTGAATCAGATTGCAGTTTCCCTCTCTCTCTCTCTCCACCCCTCCCCACCCCCTCCAGGTTCTGCTGTTCTTGTTCTTCTTCTTCTTCTTCTTCTTCCACCTCTCTTCTTCTTCCTTCTCTTATCTCTCTTCTAATTCAGTCTCTCATCACTGTCTTGTTCCTTCCCCTTCTCCGTTCTTCTATCTGTTCCATCTTCCTCCTCCACCTCCTCCTGCTACTTCACTTTATCTTCTTCCTGTTCTAGTTCTCTTAATTCTCTCTGTCTAAATTCTAATACTGTCCTACATCACAATGTTACCTAGAATGCGGAACATTGTGGCTCTTGGAACGGGAACAGGATCATGGTACGGCACATGCTCTAACAAGTGGAACTTTAGGGGTATACTTCTATAGACATATTGGTGAAAATTGTGTGATGGCACTCATTTAGAGTGGAAGTTGAGATGTCTCTAAATCTAGAAGCGATTTTCTTTCATGAAATAGATTAGTAATGACCAAAAATAGAATTACAATGCATGGTTCCCCACTTTAATTAATAAAGAAATATGCTAAAACTTTATATCATTAGATTTAGCATTCCGGAATGGAAATGTACCATGTTTTGGAACATTTGTACCAATTTGTGGTTCATTAGGGTGTTAGCATTTTCTGGTAACTATGGTATGGGGCTTAATTTGGCAGTGACTGCAGACAAGTATTTGAAGGCTAAAAGAATGAATTGGATAGTGTGAGTGCCTTTTGACTAATTAATGTTCTTAACCTTAAAAGGCATGTTTAAGGTCTGCTCCTCACCCATAAAGGAAAAGCAAAGGGAAAAGGAGAAAGGGAAAACTGATCATTTATGAATGAAAACTAGCTTTTGACTTTTTTGAAAGACCATACATGAAAGCAGGATGAAGTCATATTTGTTCTACTTCAAGTCAAATTAAAATTGTCCGTTTTATTTTCTTTTGCTCTAATTTTGAATAAAGCTGAAATGTTTTGATCATGTATTAGAACAGAAAGGAGATGCTCTGCTCGCAACATAGCAGCTTAATATTAAGAAAGTTTCTGTTTTGGGTCTTTGCTTTATTATCTGATCCGATTTCAACCCTTTACTCTGTTGTTAGGTGTCAACCGTGGACTATAACACTGACTGGAGTAGTGGTGGTTGCCTGTAGCTGGCTAATTTTGCACTCAATAATGGTCACTGCTGTTGTTCTCTTTCTAATTTGCACGTGGTGGTACATCTTTCTGTATTCTTATCCCAAGGTTTGACCTTACCTTTTGTTGTTTTTTCAACTTTTAGAACATTTGAAGTGGTGGTGCATATTTTCAGTAAAATTTTGAGCACCCTGCCAGATGTTTCTACTGGTAGGGATTAGTCTAGGCATAGCTATCTGCAATTAACACAACAGAAATTGAAGCCACGGGCCCAACGGTTAGGCACTGCCATATGCACAATTAAAACTGCAGAATGCACACATGAGAGAATACAATCAAAACCTGATCATTGGAATGTTTAGAAGATCCTTCCATTCTTGTCTCCCCAATTATCTCCTCCTAATTCATCCGGAATATGCGATGATTAGATTCAGGGATGGTGGAACTGTTTTGAATCCCATTATGCAACCTTTGTGATAAGAAACTTTGAAAGTAATAATTAGGTTTTTATTCCTTAAGATTGTACTCGTTGCAATAGTTTTATAAAAGCTTCAAATTACTTGTTACACGCCCACGCTCTCTCTCTCAATAAAATTGTTGGTCAAGCCTTGGTGACCATGGTCAGGCTTTTTTGGCTTTTTGTAAGTTTTTTCTCACGGGACTCTTTTTTTAGGAAGTCTCATGCATTGGACTGTTCAAATGATGAGAGTAATCTTGCTTGGTGTTGGATCACATAAGCAGGCTTTTTCATTTATTTTTGGCACTTCATAATTCAGTTGAGTTTGTTCATGATATTGTTGATGTAAGAATTATATCTAACTTATGATCAGTCTTCTGAAAAAAATGGAGGAACTGATCACGAGAATGGACGAGAACCATTCTCAGTGCACACAGCATATACCAGACATTTCTTTCCAAGCAATATTGCTGCACGTCCTGTTCAGTAGTCTATTTTTGTAGCATTGAAAAGCAAAAAGAAAATAAATAAGGGTGCTGCATTTTGAAAATTCTGCTCTCTTTTCAGGCATATTCAGATATGATAGCTGAGCGTAGGCGGAATGTGACTCATGGCGTTGAAGACACATTTGGTTTTGGAAGAAATACCAACGATTTGAGATAGAAGCGGTTGCTGGATCTGTTAAAGGCAACAGGGCTTAAAGGTGTGAGTGTCTCATTAGGTTGTATTCACAGGGAAAGATCTGTGATGCAGCGATTGGATTGTGTCTTTCATGCCATTTTGAAGACCAATATAAATGCATTTTAGCGAATAGGAACTGTCTAGTTACACAAGTCCTTGTTTTGATTTTGAGGAAAAGAGAGGGTAAATAATGTCAGGTCAGACCTGCGTATCATTGTAATTTTTATAAAGCAATGTTGGCACTACAAAGCCATTTTCTATTGTTTAAAAATTATGTTAAAATTGAATAGAATGCATGTAAAATTAGACAATTAAGATAGCCTCAAAACAGGGTGTCTCGAGGCAGTTTCTAAATTTCTTCCTCTTGCTAAACAAAACAATGCCTGCGTACTTTTAAGCAAATATTTTAAAATTGACTGATGAAATTTTTTAGCTTTTACAACAAATTGTACATTCAACCCCAACAAAATATTCTAATAACCAAATGAACACGAGAACAAGGTATCGGCTACCTATAGATAGTTTACTTCATCCCCACCTGGCCCCCCCAAAAATAAAACCCATGGGAGGGCCTTTCTGAAGCCGAAGAGGGGGGGAATGGCACAAATTTTGGTTTCAACAGCTGTACAGCAACCTCTTCATGCAAAACCATATTTCGCAACCTCATTCCATTTCTCCTTCCATCTTGCCAAGATACCACCGCCTTCGCCCTGCAGTAATGACAATGGACAACACATTACGTCAGCTGCTGGATTGTCTGAAGAAAATATCCAAAGAACAAATTCATCATCTTTGTCCACACCCAAATAGTTGTGCTCAAGCTATTGCACCATGACCAGTGTGCATTGCAAAATGTTTTATTTTTTAGTAAGAAATTATTATTAGGAGAGATCCTTGTACAAGGATAAATCTTCAAAATAATAAAGGAAAAGAATAAAATGCAAAGAAGAAAACAATACACACGATAACAATATTAAGCTAATGAAGCTAACCCACCCCAATGAATACCATAAAAAGTTAAACTGCCTAAACACGACCCCCCCCCCCCCCCCAAAAAAAAACAGAAAACCTAGATTCAATCACTCTAAATATCCAACAAAAAACTATGTCTCCTCCAAAGTGAACATGTAACAACAAAAACTATCTGCCACCAAATCCTCTTCTTTTCCAGTTTTTTGCCTCCTAAACCCCGTCAAACCAACCAATCAACGAAAAAAAAAAATCATCACCCAACAACCTGAAGCACCAAGCCAGAGAGCAATATAGAAATAAATGAGCATGATCGCCAGTGTAACGCAACATGCACATTTGGAGAAATGGCCATCTAAGTCTTCTAATCTGCAGCAGACTGTTGCCACTAACTCGATAAGAGCTCTCTACCAGCATAACACAACCTATACATTATACATTTGGAGAAATGACCAACCAAGGTCTTATAAATGCAGCAAACTGTTGGCATTAACTCTATTTGAAGAAGCCATCCACACAAATTCCTTTACCTCTAAAGAGGCTCTATTTTTCCAAATGAATGAGAAGTCTGGTTAAGATGACAACCAAAGATTTAAAAGATAAAAAACCCAAGAGGAATCCAAACACCAAATCCTAGCATCCACATCAAGAGAATATAGATAAGAATCCAACAAAGTTGAGAGGCGAGGAAAGCTCCTCTTGTCTCCATATCATTCAGATTCCTATGAAACTGAAAGTATCAAGAAACAATAGTAGTACTATCAATAATTAAGAAAAGAGAAATATTTGCCTCGGGATGCAAAGCAAGACGGAAAATAGAAGGAAAGGCAACTGAAAAACATATTCCCCAAGTGAAAGGAACCCTACAACCATCTCCTACTTTATACCTAATACAAGGAAAGAAGAATACAGTGAATGAAATTCCACAGGCTTTCATAAGAAACTCTAAATGCAATATTAGCACCCCACCCATTCACTTGCAAACCAAATTCACTTTCAATAGCACTAAGCCAAAGAGAATCAATTTCCCAAAGAAACCATCATAACCACTAACCCATAAAATCAATGATTTTAGAGACCAAATTACCAAGATCCAACCCCCCCCCCCCCCTCTCTCTTCCTTAAACCTTCAAACAACCTCCCAAATCAGAAGATGGCCCCTCCTCTCACCCACCCTTGACCAAAGAAAATATCCAATAATCACTCAAGCCTATTCTTAATTTCAAATTCAAGTCTATTCTCAAGTCTCTCAAGTCTTTTAGCAACCTCAACTGAAATCTTAAACAAGGATAAAAAATACAAAGGAAATCAAAGAAAGACATGCTTGGATTAAAGTAATGATACCTCCCAAAGAATGTATACGTAGTAATGGGACAAGGCACACTGAGGCACAAGGGATACTTCAAAGCCTAGGTGCAAGGTGATGGTGCATGCCTCATGAAGGTGAGGCGCACATTTTTCAAAATTGTGTATGCCCCCATATAACAGAGAATTGATCTATTAGCTCATTAGCAGTGAACTTTAAATCTAAAAATACATGAGAATACAATGCCAAAACATAATACATAAAAATTATGACTGCCAAGTACCAAGTCAAGCAAGGCAAGCATAGTTCAACATAAGCACACAACAGTTCAAAATTCAAACTACATAGAAAATCAAATAGCCAAACCAAAGGTCCAAAACCATCGACAAGTGGCAACATAGTTCAATATCAATTATCAAGCGTGCAATAAAATATTTCAGAGTCTAAAACCCAAGTCCTCATCTTCAACTAAGAAGTCATCTTATTCATCATCATTAGAATTATCATCTCCAATATCTTCTTCCTCTTCAATGTCCTCAGCACTAGCCTATTGGATCTCATCCTCATCTATAAGTTCCAATGTTGTAGCCATAGCTGAGTTAAATAAAGCTCTCTCTCTCTCTCTCTCTCTCTCGGAGATAAAGAGATATTAAAAGTTATTCTTCATCTAGTGCAACAGGGGGGCCCCATTTACTCCAGCAGCTTTGGCAAGACCACCAAATGTCAAAGAATCATCTTCAAAGACACATTTATCGTCCTAATCAAAATCTCCTTCCATTCTACCAATCAACCACTCATTACTACCATCAATTTCCTTTAGAAGGATGGTATTAAGGGTTCCATGCTTGTTGTATCAAAGCCTCACAGTTCGATTATATTTCACAAATGTCAGATCATTCAAGCACTATTGGGCTAGCCTAGTCCTTTTGCTATTAAAGAGCAAGTGAAAAAATAACATACTCATTATGATTCTTAAAAAAAGTAATAAACCAAATGTTCTATGTTCTTTAACCCCATGCTATCCTAGTGACTCGTATGTTGGAATATGCTTCAATTTCTCTCGCAGCTAGCACCACTGCATGTGAGGCTAAGAATTCTTAAAGAAATCTTTTGCAAGTTTGGAGCAAACAATTCAAATAAGCTCCACCATTCAGCTCTTAGTGAAATAAATTTCAAATGAATAGCTATTGGCTAAGTAGCTAAAACCATTTTAAAGAGAGAGTAAAAATGCACATAAATACAACTAATACCAAAGTTGTTAAAAGCCACTTTTACCCAGTGTTTTTGTCTTCTTCGTCTCAACCATATAAATTCCAAAAAAGTCATTAGCAGTAGTGTAATTTGCCGACTCGTTTGAAATTTTATATTGCAATTCAATGGATGGCACCAACCTTCCAATGCATTTCCTTTTTCATAATTTCTTCATCCTGCTCAACACTAGGGTTAGAATAATAAAATTTTGGGTTCAAGTGTGCAGCTGCACACAGCGGCCGATGAAGTCAGCATCCCCACCTTGTGTCAATAATTTCAAATGTTTCCTTGAATTTTTCCTCTCATTGAAAGCCTTAACTATGGCTTCCTTAGCCCTATCCAAAGCTTCATAAATACAACACATTGCAAGTTTCTTTTCCCCATCAATCAACTAGAGTGTACACGAACAAGTGGGCCTGTCAATTTAAGAGCATAAACCATAGTAGTCCAAAACATAGGCATCAAAACAATATTAGCTGCTCATTTTCCGGTCACCTCCTTGGCCCATCTATTAACATTCCCATCATCAGAAAAAAAATTCTTCCTGAAGTTGTTCTTCTGATGTTGCATTGAACCAAATGTGATGAAGGCTGTCACAAATTTTGTCACTGCAAGCCTAAGTAGCTCCTTTCCTCTTGTGATCATGTTCAAAGTTCACCACGCCATCACAGCTATAAATAAAACCATTATAGACTATAGCCCTCTCCCAAATTGCATGAATTGCAGGCATCTTCCCAAATCCTCCAATGTCAAATCGAGGCAATGTGCAGCACATGATGTCCAATATTAAAATGCAATCTATTTGCTTCCAACAACTCCCCCTATACAAAAACCAAGAGTGATGCCATTGAAATACTAAAATAAGCAATCTATACATTATACAATTAAGTTTTACAAATAAGCTCTTACATGACGCAACATAACTCAAGGCATTATATGTTACTACTTGAATACTTTAAGGATTCAATTCTTACCTCTAACATAACTTGATGCATTATTTGTTACTACTTGAATCACACTTAATTCTCCAATGTCATCCACCATCTCATCAAGCAATTTATATATTCTATCTACATTCTTGACAACACTAGCAACATCAATAGACTTGATAAACACTGACCCCGTAGCGAGTTCAATATGAAGTTAATCATGTCTCTATTGGCAACATAATCTCTCCAACCATCAAACATAATTGGGCATCCATATTTGCCCATTCCTCATGGACCTTCATCAACTCTTTTTGTTCGACTAACTTCCTTCTTCAAGAAAGGAACTCTCACTTCAAGATAGCTATGTGGCTTTGTTACAAGACCATATTGCCTAGACAATTCAAGTGCCACTAAGAATCTCTCCAAATGCACATCATTAAGTGGTATTCTAGACTTCCAATACCATAGATCCACCTAGCTAAATATGTACATGCCTTCTCTCTTAGTTCTTTCTTTCTTACTTTCATTAATGGATGTTTGTTTCATCTTCCCTTCTTTTCTAATAAGCCCCTTTTGTTTTGGTTTCTTCAAGGTGGGATGAGGTGACCTGCAACTCGATTGGTGGGACCTTATCGAAAGAGTCGATTTCTTGAACTTTAGCCTCTTCATCTTCAATATAACAATCTATATCATCAAAATCAGGCATCGGCAATAAATCATTTTCCTCTTCTCTGCTTCTTCAGCATGTATTCTCTAATCTCCTCATGAACATAAGCTGGATACTTCGAGCATTTTTTTTTTTTACATTTCAAAACGTGCCAACAATATTAACTTTTTTGCCCATAATACTCCTATCTTCATTAATTTTCCAAAGAGATTGCACGTAACATTTTTTTTTTTTTTGTATTATTATCACCAAAATGTGCATACTTACATGCTGGATCCTTATTTGTCAAGCCTTCAAAATCCATTTAAACCCTAAACACGAGGAATATTTGACAATTAATAGTAGGCCAGAGCAGCTGTAAATTCCAGAAATAAGCATAAATAAATTCAGGAAAGTGCATACTGTATTTCCAACAATACAGAAAAAAAATAAAAAGAAAAAACAACTAAATTAAAACAACTGGAAAAAAGGACCATATATACTCTATTTCAATCTGGGAAAAAGAAAACACCATATATTCTCTACTTCAATCTCTTATCATAAGATTTCAGCAATAGCACTTCTACCATACAAAAGAAAAAACAGCTAAATTAAAAAAGCTGGAAAAAAACACCATATACACTCTACTTCCATACATACACTACTTCAATCTCTATAATAAGATTTCAGCAATAGCACTTCTACCATACGAAAGTCCCTGCTTAGTACTTACAAGCAATAGAACTTCTACCATATGAAAGTCCCTGCTAAGAAGAAGAAGAAGAAGAAGAGAAGAAGTAATCAGTCCTACAAGCAAGAGCAGTCTACCATACGATAGTCCCTGCTAAGAGCACTTCTACCATAGAAGAAGAATATAACCAGGTCAATACCCAAGACGTGTGTTGAAGAAGAAGAAGATGATGACAATTTAACTGCTTGAAAAAAAGGCACACACTGGTTCGAGCACTGCTTGAAGAAGACTAAAGCTCATGCTGGTTTGAAGAAGAGTAGAAGCGTCTCAACACGACAATCAAAGAGCTCTGCCTAGGGCTTCAAGTAAAAAACCAAAAAAAAACAAGGACTTCAAAAAAATTTTAGAAGGTCAAAAAAAAAAAGGTAAACATTCACGAGGCACGCCTCACTGCACCTGCCACTCCCTTCCCTAGACCTTAGGCAGGTCACCTCCATGTCAACTGTCCGCACCTTGTGCCGCCAAGGCATGCTTTTAACAATGAAAAGGGTACCCTTCCACCCATCTAGACATTTAGACAACTAAGCAACTATTGGTTCCCAAAATATCTTAGAATGAGGAATCTCATCAGAAGGAACTCCTAGATAAGTCAAGGGCAATTGCAAGATCCTATGAAACACGGAGTGGCATACCTAGCTGTCACCTTTGGACTCATGTCAATAGGAGCAAAACCAAACTTAACTAAATTAATCATAAACCCTAAAACTAGCTCAAAAATCTGCAATATAGTGACAATATTACAAAAAGATGACCTAACAAGACAAGAATAGTATCAACAAATTGCATATGAGAGAATCAAGAGACAATCACTCCATCCCTACCACAGCAAAACTTTGCAAAACTCATGGCCGTCAATCATCCTATCCAACACATCAGCAACCAAAATAAAGAGAAATGAAGATGAAAGATCTTACCTCACACCCCTAAATACTGAAAACCAAGTTTTGGGTTATTCATTAGTAATCATAGAAAAGGAGGCAGAAGAAAGACAACCCCTAATCCAGCAGCACCGCTTAGACCCAAAACCCTTCCTACCTAAAGCTCTACCTAAAAAAGGCAAAGTAATCCCATCATACGCTTCATTCACCTTACAAATCCAGTTTCAACTTCAATATTAAGCTCACTTCTTCCTCCTTAAGTCCTCCACAATCTCACTAGTCACAGGGACAGTATCTAGATGATTAATCTAGCCCCTACAAAAACTGGCTGGAAACTTGATCCTGTCAGCTATCACCCCTTAATCCTATAAGCTAAAACCTTAGCCAATGATCTTATAAGCACTATACTCCAACAAATAGAATAAAAGTCACTATCGCTAACAGAGCAGTCTTTCTAATATGGCATTTTGTTCACAGCACCTCAGATACCCTACAGCTTTGTGATTCCAAAGAATTTTGATCCCCAGGACCAGGATACAGGATTCCTGGGCAGGATTTCCATGTTTGATTTAGAAGTATGCTACTAATAGATTCCTAAGCATGTGGTATTCCGTGTTTGGTTTATTCATGTGAATAATGATAAAATAACTAAGTATTCCAAAAATATCCTTAAGTTGGACAAGTGACTCTTCACCAAAAAAATTTGCTTGTACATAGTATTTTAGCACAAAATTCAAAGGAAAAAATAAAATACTAAAAAATTACCTGACTCCTTGAAAACAAATTATCAAAATAACAATCAAAATAAGATTAAAGATTTCTGCATAATTCAAATAGACCAATTCAGCAGTGCAACTATTTTTTTAAATGTAAATAATAATAAAATGCAATTCGGACATTTTGCGTGTCAAGTGATTGCATTTTTTTTTTTTTGGGATTTTTAAGAAATAATTAGGGTCTTTTTGTCATTTTATGCTTTCTGGGTGATTTCACGAGGGTGGGAATCAAGATACCCACCTATTTAGATGGGAATAAGGATGAGAATGCATCAACAGCTTGTGGGAATAAGTATCGTTCCTAATCACAAAACATTAACCAAACATGGGAATATCAGGAAATCAATGAAGATTCCTGATAATCATTAGTTGATTCTGCAAACCAAACACCAAATAAAGAGACAAAAGTCAAATTCATACTCTTAGAGATTGCTGCATTAGCATTGAAATCCTAAAATACCTTCATCAAATCAACCATACAACATCCCAAGAATTCTGAAATAAGGCTAGATTAAACCCATCCAGCCTTGCAGCTTTCTCCCTATCCATGCTAAACACTACCAGCTTAACCTCCTCCGCTTACTCAAAAGGTGTCTTCCAACCAAGTAGACTTATAACCAAAAATGGGTATCAAACCAACCCTCAATCATAAGCTGACAAGAGTTGTCCTCCTTACAAATATTTGTTAAAAAAACCCTTTAACTTCCTCAAAAATGGCAGCTGGATTCCTAACACCACTGCCTCCATTGGATCCTGATTCTTTAATGATGTTCCTCCAACATCCGCCATTTACCATTCTAAGTATCACAGTCCAGTCCCACTCCCAGTCCCCAGGATGGGTTTAATTTAAACCTAACCATATGTCTCAAACCCATCTCCTCCTTTAACAACAAATCTAAAATTTGTTCTTAAGAGACATTCTCCCATGCATCAAATCCTCCAACTTAAAACCCAAATCGTCAAAATTGTCAATTTCCTTAATCTTCCTTAAAATAATAGGCTTTCTAATATGCACATCACCAAATACCTCATTATTCCAAATTTTCAAAAGCAACTGATGAGCTTTCAATTTGTCCATAAATCTGGAACCTTCCCAGACCTCGTACGAGCAATTACCTCAAGATTACTCTGCAAATGTAAGTTAGGAAAAAAAAAAAAAAAAAGAAATGGAGAAGGCTACATATTTTCAAAAGGAAATGGAGTAGGACCCCACCTAACACTAGAAGAATCCAAAAGAGGTGAAAATGATCATAGACCAGCTTAACCAAGCTCTCCTACGAGATGTTGGGAAAAGCATCCTCCTAATCAATACATCACAGAAACCTATTTAAATGGCTAGCCACAAAATGATCACCCCAACCAACCAAGTATGCATAACATTAAACAAAGAAAGATCACAAAGACCACTCTTCTAAAAAATATATCAAAACACTATAGACTAGGCACAATCTTGCAACCTCCTAGTTTCTCAACTAAAATCTGACAACATTAAAGATCCCACCTATAACCCAACTAAGAGTACAAAAACCATAAATATAAAAAGGCTCTTCTGAAGCCAAGGTAAAGGAGGAGGGTTGCATTAAGTAGCTAATAGCCAATGTAAAAAACTTGTCAGATCTCAATTATTATGAATCTATGCATTGAGGTGTCCCCTATGAGCAACCATTGCACCTATACCAATCGTGTGTAGCAAAAAATGGGCAAGAGTGAACTAGGTCATCACTCCAAAGTGACGCATCGTGTCAGCATCCGAGTACGGTGCCAAATATGCTAGTGTTCTCACATCATTATGGATATGGACAAGAAAAGAAGTTAACTCAAGAGACTAAGGTGAGATAGCAACATGGAATATGGAGTGCTTAGAGGTAAAAGCATACACAATAATTAGTAGAAAAATTAACATAGTTTGACTAAAGAAACTAAGTGGGAAAGGGGAGAAGCTAGAGAAATAGAGAAAATGAGATAGGAATCATTGTAGACAAAGACCTAAAAGATAGTGTTGTAGATATGAAAAAAGTTGGGGATAGAATCATAAAAATGAAGATGCTCTTATACAACGAGATAATGCCATTAGTGTTTATGCTCCTCAAATAGGCTTAGGGATTGTTTGAAACCACTTATGGAGAACTACTTCTCTGGAAAAGTGCTAACAATAAGTGGACTAGAAAAGTAATAGAAGTCTTAAGTGCTACTTGGTTGTATTTTAAAATATGTATTGATCATAGTTGTTATAATATTACGATTCACGATTCAATTTATACGATTCGTATAACTTCTATGCCTAATCGATTCTTTACTAACGAATCTAAAAAGCAATTGAATCATTGCCGAACTATCGATTCACCCTCATGAATCTAACAATTTGATCCGAATCCATCAATTCACACAACTCTAGACCTATTATATCTTGACAAAACCGACTAGTTTGAAACCCCAAAAACTACATTTCTTTCTTCTTCTTTTTTATTGCCATTTTTTTTACACGATTACCTTCCATTCCTTGTCTACATCAATTTTGTGCTAGAAAAGATGAGAAGATAGATATATTTTTTCTTAACTAGGAGGGTAGATCATTTATCATGTAAAAAGATTATAAGGTGACAGTTTAATTACACAACATAGAGTTCTAGTGTTAGATGTATTTATTAAAAAATGGAAGACAAATGACAACATAAATCAATGCAAGAGAACTAATTAATGGAACCTAAAGGGAAAAAATATAATAAAATTTAAAGATAAAATAATTGAAAAGGGTAATTGCACAATAGGAGATAGTGAAGATGCAAACACTCTTTGGAGTAGGATAGCTATCTCAATTAAAAAGATAGCAAAAAAGATTTTAGGTAAATTTTAACGAAGATTCTTAGCCAGCAAAGAAAGTTAGCGATACGATCAAGATGTCCAAAAAGTTGTAAAGACAAAAAGAACTCGGTATAAAACATGGCAAAATTATATAAACATGGAAAATTTTGGAAAGTATAAATAGGCAAAAAAAATGCAAAAAAAGGCCATCAGTGAAGCTAAACATAAAGTATAATAATTTATATGCTAGATTGTATACAAAAGAAGGGAAATGAGGATTGTAGGCCAATGGTTGATTGTTTAGAATGGAACCCCATCACCAGAGATCAAATGCTTTGATTAGAGGACCTTTTGAGGAGGTGAGGGGGTAATTTTGTGGATGAGTAAGGATAAGGCTCCGAAATCTAGAGGGTTTTAATTTAGCCTTTTTCGAGGACTAATGGGGTACTATTAAGGAAGATTTGCTTAATGTCCTTCATGAAATTTATGGTAATGGAATTCTGAGTAAGAAGCATTAAATCAACTTTCATTACCTTAGTGCCTAAGAAATTAAGGTCTATTAAGATAAGAGGACTTTAGACCTATTAGCCTAATCTCTAGTGTTCATAAGATAAACACCAAGTTCTAGCTAATAGGCTGAGTGTGGTACTTGATAAGACCATTTCAACAGCTTAGAGTGCTTTTGAGAGGAGTAGACAAATAGTGGATGCCATTTTGGTTGCCAATGAGGTGGAGGAGGATATTCGAAGGAGGAAGAAGAGGGGATTCATATTCAAATTGGATTTTGAGAAGGTTTATGACAAGAGTTAGTTGGGGTTGTTTGGACAATAACTTTGTGAGAAAGGATTTTGGTGAACAGTGGTGCTAGTGGTTAAGGGGTTGTTTATCCAATGTATGGTTCTCCGTTGTTATGAATGGGGAACCTAAGGCTTGGTTTAGGGATTCTAAAGGCATTACACAAGCGGACCCACTTTCCCCTTTTTTGTTTGTTATAGTCATGGTCTTAAATTTCCACAAAATTGTCAAAATTTCCTGTTTCCGCCACCCTTGAAATCGAAATAGCAGTTGATTTCCATCTTACATAATTTCCATCGAAATTTCAAGCGAAATTTTAGCAAAACTCGTCGAAATACTAACTATGCAATGAAATTTCCTCGAAATTCAAATGAGAGATTTAGGGGTGAAGTTAAATTTCGATCTTAATTTATTTTATTTATTTTTATTGAATCAAAATATTACAAGTGCTTCCGAAATTATATGAAAAGATCAACTAACAACAACATTTTATTTAATCATTCATGTCTAAATTATTGTCATTATTTGTATAATAAATAATATTTAAATGATTTATGAATTTCATTTGTATTAACTACACAACAACAACAAAACCAAGCCTTAGTCCCACTAAGTGGGGTCGGCCATATGAATCCTTTTCCGCCAATTTATGCGATCATGGACCATTTCTTTTGATAGATTCAAAGATATTAAATCCTTATTCACTATCTCCTCCCAAGTTATTTTAGGTCTACCCCTACCCCTTCTACTGCCCCCCACAGTAACTAAGTCACTCTTCCTCATAGGTGCACTATAAGGCCTACGTTGCAAGTGTCCATACCATCTGAGTCGTCCCTCCCTTATCTTATCTTCTATAGGAGTTACACCTAACTTACCACGAATATATTCATTCCTTAATTTATCTTTCAATGTTATACCACTCATCCATCTAAGCATCCTCATCTCGGCAACTTTTACTTTTTGGATATAATGTTTCTTCGTCGCCTAACATTCTGATCCATATAGCATAGCTGGTCTTATAGCTGTTCTATAAAACTTCCCTTTCAATTTTAAGGGTATTCTACGATCACATAGAACACTTGAAGCACTTCTCCATTTTACCCAACCTGCTTTAACTCTATGCATTACATCATCTTCAATTTCTCCTTCAGCTTGCATAATAGATCCAAGGTATCGAAATCTACAAGTGTTATTTATTTCTTCATCATTAAGTTTAACTTTGTCTCCAATATTCCTCCTATCATTACTAAAATTACATTTCATATATTCTGTTTTATTTCTACTTATCTTAAAGCCTCTAGATTCCAAAGCTTCTCTCCATAATTCTAACTCAGCCTCTACTCCATCCCTAGTTTTGTCAATTAATACAATATCATCTGCAAACAACATACACCATGGAACCTCCTTTTGAATACTTTTAGTCAATTGGTCCATCACTAAAGCAAAAAGATAAGGACTCAAAGCAGATCCTTGATGTACACCTATGGTAATTGGAAATTCTCTAGTTTCTCCATCGATAGTCTTTACACTAGTCATTATTCCATCGTACATATCCTTAATGACATCGGTATACCTACAACATACACCCTTTTTTTCTAAAACCCACCATAGAACTTCCCTAGGTATCCTATCATATGCTTTCTCAAGGTCAATAAATATCATATGCAAGTCCCTCTTCTTTTCCCTAAACTTTTCCATTAATCTTCTTAAAAGATAAATAGCTTCTGCGGTAGATCTCCCAGGCATAAAACCAAATTGATTTTCTGAGATCTTCGTTTCTAACCTTAATCTTTGTTCAACTACTCTTTCCCATAGTTTCATCGTATGACTCATAAGTTTAATTCCACGATAGTTATTACAATTTTGAATATCTCCTTTATTTTTGTATATAGGTATTAAAGTGCTTTTTCTCCATTCATCTGGCATTTTCTTAGTTTTTATAATTGTATTAAATAAATTAGTTAACCATATAATTCCGTTATCACCCAAGCATTTCCAAACTTCAATTGGGATGTTATCTGGTCCCATAGCTTTCCCATTTTTCATCTTTTTTAGTGCAAACTTAACTTCGTTAACTCTAATTTTGCGAATAAATCTTATATTTTTAGTCTTTTCCTCATTTGACAATTCTAAATTTAAGCCTTCTATTTGGTTTTCATTAAACAACTTACTAAAGTAACTTCCCCATCTTTCTTTAATATCTTCGTCCTTAACCAAGACAATATCATCCTCACTTTTTATACATTTTACATTTCCTAAGTCCTTGTTCTTCCTTTCTCTAGCTTTAGCAAGTTTAAATATATCTCTTTCCCCTTCTTTTGTACCTAATCTATCATACAGACTATTAAATGATCTATGTTTAGCTTCACTAACGGCCTTTTTTGCATCTTTTCTTGCCTCCTTATATTTTTCAAAGTTATCTCTGTTTCTACATTTTTACCACGTTTTATACCAAATTCTTTTTGTCTTTATGATTTTTTGTACATCTTTATCCCACCACCAACTTTCTTTGCTTTTTGAGAACCCTTGATTCGCCTAAAATCTCTTTTTCTATCTTTTTAATAGAGCTAGCTAATCTATTCCAAAGAGTATTTGAATCTATCCCATCCTCTAAGGTCCAATCCCCATCTTTGATCATTTTATCTTTAAATTTTATTATATTTTCTCCTTTTAGGTTCCACCATCTAGTTCTCCTACACTGGTTTATTTTATCCTTTTTCTTCCATTTTTTAATGCATATATCTAACACTAAGACTCTATGTTGTGTGGTTAGACTTTCACCTGGAATAACTTTACAATCCTTGCATGATAAACGATCTACCCTCCTAGTTAAAAAAAAATTTATTTGACTTCTATTTTGTCCACTTTTAAAGGTTATTAAGTGTTCTTCTCTCTTCTTAAAGCAAGTATTCTTTATACTAAAATCATATGACATAGCAAAATCTAAGATCATCTCCCCAGACTCATTTTTGTCTCCATATCCATATCCTCTATGTATCCTTTCATAATTTTTATTATCTCTTCCAACGTGTCCATTCAGATCTCCTCCTATAAATATTTTCTCAGTCCCTGGTATGCCTTGTGTAATACTATCCATATCTTCCCAAAATTGTCTTTTAAGATTTTCTGCTAAGCCAACTTGAGGAGCATAAGCACTAATGATATTTATTATCTCTTGTCCTAATACCATTTTGATTTTTATAATTCTATCCCTTACTCTAGTTACATCCACAACGCTATCTTTTAAGTTTTTGTCTATAATAATGCCTACTCCATTCTTATGTTTTTCTTTTCCAGTGTACCAAAGTTTAAATCCTGATTTATCGATTTCTCTAGCTTTCTCCCCCACCCACTTAGTTTCTTGAAGGCAAATTATATTAATTCTTCTTCTAATCATTGTATCCACAATTTCCATGCTTTTACCCGTAAGTGTCCCTATATTCCAAGTTGCTAATCTAATCCTAGTTTCCTGAACTAACGTCTTTACCTGCCCACGTCCAGAATGATGCAGGAACTCTCGCATATTCGACACCGTACCCGGGCGCCGACACGGTGCGTCGCTTCGAGGCGACAACCTAGCCCACCCTCACTCACTTTTCGCTACACTCGGGTGGTTCAAGTGCAACGCGTCGCTCATAGGGGACGCCCCAGCAAATATTCGGTAAGGATTCAATATCATAGTGATCTGACAAATTTTACGCTGGCTGTCAGCTACCTAACGCAACCCTCCTCCTTAACCCAAGCTTGGGATCGACTGTGTGTGAAAAAATTAGGACATTAAGTGCATCACAGGCGGAGTTTAATGCACATTATCTTACAAATACTTTTGACACACATACAATTTTACAACTTTTCCACCTCGTACACAACATAGATGTGTTTAACTTGTAACATATTAGTCCTAAAACTTACATTATTATGTTTGTGAACCATTTCAAAAGTTTCACAAAAAATTTCATGCTTTACTACTCATTTCTGTTATTTTTTCAAATCGAAATCAAAATTGACATCGAAATCAAAATTTTTGTTGAAATTTCTGTACTTTTGGAGTTCTGAAATTTGAGTCGAAATCAATATTTAAGACCTTGGTTATAGTAGCTAATATGTTGAATAGAATGGTGGATAGAGCTACAAATCAAGGGTTGGTGAAAGGTTTGAAAGTGGGGAGAGAGAATGTGGTGGTTTGTCATCTTTATTTACAGATGATACTATTTTCTTTCTAGAGGATCATAGGCCTTCTTTCAGATGTATTTTGGGTATCCTCCATGTTTTTGAGATAGCGTTGGAGATGAAAATTAATTTGGGCAAAAGTGGCCTAACCAATATTAATAGGCCTTTTGAGTGTTAGGAAGCAGACTTCAAAGGTGGGATAGTGGCCTTTAACATATTTAGGAGTATCTTTAGGGGGCAATCCTATATCCATGGATTTTATGGAATCCAATTGTGGAAAGAGTGGCAAAGAGGTTGGATGGTTGGAAGGGGGCACTTTTTTCCCTTAGGGGTAGAATTACCCTTATTCAAATTTGTTTATCTAGCATTTCCTTATATTATTTGTCAATTTTAAAATTTCAATGGGGATTGCTAATAAGATTGAGAAAATAATGAGAGATTTCTTATAGTCAAAAGTTAGGGGTGTACAAGATCATTTAGTTAGGTGGGAGGAGGTCTACAAGTCTAGAAGGAGGGAGGACTGAGTCTTGAAAATTTGGTGTCTAAAAGCATTGCTCTCCTTGCTAAATGGGTGTGGTGTTTTCCCTTAGAATATCATTCCCTTTGACATGAGGTGATCAAAAGTAAGCATGGGTTGGATGCGAATGGGTGGATACCACTATTAGTTTGCGATGTTCTTCGGAGAGTCCTCAAATTCATCCCTTATTCACTCATATTAATTTAGTTGTGGGGAGGGTTTCTCGTACTCGTTTTTAGACAAGTCCATGTGTTGACTTTTTGAGTCCGATCCCCGGTTTTGATAATGACAAACCGCAAGTTACTAATGTGTGTGCCTAAGTACTTGAACAGGTTAATCATTCAGATCACACACATGAAAGTGAAGTGGAAGCCAGAAAGACCTTAAACGAGCACATACTCCTAGCATATTCCATGGAAATATGAAGAGCAAAGAAAAAAAACGTGTTCATCTTTATTTGTAAATGCATTTATTATTCTTGAGTCTATAATAATGCATCTGCATGCATGATAGGTTTATGCTCAAAGGCCATCGTCTGACCATAGGGAAATCAAGACTACAGAAAAGACTTCGGTCAGACGCCAAGTTTTTAGGCTTAATTAAATAGCCTAGGCCGTAGACTGACCCTAGGTCCTCACACATCACTTGAAAAATCCCCTCTATCTTACAAGTCATATTTATGAAAATAGGGGTAAATTTTTTAATCTCAAATAAGACAAAAATAGGGGTTTGGGCGACTGAACCTAGAGTGTTAAAAATGGTTCGGGCAACCGAATGTGTAAAGGGTCAACAATTGAACAAGCTCCGGGCGACCGAACTTAAATTGAACTGAATGTCCACGGTCGACCGAACATAAGAACGGTCACTTTTTACCTTCCCCGGGAGCCCGAACTCTAAGTTCAAAATAGCCTCGGGCGACCAAAGTATGTAGTTCAATAGACCGAACCAATAACGGGGCGACCGAACCTCGAGCGTTTGGGAAATCGCCCTGACATTCAGCCAACCGAACTCTCCTCAGCCACCCAAACTCAAGAACAGACCTGTGTCTGTTCGGGCGACCAGCCCAAAGGACCAGGCAACCGAACCTCTCAGGTAGCTTAATTTAACAGTGGTAATTAGGGTTAAAAACTCAATTAAACATTTTTAAAATCCCTAATTTGTCCCCCAATGGTTATTTTTGGTTAGACTCTATATATACCCCTCCATTACTCATTTTTAAACAAGAGATTAGGAAGAAAAATCCTCCCAATTAGATTTTGTGTTTTATTCATTATCTTACTCTCTTATCTTTATTATTTTGAAAATTCTTTTAAGAGAGCATACATTTTGGGCATTTATCTTCAAAATCAAAAATCACTTACTCCTTTGTTCATTTTTACAAATTATTTTGAGAGTGAATCTTGAGTCCTTCCCAAGTTATTTCCTTGATATATATATTTGTTGGGGAACTCTTATTAGCTTGTGAATCTTGCACACTCAATTGCAAGATTCAAAGGCTTGTATTGTGCATTATTTGAAAAAAAAAATTTGGCAAACAAAACCCCGAATATCTGCTGTGCTTTGCTTTTGACAAATATTGTTGAGGCATTTCATTAGGGTTATTAAGATTCTTTGATTGTTCATATTTTGAATATATTATCTTGAATCAAAAATCTCACTTACACAAAAACATATAGATACACATTCTATTGTGAGTTAATATACTGTAGATCTCACTTGAGCTTAAAATCCTATCATACGGGAGTGCATTTCGAGCATATTGTTGTACACATCTGCTTGCTTAGAAGCATATTCTGGTTGTACAAAATATTTCATTTGATTATTTGTTGTATTCCCGGTGTGTGGTCGGAAGAGGGAGACTTGCCCTATGAAAAGTCTCAGACTTGCTTAGACCCAGTTAGGAGAGCACCGAATTGGTTCAAACCCGGTTAAGAGAACTAGGTGCACCAGCCTGTAACGTGTTGTAAACGATGTCGCTCCACCCATGAAGTGAGCAACTAGTGGAATCCTTAAACTGCTGCTTAAGGCGGGGACGTAGGCACAGTTGGCCGAACCCCGATAACATATCCTGTGTCATTCTATTTCCCTACACTATTTAATTTTCAATATTTATTTGTTTATATTTCAATTTCTATGAATGCTTGGGAAATACTGAGATTGCTTTAATTGTTTAAATATTTGCTCAGTTAATTATCAGTGTGATTGGAATTGCATAGAAAGACCATAGGTTATGAGATACTACTATTATCTAGTTTAACCAAGGAAAAAGTTTTAAATTTCCAATTCACCCCCCCCCCCCCCCAACTTGGGAATACACCAATTCCAACACCATGGTTGGGGAAGGATGTTCTATCCACATCTTTTCCTCGCCACTTTTGATTGAGCTCAAGGAAAGATAGTATGATTTCTGTTTTTGTGGACAATTTGTGTAGTCCTCTAGTTTCTTGGAACTTTCATTTTAGAAGAGCTATAAATGATAGAGAGATGATGGAATTTTCCTCCTTGTTGCTGTTATTGAATAATTGTCATCTTTCTTCAGATAGATATACTCCATCTTGGGCTTTGGTCCATTCAAAAGTTTATTCTTGTAAATCTTTCATCGAGTATTTGACCTATTCCAACTCTTGTTTTCCTCTATTTCCATGTATTTGGAAGGCCATAGCTGCCCCCAAAGATTAAGGCTTTCATTTGGTTGACTGTGCTTAAGAGAATCAGTACTAATAATCAATTGCAAATTAGGAGGCATATGAAGGCCTTATCTCCATATTTGTGTACTTTGTTATTTGAACTCTAAGTCGGTTCCTCATTTATTCTCATATTGTGATTTTGCTTGGAGCATCTTGAATAATTTATTTGGCATGTTGGGAGAAGCTTGGGTTTGTTCAGCAAAGGTGGATGGAATGTTGGCTATTTCTTTTCAGGGCTTCGGAAGAGGAAAGGATAGGACTACTCTGTGGAAGTGTGGAATGTTTGCAGTGCTGAGGGGTTTATGGTTGGAGTGGAATGCATAGATTTCTTTTAAGGATAAAATTAAGCAGGCAGCTGGTTTAGGAGAAGATTTATTATTTGGCTTCTTTATGGTGTGTTGGCTCTAGTTGCTTTAAGGGAGTGAGCTTTTCAGAAATTCAGTGAGAGTGGAGACATTTTTTGCTATGATATTGTAAAGTTTTTTTTTTTTTTTGATTCTTTTCTATCTTTGTTTCCAAAATTTTGATGGGACATGTCTTATTGTAAAAAAGACATTAAAACTTTCTAAGCTAGAGAAAGATAGAGCAAGGACTTAGATAATGAAAAATATATAAAAAATGAGGATAATAATGTATTGGCTAAAGAATAAGACATAAAAGAAAGATGGTGAAGTTACTTTAATAAGCTATTTAATGAAAACCAAATAGAAGGCATAAACTTAGAATTGACAAATGAGGAAAAGGCTAAAAATTCTCAAAATTAGAGTTAATGAAGTTCTATAGGACTAGATGACATTCCCATCGAAGTTTGGAACTACCTAGGTAGTGACAAAATTATATGGTTAACTAATTTATTTAACAAAATTATAAAAACTAAGAAAATGCTAGAGAAATGGAGGAAAAACACTTTAATACTTGTATACAAAAATAAAGGAGATATTTCAAATTGTAATAACTATTGTGGAATTAAACTTGTAAGTCATACAATGAAACTATTGGAAAAGGTAACTGAACAAAGACTAAGGTCAGAAACAAGAGTCTCAAAAAATAAATTTGGTTTTATGCTTTGGGAGATCAACTACAAAAGCTATACATCTTTCAAGTAGGTTAACAGAAAAGTTAAAGGAAAAATTAGCATATGGTTTTTGACTTGGAGAAAGCTGAGTTCTTTTTTTTTTGGGTTTTGGGGCCGCGGGGGCGGGGGGGGTGGGGATGAGGCATTTAAGAAAAAAAGAGTATGTAGTAGGTATAATGATGCCATTAAGGACATGTACGATAGAGTAATGATTAGCGTAAAAAGTAGAGAGTAGGTAATTTCCAATCACAATAAGCATATATCAAGGATTTGCTTTAAGCCCTTATTTTTAGCAATAAATATAGAAGACAGAACTTATTAGGAGCATCCAAAATGAGGTTTCATATGATGTTATCTTTCATTGATGAAACTATTGAGAGAAGTTTTAGAATCTAAAGATTTTAGGATAAGTAGAAATAAGACAGAAAATATGAAATGTAATTTTAGTCATGATAGGAGGAATATTGGAGAAAATATTAAACTTGATAGTCAAGAAAGTAATAGTACTATTATATTTTGATATGGAGAAAAGATTAAACTTGATAGTTAAGAAATTAATAGCACTATTAGATTTTGATACCTCGGACCTTTATGCAAGCTAAGAGATTGATGAAGATGTTATATATACAGTTAAAGCAAGGCACATAAAATGGAGAGTGCTTCGGTCATGTTTTGTGATCATAGACTACCCTTAGAATTAATAAGAAAAGTTTTATGGGACACAGCTATAATCAATGGAGGATCAGGGGGCCTGGAGGGGCCAGCCGCCCCACTAAGCTCTGCATTTTTTTTCCCCTCACTTTGGCCTTTGAGTCTGCTCCCCATTCCAATTCCTCCTGCCCCTAGATGAGTTCTGAGAAATCCACTCCCATTGCAAAAAGCCCTCTTCATTAAATAAGTCCACCACGTACTACATACATACATAAATATATATATATATATATATAGCTTCCATCATTTCTTTTCCAAAAGAAAAAAAAAAAAAAAAAAGGAACTTACTTAAGTTATATGGAAAATTAAATCTAATAGATAATGAAGATATGACAAATATTTTTTTCTTTTATTTTATACCAAAAAAAATGTTTATTTTTATTGTAAAGGGTAAATGGCATAAGCCTAAATATATTATATCATAATTTAAAAATTAATAGCTACATTTATTTGTATTCTCATATTTTACAAAACTGTATGGATAAAAAGATAGGTTACAGCAGGAACATATTTAAAGTATTAAAAACTCAAGCTAAAAACAAATATAAAAGGTAAAATTTAGCGTCAAGTGGTGTAAAAATCCAAATCAAAAGGGTTAAAAGTTAAGAATTACTAATCCTAGTATATAGAATATATATATATATTCATATAACAAATAGTTGATCCTAAAAAAAAAATCTTAAACAGTAAATATTTATCATAAAAAATATTAATTTTATATCGAGGACTACTAAAAAGGGAAGTTTTGAGTTATTAGTTACACAACGTTATAAGCTTGATATCTATCAGTGCTTAGAATTTTAAAGAAATATAAATCATTTTAAAATTATGTCGATAGTTGGTGAAAACAATAAAATTAGTAATCCATCATCTTGTTGGTATATTGATTCAACTCATTTTAACTGTTCCTATTTCTAAAATTCGTGCTTTTTTGTTCAGCTATAAATCTTGTTAAACCCATGCTTGCAAGAAGATGGAAGATGAGTATCTTGTGAATTACTTTATTATATACATTGAGAAATAAATTGCTTACAAGTTTGATAATGCATTCAATAATTGATAATTTTTATGTTATAAAAGCAGTGGTGAGCACAATTATAGTGTCATTACTCAAGTTAAATTATTGGTTCATATTTGAACTTTTATAATAATTTTTTTGTGTATGCCATGCTCATGGTGGCTTAT
Source organism: Malania oleifera (assembly GCF_029873635.1). Taxonomy (NCBI): domain Eukaryota; kingdom Viridiplantae; phylum Streptophyta; class Magnoliopsida; order Santalales; family Ximeniaceae; genus Malania; species Malania oleifera. The sequence goes on from NC_080421.1 coordinate 84,674,406, forward strand.
ATTTTCTAGTACTTTTACTATTGTTGAGATGTATTTATGCGTGATTCTAATTAATAAAACTTAAATAATTCTTTTATGTCAATAGAGTATATGATTTACTTTAAAATCAATAATATTCATAATAATTATAAACATGTTTAAACAATCTCAGTAAATTTTTTATACATATATAGTTTGGCTGCCCTTGACCATGATTTTTAGACCTGCCATTGGCTATAATAGCTATGCTACATCGATCAAAATGTTCAGCAACTAAGAAACAACATGTCCAAAAAGTAAAAGTTTCCGAAATGAGAATACTAACGTGGATGAGTGGTATAACATTAAAAGATAAGAAATCCAAATATTCGTGATAAGTTAAGCATAGCACCTGTTAAAGATCAAATAATGGAAGGGTGTCTTAGATGGATTGTGCATCTAGAATGTAGGCCAAACAGTGCACCAGTGGTTCGTTACTATGAGTGGCAATAGAAGGGGTGGGGTAGCCCTGAAACAAGTAAGAATTTCATAGCCCTTAATTTGTCAAAGGAAATTGCCTATGATCATATAAATTGATAGAAAAGGATTCACGCAGCCAACCCCATGTAATGGGACTTAAGGATTGGATTAATTGTTATTGTTGTAATAAAAGCTCTTCCCAAAACAGAACCTACAACCATAACAGGCACATACAATAAAGAAATCCACCACTAATTGTCCCCATGGAACTGCAAACTAAGAGAGAAATTAAGGAACTAAGAAGATTATCAACCCCATAAAAACGCATTTGCCATCCCACAAAACAATTTGGCCTGCAAAAGCTCCAAAGGAAGACACTCCCAACGCTTAAACCTCACCTAGTCAGCTCCCAAATCCACCTAACAGGGCACCTATCAACCATGTTTAGTTTCTCCCAACAAAATAACATCATGACAAACAAAAATGGAAAATAATCTTTCAGGCAAACCAACGCTTATTCTCATTCTCTAGACCCCTCATACTCCAATTAAAATCCTTATAAGACTAAAAGCTACACCCTTTAAAAGCATTTCCCTTACTAAAAAGTTATTAAGAGCAAGTACAGAAATCATCATAATAGGTGGGTAATATAGGAAGTGGCAATGTTACCCATGCAAGCCCATGGAAGGTAGCTTCTCTTTTATTTCCTTTCTTCTTAAAATGGGTAATAGTAATAGAATTGGGTTTTGGGAGGATATTTGGATAGGACAGACTTCATTAAAGCTTGTTTAGACCATCTAGTTCATAATGCACCAATTTCAACTTTTTTCTTTTCAAAGGGGGGCTCTCTTTCTTAAGATTTTCATTCATCAGGAGTCTCAATGAAAGAAAGATCGATGAGAACTTACATCTTTATTGAGTGTGTTGGATTCCTTTCCTCCCTACGTCGATGGGGCATGCAAGGCTTTGAACTGGGGATTCTCCAAGGTCTATCTACAAAATCTTCCCTTAATCACCTTATAATCTTCCAATCCTAGCCCCTTCAATTCAAATAAAGTGTTTGGCAAGCAAAAGCTCCTTTTTCAAGATTTGGGCTTTGTTGTTATGAACTCAAACTAATACAAATACCTTGCTACAAACAAGAAGACGTTACAAAGACCTCAAAGTTGACTATAAGTGAAACCAAAGCCTGAATCCCCCCCCCCCCAACCCTTGTCATATCAGATTTCGTACATATAATGTCTAGCATAATATCTTCTTGTTCTTCCCCCAAGACTTTCATGACAGGACCAAACCCATGCAACAATTCTCTATTCTAAGGATAGGTTTAGAAGGTTTAGAGGGAACTGGCAAATTTGCAATGCTCTATTAACAATGAAATGACGGAAAAGGTCTAGAAAGGGGTTTTCTTTGACAGTGCTAGTTAGGTCTTTGGATTGGTGGGCAGTTATGTTTTGGGGTCGCTTTTCAATCTATGTTTTTACTTTATTTTTTGAGGACCACTTGTCCTCCTTGGCTTGTATTATCTTCCTTTTCTTTTCCTAAAATATTTCCTTTTAATATTTAAAAGAATAAAAAGATAAAACAGTTAACAAGGGCATGTTTACAATCTTCTGTTTAGTAACAGCAAATTCTTTCCATTTTGCCACAGTGGCCACTGGAAAGTCAAACTGCTGCAGGGTACACGCCACCTCATCATTCAAAATAACGTTTCAGCAAATGCTTGCCCATTGATGATGTCCTAACTCCTACACTTCCAAATTTCCAATGCTCTTCTAAGCTTCTCAACAACAGCTTCCTCGTGCCGCTTATTCGCAGGTTCATATACAAGGCCTGCCTCTCCTTCGCTCTCGCTCAGGTCTCTCCCTTTCCCAAAAGGGAGCTGGAGTTAAGTTTTATAACACAAGCTTTGCCAACCCAAGCATTACTTTTAATACAAGGCCCAGTGACTGGGGACCCAAGCCTTATAAAAGACCCTCCCAGCCCAAAGGAGGAACCACAAGCTATTTTCCTGGCCCATTATCAACATGTATTTTGCTTCCTCTCTCGCAGTCCACTCCTTCAAAACTCAAAGGGGATTGCAACAGTTATTTTTGCATTGAGTCACTCTTGCACAATCTGTAATTTTCAACAAAGTGCTTTGCTCCAGCCTGTACAGTCCAGCTAATGATACAGAAAATCACTCATGCCCCTCCAAATGACAACCAGATTTCACATGTCTCCCTAATTTGGTTTGGGTAAGCCTATGGAAAACTGACATCCTCTCATCATCTTTCCAAATACTAAAGGAACCACGACATTTGCATTTCAGCTTTGATTCCCCATGTTGTCTGTCGATTAACAAGATTGAGACCATTCATGATTTCTTCCAAAGCTCTAACAAAGAGCCACCAATGACCAATCCAAGGCTTCTTTTCCATCCTGAATTCTCAATGATGATTTTCTTCCAAAATCCAAGATTTTCTTTGTGAATATTAATCACCCCAATGGCCCAATCTATTTCCAACAATCACATAAGGATAAACCTGTTCAAAATTCTGAATGTCTTAACCCAAGAATAAATTGATTTTGCTGACCAAAACAGTTGGGAGTTGGTCAGAGACCCATTTCTACTTGGTTTACACCTTCCAGTATTCTCCCTTGTTTGTAGCACACTCGACAGATCGACCATCTTGAAAATAAAGATTTCCTTGTCTGCTTCAACAAACCATGTAAATGCCATCAACATAAAAAATCTAAAGGAGAAGGTTCCAGGAGTAAGAGTTACACCAAAAACACTGGTTTACCTTTGTACGCATCATAGTTGTCAAATACGTACCTAGGCGTGAGGCACAATGAAGCAATGAGGCTTGCGCCTCACAGGAATTGAGGCAAGCCACCTTTAAGAGGCGCAGTGAGGCATGCCTCGCAAGTGTTCAGATTATACTTTGTTTCTTTTCTTATCTTTTAATCTCACCCAGCTGTTCTATTCCTTTTTCTTTATTGTTTGCCCTTTTTATGGAAATTCTGCCATTTTTCCCTGACATACATTCTCAGTTGCTCTCAGACTTCTGTCTTCTTCTCTTCTTCTTCTTTTGGCCTGCTGCACTGTTCTCAGTCAAAGCTGCAGACCCCCATTTTTAAAATTTTCTTCTTTTTATGTCCTTTTTTATTTGAAATCTCTGTTTCTTTTCTGGAAATTTTGGCTCTGTTTCTCCTCAGTTTTCTTCATCTCTCTCTTCTTCTGAACTGCTTTGCTGCTCTGGGCCACCTCAATAATGTTCCTTTTTTTCCCTTTTTTTTTCAGTTTTATTTGAAAAATGAGCTGTTTTTTTTCCTGGAAGCATTTCTTTTTCTCAGCATTTCCGCTTCAGCGATCTGGAGTTTCCGGCTTCAGTCAGTGCCGCATCGCTGCTGCTTTTGCATTTTATTTTTCATTTTTTTATTTTTTTAAAATTTCCCTGCTGCTTATTGCGGCTTCTATTTTGTGGAACTTATGGCCAAAGCATCTTTGCCCCTACCAAAACCTGAAATACATAGCCAATAAATCATCCACCGATTTTGGACAACAACTCTCCCCAGAGAATCCAAAAAGATTATCCCACACCCTCCAAGAAAAGGCGCAACGAGGGATCAACTGAGGAGCACATTTTTTAAATTTTAAAAACAAAGAGAACATACATCCGGAGATAAAGCCTTGAAAGGCATCCTTGTTTGCAACAAATTGTTAGTATTAACTCTATTAAGAACAACCAACCAAATAAAAGCCTTAATGTCATATGGGACTTTAGCCTTCCAGATAGATCCATGAAGCAGGAAAGACAAATGTTTACTGGTTAAATGCTCAAAAAAAATTATAAGAATATTCCCTAAAATCCAGAAAAGATCATCTCTCCTTTCAGAAAGAAGCCTACTGTCCAACTAATTTAATACAGAAGCGAGCTCTAATGCCTCCCCATCATTAAAAGCCCTATGAAAATGGAAATTCCAAAAGAAACCAGCCACATTTGAAATAAAGAATGAAGAAGAAATAGATTCATTAGACAAAGAAGACAATCTCTACAAACAGGGAAAGGAGCAAAGCAAAGAATCCCCCGCCCAAATGTCTACTCAAAACCGAATTAGATACCAATTTCCCACAAGAGGCACTACATCCCTAGGAAGAGCAACTTGACAGTTTCAATAGTGTTAAATAGAAAAAACTTCCCTGCTGAAGCTTCTAATGAAGTCACAATGTCAGCCAGAGCAAACACGAAAGTTGGAACGCATAAAGAATGGGTGTCTAAAGAATTCCATACCAGCCACAAAGTATATCCGAGGTGGATAGGATCACACAGCTGGGGAACAATAATCTTATCACTAAACCTGAATTCAGCTCAATTAAGGCATCAAATGAGAGATTAGATGGACTTTTTTAGGGAATTTGAAGCATGGCCTCACCTTGACTCTTTGATCTTTCTATCAACATGATTGACCATCACTGTAATTTATAAAATGATGGGGCTTGATGAATAGGGGATAAAGACCATTGAACAAATACTAAGTTTGACTGCCCCAGACCCCAACCCCCAAAAAGGATCCAAAAATGGGCTATGTAATTTAAATGGGTTGAGAATATATACTGCACCTATTAACCAATTTGAATCAGTATTTTCGAACACCACGTACGGGAGATATCCTCTCTCTCTCTCTCTCTCTCTCTCTCAAACACACACAGATGCAAACACCTCATAACCACATGCAACTGTTGATTCACAGAATTATTTCACTGAACTAGCAGAAATTTAAAAGGCAACAATATGATAGTGTTCATGCGTTCCTAAATTGAAACTCAACAATAAGAAGATGCAACATAAACATAAATTAAAGGGAAAAGAATTACCCAGGCCTCAATGCATAAAAATTCATTTATCTTGAACCCAGATTCTCACACTTCTGTCTCTATCAAGGCCTGCAGAAGCAATTTTATTCTCAGCAGGGTGGCATGTTACTGAGATGACAGTATCAGAATGACCCTCAAGTTTCTGAACCATAGCCTTCCCCTGTAGATCCCAAAGGTACACACAGCTATCCTCTGACCCACTAACAATGTATTTCCCATTTGTCACCGAAAATGTAGATGTTATGCAGTATACTCTGTTCTTATGCCCTGTGTATATTTTCAAGAACTTCCCAGCCGAGTAATTCCAAAGCTTCTGCCACCACCAAAGAAATAGCAGAAATAAACCCTTAAGACTGAATTATCCATTATCAGAATTTTTTTTTTTTAAAAAAATTAATCCCTCTCTTAATGCTCTATTTTGAAAAGTGAATTCGTATATAAATTTCCAAACTAAAATCTTAGATTCAAAACAGTTAATTGATAAAATCAGGCACAAATAAGATGAAAAGGGAGAATAAAAACTCAAAATTTCGATTGACATAATGGCAGAATAAAAACTCACGAGAGTGTCGTCCAGAGTTGCAACGAGAATGAACTTGCCATTGGGTGAGAACTTGGCAAAGGAGACGGCGGGCTCCTTATCATCTATAAGGGTCTTCAAGCAGGCGCCGGTGGCGGCGTCCCAAATCTTGCAGGAACCGTCGTGGCTGCCGGAGACAATGAGGGAGCCGTCGCGGTTGAAGTGAACGCAGGTGACGGGCATCGAATGGGCGGAAATAACGTGAACACAGCGGCCAGTCTTGACGTCCCAGACGCGGACGGTCTCGTCGAAGGAGCCGGAGACGATGAGGTTGGACTGGGGGTTGAAGTTGACGCAGAAGACGAAGGAGGTGTGGCCGCGGAGGGTCTTGACGCAGTCGGCGGCGCGTGCGTCCCAGATGCGGAGGGTACGATCATCGGAGGCGGAGCAGATGTAATGGGAGTCGGAGGACCAGGCGAGGTCGGAGACGCCCTCGGAGTGGCCAACGAGGCGGGAGAGGAGAGCTAGGGTTTGTGAGGACCAGATGATTAGGGTTTTGTCGAGGGAGGCAGAGGCTAGAAGAGTACCGTCGTTGGAGAACTTGACGCACGACACCGCTCGCTGGTGGCCGGTTAGGGTTCGGTGGTGTCTGTAGGGGCGGTACTGCGACGGCGCCTGGCTGTTGCCACCGCCCCCGCTGCTTGCCATTCCAGTTTTACCAGTCTGCTCTATTTCAGTATTTCAATTCTGTACCGCGAAGCGTCGATAAAAGCCGCTATTCCTATTCTTTAATTTTAGAGAAGAATTTGCGTGTCTTTTTTTGCTCCCCTTTTTGGAGAAGGCAAGAAAAACGCGTATGTCAATACAAAATGTAAGAGTTTTTTTCCCGTTTTAACCTTTTTTTTTTAAATATATATTAAATAATATCTCATTCTGGGAAGTATTTCCCAGAATGACCCTGACATAATCTCACTACTCCAAGTAACGATATTTAACCAAATCTCGCTACTTAGAGTAGCGAGATTTACTTTTTCCTGAAGGGCTCGTGCTAACGCGTGGCAAATCTTGCTACTCCAAGTAGCGAGATTTAATTGGGAGAATTAATGCTCGGCCAGCCGCCTTTCGATGCGTGGTGAATCTTTGTCGACCACCATTTGACACGTGGTAAATCTCGCTACTCCAAGTAGCGAGATTTTGTTAGAATAATTAATGTTCTGCCAACCGCCTTTTGAATTACCTCCACCCGGCTTTCGACGCGTGGCAAATCTCGCTACTCCAAGTAGCGAGATTTGCTTCAGAATAACCTCGCCCGTTCTTCCTCCTTTCTTGCGCTAACAGAGTACCTGTTGCAGAGCCGAGCAGGTGACCGTTGAAGGAAGACTCCGGAGCAGGTGACCGTTGCGGGCTTCATCAAATCGAAAGTTATATAAGGAGATGGGGTAACTTATGTTTTCCGTGTTCAGTGCTTAGATTTTTACATTATTTTTATTTCATCGAAAGTTTTGATAATCCGATAGAGAGTTTGTGATTTATGTTAAAAGATTCGTGGATAAACATTACTCTTAAGGTTTGTATTTCATTGTTTTGGTATTTAAATTTAATTTTTTGCTGATAATATTTTATTTGTATTTCATTGTTTGGGTATTTGAATTTAATTTTTTGCTGATAATATTTTATTTTTTCCATTCAAACTGTTGTTCAATATTTATTTATTTTTTTTGGATTGTTGTTTCATTGTAAAATACATTATCTTTCCTGCCCTAGAAATTGTTGAAGTTTCCTCCACTCACTAAATTTGTTGAATTTCCTTCTACTCTTTTTGAATATAATTGTGCAATTATAATTAGATCATATGGTTTACTTTCAAAATGGGAAATTTTGTTATTCAATTCTTGAATTTTCTTGTACTGTTTTTAATATAATTGGGCACATCCACTAAAGTTGTGAACATAACATGTAAATTGTATGGTTTTAATTGATGCTTTGAGTTAATGTGAGTGCACATTGTAATTATAAATTGTTTTGTCGTATGTATAAGATCCTAGGATCTTATACCTTATTTTCCGAGTTATTAATAATTATATTGAAAATTTTAAAATAAAAAATTCTGACTCTTATATTAATGCTAAAGAACTATAAAAAAAAAAAAATGTGATATTTTTATAATCTACAAAAGAAGAATCTGAAAATTGAGAATTATTTTCTAAACACTGAACACATCCTTAAGCTTTTCTCTTCCCTTTATTTTTTTCTTTTCTCCAGTTAATTTAGGGCTATTTGAAAAATTAAAATTTGACAATATGTTTGGTTAATATTTATGAAAATTAATATAACTTAAATTTTTTAATTAAAAAATATTTATGTATTATTTTGAAATCAATTGATATTTTAAAATGTATAATTAAAAAATAAATTTACAAATAATATATAATAAAAATATTATAAAAATAAAAATACAATTTATTATAATTATTTTAATTAATTGTTGTACTATCCAAATTTATTTTATAATAAAATCTTTTTTTTACATGACAATTGAAAAATTGTGAAAAATATTATATTATTGCTTTTATAATTATATACATATATATATATATATATCTTAATTTGAATTCTATTTCAATTTTTTTCATAAACAGTTAAAAATTGAAAATAAAAACTGAAAAAATGACCACATAAAGAAACATATTTATATAATATGTTTTCTTTTTCACTTTTCTAATCTTTAACTAAATAGTTTTATTTTATTTTTAGATTTATGAATTGGTTCTTCAAAAAACTAATAAAAAAAAAAATTAGGGCCAGCACAGCACAATGATTCATATATATATATTGTTGGATGCTACACCTTCTCAATTTCAAAAGCTAACTCATAGGATAAATCTTTCCAAATACTTAATAATTGATTATTAGTACCTTTCACAATAATTCCAATAATCTCTCTCTCATATATGAGACTCCAATTTTAACCCATCTCGAGAAGAATGTTAAAACATGTTTTTGACACTAGTATTTGGGGTGGGATTTTTTCCATACTTATATATATGTATGTGTGTGTGTAGGCTATGAAAAAAATGTTGCTTTGGGAATGTGTGTGTGTAGGCTATGAAAATAAAATAAAATTTATTACCTCTTTGTCTGCCTACTCAAGAATCCAGCTATAATGTGACTTGCTGTCTGGACATCAATGAGTTCTCCCTCTCCTAGACTTAGATGATCATGTGGGCAAGGTTTGACAAGTTCTCTTTGAGTGAAGAGTTTTCTTAGTTCTCCAAGCTCATAGCCTAAATTTCTTTTGTATTTTGTTCACCAATACTCACAAGCCTACTACTTGGTTTCCAACAATCTACTCAATTCTAATTCACCCAAAATCACATACACAGAGGTAATGTTCACAGAATCACAGCTTTAGCTACGAAAGGTTATCTCACCCATCCTCTATCATTAGTCCATCCTATGTAATAGAACAATGGCTTTAACCAATATATAAATAGAGGCAACTGCTACACTGCACAGAAACTACCAAAAAAGAAAGGTGCTTGAACAACTGACCATCATTAGAATCCTAAAGTAGCAGAAGACAATTAGTTGGATTACCCGAGTTATTTGGTAGGTGCAGCAGTTCTAAAAAATGTGGTTCCTTAGGAATCAAATTAAAATAAAAAATTCCATGAAAAAAGCCTCATATGTATAAGATCCTAGGGTGGGGGGTGCCTGAGGAGGCCACAGTCGACAGAGCACCATTAAAGATCCAACGGTACGAGGGCGAAGCCGGCCTCGACTAGTCACTGTCGATGACGCTAACTGGGAACACTGTAGAGATGATAGTTAAAAGGTCACATTATTAGAGGAGAGTAGTAATGAGTTTTTTCCTCCCCGAATTTATGTATTTTTCACCAATATATCGATATAAATGTAGTGTTCACATTTTAAAGCACTTGCCATAAGACAATCCCATTCCCATTTCATGAATCGGGATGTTATGCGTCCTAAGTAACATTTTTCCAAAAGATCCCTTCAACTCCTTTGAGTATGGCTGTTTGGATTAGCAATGAATCCTCAAAAGGCTACTTAACAAAATTGAACTTCAAATTAAGTGGCAACCCAACCCATAATGAGACAAAGTACGAAGTACCATTTTGGAAAAATTACTCTTAAGAGCACCATTTCATAGTTCTTTGGATTCTAAGTTGAATTACAATTTTGGGAAAATCCGAAGTATATGTCATATGGGGAAAATCAATACATATTCATGTTGTTTATTCATAAACGCTGAATTCATCTATTTATTTTCTTGGTGGGAAAGTTAGGTCGAAACTCTAAGTTCATTCATTCATTAGAATTTGTATACATATATTTGGTTTATAGTTATTAGTTATTTCGTCTCATTTACACACCACTTATACATACAATTTTGTCTTGCGTAGGTTTGTTTTATTTCCCGATCGCCAATCTAAATGGCAGGAAGCTCAAGCAGTGATCCAGTCACGATATTTTTATATATAGGGGGGAACATAATAACCGCATTAGATGGTGTTAGGTATAGTAGTAGGCCAGTTCGACTTATTCGAATTGGCCGTAGGTGTAAATTAAGTAAATTATATACGAAGATATATAAATATTTGCATATTAATCTAGATCAATATGCATTGCGGGTGACCGCAAGATACCCTGCGCGAGAGTTAAATAATACAGCGTTCTACGAGGCTGTTCCGATATCAGATGATTATGGGTTGCGCATTGTATTGGACGCACACTGTGTCGGTGAGACATATTTAACGATGCAATTGTATGTCGAGACTATTCCTCAAGTGGGTGTAATTGCAGTTAGGCAACCAGATGAGCCCGCGGAGCAGTTGGGTGAAGTCGGTGAAGACACCGAACAAACACATCAGGTCGATGTTGGTGGGGAGGTTCGTGCTATGTCCACGGTCGATTTTAATGAATATCCGGGATCGTCATTCCAGCCGTCGGAGTACGAAGCACCTGTTCCTCACATGTTTCCGCAGGGAGGTTGCGAAGACGTCCCGAGTGCGGTACCAGCATCATTGTTTGCCATTGCGAACGACGCATTGGACAAGGGCATGAACATTACGAATGATGTTCATATTGAAGACGAACACATGCACGAGCAGGAAATGGGTGAAGGGTTAAATGATGTCCCCGATGATGTGAACTTACCTCACCATGGCACGAACGACGCAATGTTTGACGCGCAATTCATCGGCGAGCTTCCGATGTACGGTCATATTGACCTAGCTGCTGCAGATTTAACTGCGGTCGATGAGCTTCCTATATGCGTCACTCATTGGGAAGAATCCTCTGAGTTGAGTAAGGGGATGCTCTTCGGTTCGAAGGATCAGCTGATCGCCGCAGTGTGAATATATCACGCTCGCACCCACCATGACTTCCATGTGGTGCGATCTACTCCTGAGTTGTGGGTTGCTAGGTGTAAGGACCACGATTGCGCGCGGAGATTGCATGTCATGTATCGGATGATACACCGTTTTTTCGAAATCACCCAATATAGTGGTCCGCATACGTGTCTGAATGAACTTATATCGCAGGACCATAACCAAATCACGTCGTCCCTCATTGCTGGGGAGATAGTGAATATGATCAAGGGAGATGCATTGACGTCGATCGCTACATTGAAGGAGTTCATTGATTTTCGATTCGAGTATTCAATATCTTATAAGAAGGTTTGGTTAGGCAAACAGAAGGCAATAGCCCAAGTCTTCGGTGATTGGGAGAAATCGTATGAAACGTTACCGAAGTGGATGGAAGCGATGCGCGCGTACAATCCTGGGACTACAGTCAGGTGGAGGTCAACTCCGGTTCCAGGTAGCACTAACAGTGCAACCTTTGTATCTGTATTTTGATCATTTGCAGCATCTATTCAGGGTTTTCGTCACTGCCCTCCCGTTATATGTGTGGACGGGACACACTTGTTTGGTAAGTACAAGGGCAAACTCCTTATTGCGACGTGCCCCGATGCAAATAGGCAAATATTTCCCCTTGTATTCGCAATTGTGCAAGAGGAAAGCCTCGACACATGGAATTGGTTTCTGTGTTCTCTGCGTTTGATTACCGACAGGGACGACATTTGCCTCATATCAGATCGACATCCAGGGATTATCGCTGCAGTGCAACACAATCCTGATTGGCAACCACCACGTGCACACCACCGATTTTGCCTTCGACATGTCGTCAGCGACTTTAATACGAAAGTGCGGAGTGTCAATATGAAGTGAATGGCTGAGCAATCCGGAAGGGAGCATCAGGTGAGAAAATTTGACACCTGGATGGAGAGGATATTCGACGAGGGTCGAGAGCCAGCCAAGTCGTTCTTCGATCAGATCCCTCCTCATATGTGGACTCAGTGCCACGATAGTGGAAAGAGATATGGAAACATGACCACCAACCTGGTCGAATGTTTCAACACCGTCCTAAAAGGCACACGTAGCCTTCCCATAACTGCTCTCGTGCAACTAACATTTTATCGTATTGCACATTACTTTAATAGCCGACGAGAGTCTGCTCGTAACGCAATATCTGGAGGAAATACGTTAACTCCGCATATATTGCTAGCGATGGAAAGAAGGAAGCTGAAGGCGATCGAACAATGAGTCACGACGTTCAACCAGTCTAGGGGTACTTTTAGCATCATGACCGCGCAGCGGGGACCCCATAAAGGAAACAATGTCCAAACTTTGAGCATCTAGAGGCGCGAATGCTCCTACGGGAAGTGGCAATCTTTACACTATCCCTGCTCGCACCTTCTTGCAGCCTGTGCCGAGATACGGCTAAATGCGAGCCAGTTTGTTGAGCCATATTGGAGCACTGCCGAGCACTATGCAACATATGCTGTAGAATTTTATCCAATCATGCATGAGGCATATTGGCCAACTTGCTCGTTGCCAAACTTGCAGGCAAATCCTGCATACACTAGACATAAAGGTCGGCCTAGGAGCTCACGTATACATAACGAGATGGATGCTCGGGAAGGTCGGAAACATATTCCGTGTCCATATGCCGTCAAGAAGGACCTAACTAGCTTTCTTGAATTGACGGAAAGAAGTATAGGTGAGAAATTTTGGGGTAAGAACTGTTAGTAAGATAGATTAGATTTGGCATTTTTTGTTATGAATATTGTTTAATGATTAAGCTAGAGTGCCTTGACCCAAGTTGCTGGTTGGAGGAAACACAATCCATTTATCTTAAAACGAGTAAGAGCCAAGGTAGTGTAAATACATGGGGCCTTAGAGACATATGTTTCCCCAATCTTCTTGCTTTTTTTAGATCATGTTTTTTTTTTCATCTGTTTATACAACTTCTCTTCGTGTTTCATCTCATTATATTTTGAAGCTTCTCACTAGTCATTCACAATATTACAAGCAAACCATAAGTACATATGGAATGTTTATAATTTAATGGCTCTTATATTGAGGGATATGGATGTTAAAGCTTGATATACATTGTTGTCCCAAAACATAATAGCTTAAGCTTTTAGGTAAAGTGATAATGTAACATGATATTCGAGCTGGTTACCAGGAGGTCTTGGGGTCTAGTCTTGTTGCTTGCGTTTATTGTGTGGTTTTTAAAACTATTGTATTTCCTATAAGTGGTAATCTAACAATGGATATATTATCTTTTCACTGGGGGTTTGGGGAGCTTCTTGGTTCTCATTTGTTGGGGAAATTTCCTCCATTCTGAAATTATAATTGAAGTTTACAACATTTGTTGGTAAATTTAAATGTGGAAGGTAAGAGCAGATCAATCTCAATAATTTAGCGCCATTAATCATCATGCATGGGACTGGTGCTTAGAAGCTGGAAGTCTTGGGGATTATAGGTTGCAGGCTTATTCTTGATTTTATCATGATATGTGATGGGGCTATCTCTGAAAGGCATGCATGCAAGACTTCATGCCATTTATCCTTTTTATTAAGTCATTGGTCTAGTCTAAAGTCTGAACTCTTAAAGATTTCAGGTTGACACTGAATGGTCTTGAATTCAACATTCTATATAGTTTAATATGTCCATGAACTCAAGTCTAACTTCATGCTTGTAAAGTAAAAGATAACTTCATGCTTGTACTATGGGGGGGATATCATACAAATTTGATATGAAAAATATTAAATTCAAAATTTTGAATAGTATATGAAACAATTTTGAAATGAGGATACACTTCTTAATTTTGTTGTCTTACCTGATCTTAATAAACATTTAAATGGATCCAAAAACATAAGGGGGCAGCAATATTAATGAATTTTTTGTAAAATTATAATTGCATTATTATTATTATTATTATTATTATTATTATTATTATTATTATTATTATTATCCCCAAGATCCAGCACTATCTATGATAAGTATTTTTGTTATTTGACTTAATAAATGAAACTGTCGGATCCTTCTAATTTAAATATTAATATGACTAAAGATATTTTTAAAAAATAGGCTAAAATCAACAACATTAGATTTAATTTTTTTATTTTTATTTTTAAAAGTAACTAAGACTTAAAATTGGGACTAAGGAATTGTGTTACAGATGACCTCCTCTTTCTTAATTATTCTCAAGCGATAACCACCCTTAGGCATCCCTATTAAAGAAACTTTTTTTTTTTTTAAGAAATGAATTACTAAAAAGGTGAATTACATTTTTATTGTGCATGTCAGTATAATGGATGTGATCTGCAGGTCAGAATTCTGAACAGTTGCTGCAGAGCATGCACAGTAGCCTGCATATAGCCATTATTTCCTACCATCCTATTTTTGCTAGCATCCATCAACTACAAATACTAATAAGCAATAAAAATAATATAATGTATATAAACATATTTAGTAATTATTTCTATAAAAAATTTTAAATCCCATCTTCGGATTTGCTGCCGTCCAAAGAGACTAAGCTCTCTGTCAACCATTTGATATTGTCCAATTAGATACTGACAAATTTGGGCTGACGTGAGCCATTCAACTCTGCACATTTTGGGGCTGTCCACCCGAGACGATTCATCCAACGAACCAAAAAACACCACAGCACAAGGAACCGAGTTTTTTCCTTATTTATCATTTTTTAAAATATAGATATTAAATAATATTTTTTTACAAAACTAATTCTTAAATTGACACGTAGAAAATCTCGCTACTCCACGGTGGCTACGAACCACGGTGTCGGGGGTTTGAATCCCTCCTCACCCACAACCAGCTTAAAGGGGAAGGACCTTTCCCTCTGGGGGTAGGAAAATCATGATCGGGATAGCGGACCCGAAGCTATGGAACTTGGGTATGGGTCTTTTGTCGAAATGGGAAATGGAATGGCCTTACTTTTTTTCTTTTGATTTCTTATTTATCTTATTATTGATCTTATCGTGAATCATGGAATCATTATATTCAATATAGTATACATGGGCCTTTGTTTTACGCCTCATAACTCTTCCTCAGCCAGGCTGGGGCTGAATAGCGGAGCAAGTACAAGTATTAGTATAAAAAATGTGTCCTTCGTCATTAATATGCTTGCTCGCAATAATTGCGGCCTCTCGGGAGAATCAATGACTGCATCTTTATTTATCATTTTTGGGGCTGTCCAGCCGAGACGATCCATCCAACGAACCAAAAAACACCACAGCACAAGGAACCGAGTTTTTTCCCTATTTATCATTTTTTAAAATATAGATATTAAATAATATTTTTTTGTAAAACTAATTCTTAAATTGACACGTGGAAAATCTCCCTACTCCAAGTAGCGAGATTTGGTAAAAAATCGCTACTCTAAGTAGCGAGATTTGTTTTTAGAAAAATAATTTTCCAGTTGACACGTAGTAAATCTCGCTACTCCAAGTAGCGAGATTTGGTTAAATATCGCTACTTGGAGTAGCGAGATTACATCAGGGTCATTTTGGGAAACACTTCCCAGAATGAGGTATTATTTAATATATTTTTTTAAAAAAAAGTTAAAACGGGAAAAAACTCCAAAATGTAAACTGCGTGAGACCATTTTGAAAACACTGGAAATCCACGCCACGGTCTGAAAACGGCTATTTGGGTTTGGGGGGCATGAATTTCAAATTTTAAATTTAAATTTAAAATTATATTATATTTTATTCAAATTCAATATAAATTTAAATTCGAAAACTTTGTAATTTATTAAAAATTATAAAATAAAACTGTTTAGTTAATAATTTTTGTCATTAAATCAAATAACAATTAATATATATATATACATATGATTTTAATAATAAAATATTTAAAATATATAAATTATAATTATTATAATTATAATTATTTTACTTCATTATTATATGCCGAAACTCGCTTTTTTAGTGTTACAGAAGTAATCTTATTGTACATGAAAATTGAAAAATAGTAAAAATATTTTTTAAATAGGTCATTATTTCTCTATAATTTTTAAAAATTTTATGGATATTTTTATTTTAATTATATTTAAAATTGACATATTATTTTATTTTAAATGTAATTAAAATTTATCTATAAATTGAATGATTTAATTCAAAAATAATAATTCTGCATACTAAAATATTCTGATAGCAAATTGGCAAAATAATTGAAAATTAAAATTTCTAATTTTCAATTTTTTCAAAAACAACTAAAAAATAAGTCAAAACACAAAAAACAAAAAAAAAAAAAACTAACAAACACAATTACAATATATTTTTTCACTATATATATAAAAAAAATAGAAAATAGAAAATAGAAATGATACCCATTAGACCTTCAAAAATTCAAATAACTCTCTGTATTGCTAATACCATGAGTAATGCTAGGAGCCCATGTAGCAGCTTATGAGAGTAAATGAGAGGTTGTGGAACCATGCACTATCATTTTCCTAATACGCCTTGCAAACATGATATACTATGGAGAACCATTATAAACACAATCTTTCTCACCAATACCCATGGAGGTGAGATAGTCTCAACATATAGAGTGAAATAGGAGCCTTCTCATAAATTTCCTTTTACGACAAGACAATGAAAAAAAAAAAAAAAAATTGGATCCTAGTTAACATGGAGGAAATGATCAATAATAGTTCCCCAAAAGTGAAGCTTTTTCAAAGTAGATAGTGTAGAGACTCGAAAAATTTATTCATGAATAATAATAATAATAATAATAATAATAATAATAGAGAGAGAAAGGAAAAGAAATCTTAGAAGGGGGAAACAGTAAGGATTCGTCGACGAACTCAGGGTCTTTGTCGACAAATGTCCCTATAAGTCTCATCGACGAAGTACACGTGTCTCGTCGACGAGAAGATACCAAGAATCAGGAAATTTCAAGGAATTTCAGGTTCGTCAATGAACTAGCCTCTTCGTCGATGAAGTGTTTTCATGGATTCGTTGACGAATCACTTGAACTCGTCAAAGAACGCCGGCTTATAAATAGTGAAACCCTCATTTTCAACGTCATTTTCTCTCTCCTCTCGCTCTCTCTCTCTAAACCTACAGTTTTCCCTCTCTCTCTCTCTCTTCGATTCCAGCTTTGTTATAACCCAAATTGACGATTGGGAACCGCTACGAGGTTCGTGGGGAGATTCTCTACAACTTAGTCGGACTAGATTTTCAATTTGGAGTTCTGAGACACCATCCCAAAATCAGGGCAAGTGAAGTATTTTAATTTTTTATAAGCTATTTGGAGTATTCGAAACCTAAGAAAATTGTTCTGGGAATTGAGATGACTAATTTGGGGAAATGTGATTTTTAAGCTTTTGAACTACAAACACCATGGAGTGTAGGGTTTAGGGTGTTAACAGACCTCTTAGTAAGCCAGGTAAGAGGAATAAATTATAACAGTTATTTTGAGAATTAATTGTTGAATTAACACATGAAAATGTGGGTATGGTATTTTGCCTGAAATTATTATGATATGAATATCAGATAAAATTGTGTGGCATATGATTTGTTTTGGAAATGTGTTTGAAATTGGGTGTGTGTTTTGCATCGAAAATGATAAGCCTATGATATATATTTACTGAAAAGCTTTATGCAGAAATGTCGATAACAGAAACCAATTATGTTTTATAAACTAAATTGGGATAATATGAGATTGGAAATATGGAAAATGTTGAAAAGTGGAATGCATAACTGTTTTATTGAGAAATGTTGAAATACATTAAAAGTGATATATACCATTACGAGATGAGATATGAATATTGAAAAGTGAATATGAAATTGTGAATATTGCAAAGTAATTACTGTAATGAGAATGTTAAAATGTGAATATTGGAATATGAACATGAGAATGTGAATATGGGAATATGAATGCTGAAATGTGAATACTAGAATATGAATATGAAAATGTGAATACTGTAATGTGAAAGTTGAAATGTGAATGCTGGAAATGTAAAAATTGCAATGAGAATTCTGCATTGTGAATACTAAAATGTGAATACTAGGAATGTGAATATTGTAATGAGAATACTACAATGTGAATATTGAAATGAGAATATGAAAATGTGAATATTGCAATGTGAATGTTGCAATATGAATACTGAAATGTGAATGTGAAATGTAAATGATGAAATGTGGAAATAAAAACCCTGATGGACGACTGTTAATATTGAGCATGGTACCGTTGCTAGTGAGGTGTTAGTGCAACCACACAGTTTCATGATGAGTGTGGTGTGGGCAATCGATTGAGGCATTGAGAATGGTAGTTTTGCCCCCTGGGTCCAGACCAGGGTTATGGCAGGTCAATCGTACTACATACGTATGGATGGATTTCCTATTTTGATCTAACTGGGTAAGCCAACCACGATTAGATCCAGCCTTCGGGCTGCACAACCTTGACCATGGGGGGAAGCATGGCGTGAAGAATATCTTCAAGGCAGCGCAACCTCGACCAAGGGGTGAAGCATGGTGTGGAGAGAATTAACCTTGACCATGTGGTGAAGCATGGCGTGGAAAGAATATCCTCAGGGCAACAATGAGTTACAGACGCTGGTGTATTGGTTACCGAGGACACTCATGTGCTAGATGATGAAATGAAATTGAAAGTGAAAAGAAAGAGCGTGAGTTTAATAACATAGATATATAAGGCAAAGTAAAAATTTCCACCCGAGGACTTACTGAGTAAGGTGAGTGTTTTTATAAGTATCAGTTGTAGCCGTACCCGAGTTAATCGGGTAAGGTTACAAACTATATCAGAGCAGAGGGGAGCTACATGTGTGGGCGTGTAATCTCCCCTATCCTCGAGAACTATTGTTGATAAACTTAGGTTGCATGTGAATAGGTTGAAAAATGGATTTTAAAAGCTTGTGTTTTATATCTATATGATTATGAGTTTAAATGGTATGTTTTGCTCAGATGGTATTATCACCAAAACGAATATATGTTATGATATAATGAAACTCATACTACCACACACTGTAAATAATTTATTCCATCTAACTGAGATGTGTCTCATCCAATTACCTAAATATTTCAGGAAACTGTGTCAGACCAAGAGATAGAGCTCCGAGATAGAGGGGAGCTGGTACCTTGATAAATAGGGTGAATGTTTTTACCTAGGTATGTGTAATTCCCGAAGTGTTTTTGATTAATTTTTGGGGATGTGTTAGAATGTATATATATATATATATATATATGAATATGGTACTCTGGTTGTTTGTATTCTGGATGATATGTGTATATGGTCTTCCGCTGTTAGGTATGTATTTATATGATGAACTAATTGCTTGGTACTCACTTCAGGTCGGGTTATGTGTAAATGGTATCAGAGTTTCTGACGTGACCGATCTGATGTTGGTTTATTATTATTTTTTAAATGATATAAAAATCGAGGCGTCACAAATAGCCTATTCGAAATAGCAAGCCCAACTATAAAGGAGTGCTTAGAATGCACTTTTTAAGCCATACAATACAACTCCAAGGAATAGATGCCTTTTTGGCCCTATATGCTCCCAAGTAGGATTGTAATCAATTCTACATAGTTCAATTTTACTTAAAAGCTAAAACTAAACTAAAAATATCTTTTTTCAAAATCTTTAGACCAAAACTGAATTGAGAAAAGTTAGTTACAAAATATAGTGAATGGCTGGTTGTTTTTTTTTTTTTTTTTTGATTTTTTTGTTACATTTGAATATAAGTAAATATGACCTTCATTAAGCCCTAGAATTTGGGGTGCTAGGAATGGAACAATAATGCCCTTTTGAGACCAATAATTTAAGCCTAGTCATTGCCCAAGATTTTTTTGGGGGGGGGGGGGGGGTGGGGTGATGCTACTAGAGCTAATTTATAAAAGGAGGAAGGCAGAGAGTTGTCTTCTTTGTCCGACATGGAGCAAGTGCTAAGTGGGGAGAACATCCCCTTGTCCCACGCCACAAGACGTTAAGGTAAGGAAGTCTCCCAACTTTTATAAAAAGAGAAACCTCTTCCGTCTTTCTCTTGCTATTTTAATGCCCTACAATTCTTTGATGTTATTATATTTATATTAGAACTCTAAAGATTTAAAACTAAAACTAAAATCAATAATAGTAATAAAAAAATAAGGAAGTTAACAAATATAAGTAAATATGTAGATAAAAATAAACATTAATATTAATATTTTGGTTTTTCAATTGGATTTTATTAGAATACCTAAACCAAACCAAAAATTGGTTTTTCCAAAAATTTAAAATCAAAATTGAAAACCAAACAAAAATATGAGATAGTTCAATTTTGGACCAATTTTTTTTATTTTTTTGATAATGTTTGTACACCCCCACTCCCAAGGAAAACTGAAATAAATTCGTCAAAATTTGGAATTTTTTGATTTGGTCCTCAATAGCTATAATGGGAATTTTGGCACTGTTTTATTTTAAAGTTTTGACATTAGTAGAGGATCTTTAAGGCTGTTGTGATATGGATTGGATAAATATGAAACACAGTAGATTAAATACAACAAGTAAATGAAACATAATCAGAAAATGATAAACAACAAGAACAACAATAAGATTTACGTGATTCGGCAAAGCCTACATCCACGGAAGCAATGACACAAGAATTTCACTAAGGAAATCTCAAAATACATAATACACTTTGTTGACCTTATAGGTCATATCTTGTTTTGATAATGACAAATATCTTTGTATCTTACCAGTGCCTTGAGTTTTGAACAGGATTGTTTTTAGCACACAATGACAAAGATTCAGTTGAAACCAAAAAGATCTTGATGCTCACACCACAAGATGGATTTTGGAGAAGCAAAGGAAATGAAGACCATTTTTCATTCTTGTAATTTTAATTTAAATTTGTTGGTTTGTTATTATATGGTCTATAATAATTGCACTACAAGCATGATAGGATGCGTAAGCTCAAGAGACCATAGAATGACCATAGGAATCCCTTAAGCTAAAATGTGATACTTATATATTCAGGGATAAAACTTGTAAGGTCAAAAGAGGCATCATCTTTAATATCCAAAGGGCCTCGGTCGACTAACCTGTTGGCCTTGTAAAAGCCTTGGTCGTTCGAACAGGGTGCAAGTCAAAAGTTTGACTTGTGTTGGTTGAGCAATTCAATTTTGAACTGAACACCCTTGGTCGACCGAACCCTGTTATGGACGGTGTTCACCTGCCCTGGTCGACTGAATGATTTGTTAAGATTCACCTTGGTCGACCAAACCTCAAGATTGGTCAACCGACCTTTTTCCCTGGTCGACCAAACCCACAAAGGGTTCAAATCGCCTCATGATTGGTCAACCGAGCCTTGCCTAAAATCTCAATTCTTTTTCTTGGTTGGTCGACCGATCCCTGACCTTGCTTGACTGAAACTCTTGAGTTGATATATTTTTACAGCGATTAAACGAGGTTATTTTTAACTAAACATAATTTAACTTTTTCTAAAATACCTCATATATCCCCAACGACTATAATTTGTTGAAAAACTATATAAACCTGTTCATTTGGTGTGATTAGCACCTAATTAGAAAAAAAAACTTGATTAACAAAAATCCTCTGAAATTCTTTGAGAAATTTTTTCATACACTTATTCATAAAAGCATATATTTTTTACTCTTACTGATTCTTTCTTGCAAAATCATTCTAGTAAGAGCGTTTTAAGATCATCCATTTCATTTGTTAAGGCTTATACTCTCTTTGCATATTTACATTTGAAATTGATTTTTAAGAGAGTAAGCTAGAGTTTTCCCTTGTTATTTAATTCATAAATTTCCATTGGGAAGACTCTTGGGCTTGTGAGTCTTTGCATATTTGTTGCAAGACTCAAGAGCTTGTATTGTGCTATTGGACAATAATTTTTTTTAAAGCTAGAATACAAATATCTCTTATACTTGATAATTGAAAATTGTTTTTGAGATATTTGATTGTGCTCTTAAGATCTTTGAAATTGCTCTTGTGATTGATATATATATAGACTCAAAGATTCATTCACATCACTCTCACATATTAACTATTATAGTTGCACATAATTGAGAGTTGGCATAGAGACTTCATTGAGCTTATAAATTCCTATCATACTGAAGTGCAATTAGTTGTATTGATTGGTTGTATTGGTACATATTTGCTTATTGGAGAAGCACATATACTGTACACAAAAATCATATTGATTATCCGTTGTAATACATGCATGGGCTGAGGTGGGTCTCCGCCCCTTTAAGGAGAGGTTGTAAAGGTTGGGGTTAGCCCTATTAATTTGACCTAGGGTTTTCCTTGCCTAGTAAGGAAAGGGTATTGTAATTGGTGTTGGTCCACCCGCAAGTGAGCAAAAGGTTCTAGTGGAAATCCTCCTACTTGTTAGCTCGAGGCGGACATGTAGGCACTGTTGCCGAACCTCGATAACACATCTGGTATCACATTTACTTTCCTGCTTTATTTTATTGTGCTTGCTTGTTTATTTTAATCTGTTGAATGCACTGTTTAATTTATTAGATACTGGATTGTGATAATTGGGAGAATACTGGAACTGAGATACGTGTGGTGATTGTCTACTTAATTGTTATCTGAAAATTTAATAATTGTTTAGACTGACCCTGGGTTGTGAAAATACTGTTTGCTGGCATATTGACCTAGAAATCTTTTAAATTTCCAATTCACCCCCCTCTTAGGATTACACAAAAGTCAACACACTTCTCAAATGATCACTCTCACTTTCAATACATGCCTAGAACGACATATATAATAGTCCCTCGGAAGTTTCCTTCCATTTACCCAACTACCCCAACGTTCAAATTCAAAATTCAAAAATCTGCAGCCCAAAAAGACTCGTCAAACGAGAACAAGGGATTCGTCAATGATCTAGAGAAGGACACTCGTCCACGAGAATAGGGCATTTGTCGACGAGCCCATTTTCTGCTCTCGGAATCTCAAGATCTCTTAGTTTTTTTTTTGTTGCTCTTAGGATCTACTCGTCGATGAGCACAGGGCACTCGTTGACAAGTCCCTACTGTGCATCCCCTTTTCCTTCCTTTGTTTATAAAACTTTAAGTATAAGAGTCATACTTTAAACAACAATCTCCACCTTGATGATTATACACCCTTTAGGAGAACCCAAAAACATGTTTAACTACTTCGCGTTGAATTTGAAAAATGCTCAGTCGGGTTTGTATCACTTCTATCAATTGGAGACATGAAGTAAGTCTAAGCAATGCTTAAATTTTTTAGAAGTAACCAATTTCGTCACCATATCCACTGCATTTTCAGAAGTGTGAACTTTCTCCAACACAAGCTCACTCGAAGAATTCAATTCCCTAACCTTGTGGAACCTCACATCAATGTGCTTGGTTCTAGCATGGTATATCTGATTCTTCTCCAAGTAAATGACACTCTCACTACCACAATGCAGCACCACTCCATCTTGTTGTAAACCCAGCTTTATGACTAAACCAAAAAGTCATAAGGCTTCCGCCTCAGTCGTGGATAATGCTACTAGAGATTATACCATGGATCTCCAACATACCGGTCCTACCACAAGAGTAAATACATATCCCGTTGTAGACCTTCTGTCATCCATATCTCCAACATAATCAGCATTTACAAACCCTATAATTGAAGGACAACCCTGTTGCTTGCCAAACATGGTGTCATATCCCGATGTACCCCATAAGTATCTGAGTATCCATTTGATGACCTCCTAATGCCGCCTTCCTAGATTAGAGAGAAACTTACTTACCACGCTCACAGTATAAGCCAAATCTGGCCTCGTACACACCATGACATACATTAAACTCCCCACAACACTAGCATAGGGGACCTTTGACATGTCCCAAATATCCTCATCCGTACTTGGGCAATTTACAGTAGACAACTTAAAATGACTCGCTAGAGGTGTACACACCGGTTTTGCATCAGCTATGCTAAACCTCTCCAATACCTTATGCACATAACCACCCTGAGATAGTCATAATCTCCCTGTAGTTTTGTCACAGCAAATCTCCATCCCAAGTATTTTCTTAGTCGAGCAAATATCCATCATGTCAAATTCCTTATACAACATATCCTTTAACTGATTCACCTCAGTTAAATCTTTTACAACTATCAACATGGCATCGACGTATAATAATAAGAAAATAAGAGAACCATCTTCGAGCTTATTCACATATATGCAATAGTTATACTCACACCTTTTGTAGCCAATCTTGATCATGTAAGAATCAAACCGTTTATACCATTGCCTTGGAGACTGTTTTAGCCCATAAAAAGATTTCTTCAATCTACAAACTAAATTTTCTTTTCCTGGTTCAATGAATCCCTCCGGCTGTACCATGTAGATTTGTTCCTCCAAGTCACCATGAAGGAACGCTATCTTCACATCTATTTGTTCCAAATGAAGATCATAATGGGAGACCAACCCCAACACAATCCTGATCGAAGTGTGTGGGACCACAGGTGAAAAGATCTCATCATAATCCATTCCCTTCTTTTGTGAGTATCCCTTTGCCACCAATCGTGCCTTGAATTTCTCTCCTTTCTTTTCTGAAATTGCCTCCTTCTTCCTATATACCCATTTGCAACCTATCAGTCTCTTCCCATCTGAAAGCTCCACCAAATCCCAAGTTTGGTTCTTATGTAGTGGTTCCATCTCCTCAATCATTGCACCCATCCACCTATCTTTCTCCTGGCCATGCACTGCCTCTTGAAATGTAGTTGGATCATTGCAACTAGTAAGGAAAGCATAAGATACTAACTCTTAAAATTTATACCTTGGTTGAGGTATGATAATGTGTCTAGATCTACGTATAGGAATATCATCGACTTGCTGGTTTCCCAAGCTAGAACACCCTACAACCATAGGACCATGATCATTGTCATTGCCCTGAACTTCCAACTCCACTTGCACAACATGTTCATCACTGCCCCAGCTTTTTGGCTCCTGTTTCCATTCATCACACTCTTGAGTATGCTTCACCATAGCCTTCTCATCAAAGACTACATCCCTACTGACTACCACCTTGTTTGCCACTAGATCCCATAGCTTATACCCCTTTACTGTCGCGACTTGCTATTTAACTGGGTTTTTATTTTTTATTTTTTATACTATGACATTTAACATGCTCTGATACCATACTGGATTAAACCCAATCATCAACCTAAGCAGCGAGAAGCAGAAATCAAATAAATATAACCATATGTAATTATATACAATACCAGAGTGCTAAATTGTTTCCCAAAATATACATATATAACTGTTCCCTGGAAATATCCTCAATTGGCTAAGGCTATACAAAAATACTCCCAAAAATACTCACTCCAATATCAGGGCAATACTGAGGCCCCTCTATCGCGAGCCTGATATGCTCGCCTACCTGGATCACCTGAAAAATATTAAAATAATTGGGATGAGCCAATGCACAGTAAGCCAAAATATGCTATTGTTAGTGTGTAGCAAATGAGTTACAATACTATGAAAATCTGTTTCTATATAATCATGTATAACTAGATCTTAGATCTATGAATAATATACAAATAACAAAAACCACTACCAATTCCATATTGCTTAACATATCTGTAATTTTAGGTTACTAGTCAAAATACTTCTAATGTACATAAGTATATTCTCTGTCTCTGCAAATCTGTATATACATAATATTAACTGAAAATTTCTCTGTGAATAACTGTGTGTCATGATTTAACCCTCATGATAGGGTTGTGCGGCCCATAGACGGGATCTACCCTAACTGGCCGACCAGGGTAAACCATTATACTCCTTCGGTCTGATCTGCCCTCCTTAACCCATATCTGATGGGGAGTCTGTCCACGTCAGGGCACTATACGATCAACCTACTGCCACGTACTATCTGAATAGGTGGTTGCACTCTGTAAATTGTATGTAGCTATGGTACCGTGCTCTGTAACTGTATGGTCAAACAGAGTCTGATACTATATAATATATTTTTATATACAACTAACTATTTTACCATGATTCTGAAATAACTGTATTAACCATGACAATGAAAAACTGTAACTGTGTCAATTGTACTTCTGAACTGAACTATAATCTGTAAGTCATGGTACTGAAATTGTATAATCAGGGTACTGAAAACTATATAATCATGGTACTGAAAACTGTATAATCATGATATTTTGTAATTACTATAAAACATAACCATTGGCTGTTTATTCTGTAAAACATATCCTGAAAATACTATAAAACATGTTTCTTTACTATACCCATATTCTCAAGCCACACAGTAATTTTAAATATATTATACATAAATGATAAACTGTACAAATTTCTACCGTGAATAATCATCTGATAAAAATGTATAATTTATACTAAACTTAGTAAAATTTCCTAGCATAGCATATTTCCCTTACCTGATTCCTACTAAAATCCCCCTACTGAGACAGGTCCTACACCTGCAGGGTTCTCTACTCAATACCCTGAAAACCATAAATCCCAGAACAAAATATCAATATTTCTTTGCCTGCATAATTTCTTACAACTACTAAAAAGTCAAATTCTAAATAAAATACCTTACCCTAGATTTGGGATGAATTCCAACTTTGTTCCACCGACGATCCGCTCCAGCAGACTTGTAGAGAACTCCGCCGGGAGCGTCGTGGTGGCCTCAGATTGTCTATCCGGTGACTGACAGGGCCAAAATCGAAGAGAGAAGGGGGAAGGGTTGTAGGAGAGAGAGAGAAGAGGGTTGGCGACCGAATTTCTATGATTAAAATCAGTTTAGGGCTATTTATACTGCAGGATTCGTCGACGAGCCACGTCATCTTGTCGACGAGTCCTTAAGTAATTTCATCGATGAACCTTACTTTTATCGACGAAATTCAAAGTAGCCCAAACTATTTTCTCAGTATTTTCTCATCGACGAGACGGGACCTCGTCGACGAGGTCCTGAAGAACCCTCATCAACGAACTCATGTATTCGTCGACGAAGTTTACTGCCTCCTTCGGTTCCTATTTCCATTTTCCTCCCTCTTTATTATTAAAATACTATTATTCTTCGGGTCACTACATTTACACCCTCTGGATATCCCAAAAAAAATGCAACGATGAGACTTTGGGTCAAACTTAGACCTCTCCTCACTAGGTACGTGAACATAGACTGGACATCCAAATACCTTCAATCTAGAGTAGTCTACTGCATTTCTTGTCCAAACCTCTTCTGCCACTCTACCCTCTAGTGATGCCCTTGGTGATTGGTTTATCAGAAGACAAGTCATACTCATTGCCTTGGCTCATAAGTTCTTTGGTAGCCCTGCATTAAGCCTGAGATACTGAACTCTTTCAAAAAGAGTCTAGTTCATCCGTTCTGCCACATCATTTTGTTAAGGTGTTTAGCGAACTGTAAAGTGTCTTTTGATGCCCTGCTCCATACAAATTCCATAAACCTAGAATCACTGTACTCGGTCCCATTATCCGACCTTAAGTATTTGATTCTCCTCCCTGTCAGGTTTCCACTTCAACCTTCCCAATCTTAAACCTGGCAAATGTAGCTGATTTGTTATGCATGAAGTAAACCTAGACCTTCCGTGAATAATTATAAATAAAACTCACATAATACACATGTCCACCCTTTGATGCAACTCTAATCGGGGCCCAAACAATCGAATACACATAATCAAGAATACCCTTTGTCTTTTGTATAGCTTATCTAAACCTTGCCCTATTCTATTTTCCAAGAACACAAATCTTGAAAAATTTCAGCTGACATGATTTCAAGCACTTCAAAAGTTTCCTCTTGTGTAGTTCCTTCATGTCGTGTTCCCCCATATGCTTAAGGTGCATATGGCACAAGACAATCTCATCTGATTCAGCATTATGGTTGCAATTCCACTTACAATGATAGTTCCCTACAATGTGTAGATATTCCCATCCAGTTTCTGCCCTTTCCTTACAGTCAAATTTCCTTTCCATACTCTCATAACTCCACCTTCGGACTTGTATTTAAAACCATTACAATCCAAAGTTCCAAGTGATATCAAACTCTTCCTCAACTCCGGTATATGTCTTACATTACACAACGTTCTCACACCACCATCAAACATTTTTATCTTTACATTTCCTATATCTTGCAAGAAGCATCATTACCCATAAGAACTGATCCAAAATTCACTAACCTGTAAGTGCTGAACCACTCCTTGTTCGGAGTCATGTGATAAGAACATGCCGAGTCAAGTATCCAAGAGTTCGTTAGATTATTCGACCTTGTTGAAACTGATATAATATCGCCATCACTAAACGTTGAACCTTATTCTTGAACAACATTCATAGATTTTGAAGTACCCTCATGTTTTTCGGAATTTCTCTTTCCAATCCGGACACTTCGGTTTCACATGCCCTTTTTTATCACATTTATAACACCGGATTTCTTTCTTATTCTTGGATTGATTGCTGGATTTCTAACTTAATCCATGTTTGAATTTTCCTTTGCCTCACTCATTATTACCCTTTACCACAAGCTCTTCTCCTTCATCACATATTTTCATTCTTTGATGAAAATTTAGCAAAACACTTGTTACCTCTTTAAGATCAAGAGTTTCTTTTCCCCACGTAAGAGTGGTCACAAGATTTTCATTGGTATGAGTCGAAGGCAAAGAGTTTAACAACATCAAAGTTTTGTCATCCTCATCAAACTTAAGATCAACTCTTATCAAATCACTAATAATTTGATTGAAGAGAAAGTTTATTATTGAGAGATTTGGACATGTACCAGCTCTTTAACTTTCACCATATAGCTGCTGAAGAATCCTTCTCCATCACTCGATGGAGTACTTCATCGGCCAAACACAAGCATATTGTAGAAGCGGTCTTTGCTTGCAATTCTCCCCATGTTGCCTCATCCATTCAATCCGGTTGAACACCAAGTAATACTTTTCTCATTCCTTGTTGCATAAGAATGTCCTTCACTCTCCTCTACCATAAACCAAAGTTCCCGGTTCCATTAAATTTGACGATGTCAAATCTTGTTAAAGACAATCTCGATGCCATAACAACAATCGCTCTGATACTAATTTGTTGTGATATGGTTTGGATAAATACGAAACACAACGGAATAAATACAACAAGTAAATGAAACACAACTAGAAAATGATAAACAACAAGAACACCAACAAGATTTACGTGGTTCGACAAAGCCTACATCCACAAAAACAATGGCATGAGAATTTCATTAAGGAAATCTCAAAATGCACAATACACTTTCAATAGATGCCCAGAATGACATATATAACAGTCCCTCAGAGGTTTCCCTCCAATTACCCAACCACCCCAACGTTCAAATTCAAAATTTAAAAATCTGCTCGCAGCCCAGAAAGACTTGTTGACGAGAACAGGGGATTCATCGACGAGAACATGGCATTCGTCGACGAGCCCATTTTCTACTTTCGATATCTCAGGATCTCCGAGTTTTCTTTTTGTTGCTCGATCTACTCGTCAATGAGCACAGGGCACTCGTCGATGAGTCCCTACTGTGCATCCCCTTTTCCTTCCTTTGTTTATAAAACTCTAAGTATAAGAGCCACACTTTAAACAACAAAGGCCAATTCCAAGAATTGTTAATAATGAAGTCATCATCATTAACGTTAATCTTAATCCCTAACTAAGCAAGAAGACGAGGGTTATAAGTGTTAAACAAAGGAGATATAGGAAGCTAATTATCGCAAAATAAAAAGGTATTGACATTCCCAAATTTAACTTTGAAATGGGTAAGCTTATTATCTAGCATTAATAATTTTTCTCCAAGCTCATGTCTTGTTTAAGGAAAGATGAACAACCCAAACACTTTTACCCCTTAATTTATGAGCATGAATCCAAATGACTTATACGAATATTTTTGAAGCATATGTACTAGAACAACTTTAGAGTTATAGCATCTCTACATTCAAATAAGAGCTTTAACTCCAAGTGCCAAAAATCAAACACTTCATGCATTGTGAAGGGTCGTGCAATAGTAGTTATAGTACTTACTTCACTAGTTAGCCAAAAGTATACTGCGATTTCACCATGTGAACAAATTCTTAACCACCAAATACAAAGTTAAGAAAAAGCAGTAAACAAGTATGCAAGTAGACAAAATTCACGTGATAAACTGTAAAGTAACATAATTCATTAACACCTCATGTGAGTTATGGTGTATTCCTAAGAGGGGGGTGAATTGGAATTTTAAAAATTATAGGTCACTTATGTCCTATTTTTAAAACACAATCACACAATCACAAGTGCGGTAAATATTTAAGGCATTCACAATAATCACAATAAAATAAATATAAACATACATGTGTGGAAGATTAAAGAGTGTAGGGAAGAGAGAGCAAACACAAAGATTTTTACGAGGTTTGGCAAACCCTGTCTACATCCTCACCTTGGGAAAACCACCCAAGGATTCCACTATCCGCTCCTTCAAAAAAGGCGGAGCTACCTTTTACAATCCGCTTCTTCCCAAGGCGAAGCTACCTTCCGCTTCTTCACACAAGGTGAAGCTACCTCTACAATCCGTTTCTTTACACAAGGCGAAGCTGCCTCTCCAAACAATACCCCACACCTGACCCGATTCTATACCCGAACCGCAAAAATGATGGAAATAAAATATTTTGGTGTACAAGAAATACTTCTTCAATAAGCTAATTTGTACAATGAAAAAAATATCTAATATGCACTCTTATGTGGGTAATCCTCTCAAAATATTTTTCAATTAAATGAATGAGAGTATGAAAATATTTTTCTCAAAATTTGACTTTGGAAATATCTAGAATAAGAATGCTTTGATGTAATAAATATGAGTGTAATTATACTCAATGCTCTCAAGAATAAGGAGCCTTTCAAGCAAATATATATGAGTGAAATATATGCTCTAAGCTTCCTGGTAAAACTCAAAATATTTTCTCCAAAAGATTTTTCAAAATGAAGAGTAAAAGAAAAATATTTCTTCAAGATTGACCTTTCAAAAATGAAATTGTAAGAAGGCTTTTTAAACAAAATATAAAGATATGAATATATGCTCAAGCCTTGCAAGTATAACCCAAAAGAATTTCCCCAAAAAGATTTTCAAAAAGAAAGAGTAGGAGAAATATGACCATGATCTTCAAAATGGAGTATAAAATATGTTTGGGAATAAAAAATATGCAAGTATGCTCTCTGTAATGACCCAAAATATCATTCCATTTATCTGATATTTTGTTTTTACTATAACTATATATTACTCTGATATTCCTACCATAATCCTTTAGGTCTTAGATTGGCACTAAGGTATATCTATATGTAATGGGCACACCTATGCAGCGGAAAAATATAAATCACATAACCATATATATACATACAATACCAAAATTCAGTGTTTTCCCATATCATAATTACATATACCAGTACCGTCACCCCAAAAACCCAACTTCCCTACCAAACTTACCCTATATACAGGGCAATAGAAGGGGTCTCTCTCTATCTGCTTGCCTCATCTACTCGCCTAGTTGGTTCACCTGAAAAGCATTAGAATAATGGGATGAATCGACGCTCAGTAAGTGGAAATATGCTATTACTAGTGTCTGGCGACCAAATTGCATAACTTATAATAATAATAATAATATTTAAAACTGTATAAGCTGGTAAAGTAGTAAAGCATACCTTACATTTATCGTAGCTTAAAATATAATTGTATCATCTGAATTTTCTATTTTTCATACTACTAATATCATACTGTATTTATAAAATGCTGTAAAACTGTATACATATACATAGTTGTGTTTTTTGCCTGAAACTCTGTATGTCATGATTTGACCCCTCATGACAGGGTTGTGCGGCCCGTAGGCGGGACTTAACTCTAGTTGACCTACCAGGTAAGTCACTGTACTCTACACTATCTTAGCCCTGCCAAACTGCATCCTCTCCTGGGTGCGGGACTGGCTGCTACCTTGTCAAACCGGCCCTCCTCAACCCAGAAACTGGGGAGCTGCATCCACTCCGAGCACAATTTGACAGTACCCACACACTATCTGAGATATGTGGTTGCACTCTATCTGTAATAGCAATGGTACCGTGCTCTGTAATCTGTATCTGTCTGTAATATTTCACAGGGATACCATATATATAATACTATAATCTGTTACTGCTTTCATCATGTTTCCAAAATAATCATAACACTATAATTCTGTACTGTAAATACTGTAATATCTAAATAACATAATTGTAGCATCTTGATGCTATAACTGTATATCTGACTATATAATCTGTTTGTATAATCTGTCTGTATAGTCTGAGTGTTATGGCATTAGGAAAACATGGCATTCTGTAAAATACTGAGCTGAATAAAATCTGTTTATATCTGTCTATTAAATATCTATCTACATCTGTATATACTTTATAACATGATATGTTGAAAAAATTGTATAAATTCTATATCAGGTAAATATCTACTTAGGCCACACATACATTAAAAACTCTTATTTTGTAAAAGCTGAGTAATAACTGGTATACATGTATATACATAAAATCTCTAATAATATAATCAAAAACTTCTAGCATAGCATATTTCCTTTACTTGATTTCTGCAAAAGCTCCCTACCGTGCTTGGTCCTACACCCACAGGGTTCTCCACTCAACACCCTGAAAATAACATCTCCCAGAATAAAATATCCTTATTTTTCTACATACAATATTTTATATAACTATGAGAAAGACTAATACTGAATAAAATGTCTTACCCTGAAATAGGGATGGAATTCGACCCACTCCCACCAACGATCTACTCCGATAGACTTGTAGAGAACTTTCCCAGGAGCGTCATGGTGACCTCAGATCGTCGATCCAGCGAGAAACGGAGTTGGGATCAAAGAAAGGAGGAGAGAGAGACGTTTAGAGAGAGAGAGGAAAGGTTCTTGCGCCAATTTTCTCTAAAAAATTTGGGTTTTAGCTATTTATAACCTCGGGTTCGTCAACGAGACATGTCATCTCGTTAACATATCTCGTCAACGAGTCCCTGAAGAAGTTTGTCGACGAACCTTCACCCCTCATCGACGGATTTCAAACTGCCACAAACCCCCCTCTCGGTATCTTATCGTCAACGAGACGTGTCTTCATCGATGAGATCCTCTTGTACCCTTGTCGACGAATACCCTGGGTTAGTCGACGAGACCCCGATTTATTTCTTGGGTTATTACACTCTCAATCCCTTTTTCTAACATTTTACAAGTTGTTTAAACTTGTGTTTATAGGCCAAACCCAAAACTAGCCGTTATATGGCCGTTGGGGAAAGATATGATATTTTATTTTGAAAAACTAGCCATTTTCGCTCGTGGGAGTTTTGTTCCCTATACGACTTGTTGACGAGTGACCTTCATTCGTCGACAAGTGTCCTGCATTCGTCGACTAGTCGCCTACTATCATCGACGAGTCACCTGGGCTGAAAAAGGATATTTAGCTATTGGAATTTCTTATTAACTAGTCAACAACACTCGTTGATGAGTCAACCCCTCTGTTTTTCACACTTAAAAAACCTTTTAAAGTCTTGGACTAAACTTGGACAAAAGTATATGAAAGAGATTAAGTCCAATGAAGATGAATACTTGTCCAAATGAGTTTTGGATAGTGATTTGCTTTCAAAACTATTTCAAACCATTTAATACCTTTTGAGTAAGATGAGCATTTTAAGTGAAAAGGTTTTTCATCAAAGATTGGATTCCGAAGGTCATTCTAAGGTCGATGTTTGAGAGAGAATTTCAATTTAAAACATATGAAATACATGCACACATTAAACCTAATTACTATTACAACTTAAAAACAAATAAAGCCTTCAGGCTCTCCTCTTTAAAACTCCATGGAATATGCCTTGGAGTATGATCGTGTAGGAGCTTTTCAAGGCTTCCATATTGTATCATCATCTGTGCTTTTCAGAATGATAATCATGTACATACTTGGCACACAAATGAGATGTTGTGCTTTGTTATTATCAAAACGGGATAGGACTCAAAAAGTCTACACCTCCACAGGTAATGTGAATTTAATGAGGGAGGCCAGTAGGCTAAACACTAGACTTGGCAAAGCGCATCAGATTAGATAATCCATATTAGATTAGATGGATTGTCGAGTTAGAGAGTCATATTCCATATTTGACCCCATTTAAGTTGTCGATTAATGGCGGTTTGGGTTGGATAATCCACAACGGATGGCGGGTAATCAGCCATTGTCAAATATAATTGTATTATCATTTGATAGACAATTTATTTCATGTCATAATAATTGAAGTTTTTTCTATTTTACCTAGTATGGTAACAACATTTCTTATAGTTTGTTCGATATAACAAGACATTGCTTGCTTGTATATAAACATTTTCTAGTAACTATGACAAAAACATTTCTAAGAAATCAAACAACTTCGTAATTGTGCATTCATGATTCATGTAAGAGAAAATATAGGCATTAAAATATAAAAAATTAGTTCGATCCAAATCAAAATAAATACTCAAAGCATGTGAATCTCTCTAGAGTCTACACATCGTTACAATTTTCAAACCACGTAGACATAGCAAAATAGATAAAAATCCATTAATCCTAACCGAATCCAACTTGCTTAAACTAACTTATAACCAATCCGTATATTAAATAAGTTGAATATGGTTTAATTTTTTTTATCCACCTCTAAATAAGCTAGTTAACAGATTTATGATTTTATTTTATGGACATCCGCCTATCCGCTAACAACTAACATTTAAATTCATTGATAATCTCATACACTCATGCTTATCAGGCGTCAATTCAATTAAAGAGCTCCACTAGGTCTACCCTATACCCACATTTAAACTCAAGCCCAAGCACTTAATTTTCTTGTAATCAAATCAAAAGCCTCTAAATTCATGTTCTAAAAAATAAAAAAAATGTTAATTTTGTGATTAGTTATTAAAATTTTTTATTATTATCAAATTATAATTTTAAAAATGACTTCAGTTATTATGTTATAAAATAAATTGTTCATCGGATGGTAAAACAAATTATATTAGATATGCAAATGACAGATTTTATCCGTCATCCGCCATGGATCATTCGAACTAAACCACCATAAATTCGCAACTTAAATGAGTAGGATATGGATTATAATATCCTCACCCGATAAGCCACCATGGATTATTCGACCCTATCCGCTTTGTTAGGTATCAAATTATGAAAATTCCACATTACTAGTTAAAATTTACTGTCATACATAGAATTATTCATTATTTAATATTAATTTAGGCATAGTGTTAGGGGGTGACAATGTAATGTGGGTTAAATGGGGAGGAGAGATGACTTTATTTATATTCTTTAGGGATTTGTAATGAATATCTGAATTAGTTGTGACAATGCTTGTATGGTTGTTCTTTTGAATGAAATAAAATAAGTAGTCCTTTTTCATTATTATGTCTTGTTGTCTGAGACTGAGATGTATCCTATCGTGTTATGAATATCTTTTATGCATGAATGTCTTGCCTATATGCCATAATGCCATTTATATTGACGCAGTTCTCCTTTCCAGTGGTTGTTAGGACTAATCTAGTGCTCATTTTTGCATGGTTGAATTTGTGGTTATCAGCTAACTCAGTTGGGGGAGAGCTCTC
Organism: Malania oleifera; assembly: GCF_029873635.1. Lineage (NCBI taxonomy): Eukaryota > Viridiplantae > Streptophyta > Magnoliopsida > Santalales > Ximeniaceae > Malania > Malania oleifera. The sequence continues at coordinate 84,710,216 of NC_080421.1, forward strand.
GCCAAGTGCCATGCTACCCTTCATTGAGCCTTATTCGGGGGTCCATGACAGTTGGTATTAGAGCACAATGTGTGCGAGCACCATGAGTGGAAAAATGAGAACTTCAAAGTCTGTAAAGATAGAGTGCATTGAGGTGCTTAAGGCAAGAGTAATAAAACTCGAAACCTTGGAGACAAAGTTCTTCGAAGTTCAAGTGTTTGGATGAAATTGTCAAAAGAGAGAAATGTTCCAATAGAGCTTGAGGCCGCCTGAGAAAACACTAGAGGAAACCTCTATGGTGTATTTGAGCTTAAGAAGAGAATTGCGGAATTCCACGTATAAAATCACTAGAGAAAAAACCAATAGAGCTTGAGGTCTTCCAGAGGAACATTGAGCAATCAAAAGCCTTTGAGAATAGGCTAAAACACATTGAGGGCTTAGTGTCATCCCTTACATCCCAAGGGAGATAGCCAATAGAGCTTGAGGCCACCTACGAGATTTAACCAACAATTTTTATTTGCTTTCAAAAAATGTCAAAGAATCCATTGACACCCTGAAAGAGGATTGGAAGGAAGTGGACAAGCTCTAGAACCTAATGGACCAATTTCATAACAACTTAAAATAGATGAGTTCTATGTTAAACACGGTGGCACAGATGTCTCGAAGGCTGATAACCAATACCATTGGGGGGAGCTCTAATGAAGGTACCAGAACCTAAATGCTATGAGGGTGCTTGCGATGCAAAAGAGTTGGACAAATTCATCTTTAACTTAGAATATTACTTCAAGTGCTCAAGAATCAAACTAGAGGAGGACCGAGTTAACATTACAATAGTATATCTGTAATAACCCAAGAAATTAATCAGGGCCTCGTTGACGAATACAGGGGATTCGTCGACAAGGGTACATGAGGATATTGTCAACGAGGTCATGTCTCGTGGACGAGAAGATACCGTGAGGGGAATTTGCGCCAGTCTAAAATTCATCGACGAGGGGTGCAGGTTCGTCGACGAAATGAATCCTGAGTTATAAATAGTTTTAAACTTGGATTTTTACGCAGAATTATTCAGCAAAATCCTCTCTCTCTCTCTCTCTCTCTCCTCTATGGTTTTTCCCTCTTCTCTCTTCGATCCCAGCCTCGTTTCTCACTGGATTGATGATCTGAGGCCACCCAATGCTCTTGGGAAAGTTCTCTCCAAGTCTGTCGGAGCAGAGCAGATTATTGGTGGGGTTGGGTTGAATTTCATCCCTATTTCAGAGTAAGACATTTTATTCAATATATGCATTTTCCACAGTTATAAGAAACGTAGTATACGAAGAAATACTTATATTTTGTTCTAAAAAATGTTATTTTCAGGATGTTGGGTGGGGAATCCTGCGGGTGTAGGACTAGTCACAGTAGAGGGCTTTTGCAGAAATCAAGCAAGAGAAATATGTTATACTAGTTAAAGTAGAGAGTTTTACCAGTAAAATATAATATATGTTCATGGGTTACAAAGCAGGAATTTATATATTTATAAAATTATGTTTAAGATGTTTTAATTATTGTGTGGCATGAGAATATGAATTTAGTTCAGAATCATGTTTGATAGTATATATACAGAAAGATGTTTTTACAGTATTTTTGGAATCATGTTTTACAGTTTATATACACAGGAAAATGTTTTTACAACTTTCATAGTACTGTGATCATATAGTTTTACAGAACCATGACATACAAATTTATAGTTTATTTCAGATATGCAATTGATACAGATACAATTTATTACAGCGTCATTGTTAATACAGTTAATACAAAATCATGGTAAAATAGATAGATTTTAAATAGAAATGTAATATATAGTATCAGACCTTGATGGATCGTTACAAATAAGTTTGCAGAGGACGGTACCGTAGCTATTTACACTTTAGAGTGCAACCACATAACTCAGATAGAATATGGATTTATAGCAGTCGATCGTGCCTATGAAATGGACAGGCTCCCCGTTAGTTAGAGTTGAGGAGGCCGATCTGACTTTCGGAGTATAATGATTTATCATGGTAGGCCAGCTAGTGATAAGTCCCGCCTATGGGCTGCACAACCCTGTCATGAGGGGTTAAATCATGACATATAGTCATCCAAGGAAGTTTTCTCATTTATTATATGTATATACAGATTTATAGAAACAGTGGATGTACCTACGTATATTAGAAGTATTATGAATAGAAAATTTATAAAGACAGTTATGTTAAGCAATGTAGATAGAAACTATATTGTATATATTTATACCCTTATTCTCAGATTCAGTTATTCATGACATTTTTCTTAAATCGGATATTTACTGAAATGTAACTCATTTGTCACACACTTGTGATAGCATATTTCATCTTATTGAGCATTATCTCATCCTAGTAATTTAATATTTTTATTCAGGTGATCCAGTTAGGCGAGCAGATCAGGCTCGCTGGTACAAGGGGCTATAGTACTACCCTATTTGAGGGTGAGTACTTTGGGAGGTTATTTTTGTAGAGCCCTAGTTTCTGTAGAAGGGTAATTTGGGAATAGTTGTATATGTATATTTTGGGAATATTCTGGCACTCTAGTATTGTAAATATATATATATATATATATATATATATGTTTTTATATATTCAGCTTCCCACTGCTTAGGTTCATAGTGTGATTTAAATTAAAAGGTATCAGAGCAGTGTAAATTTCAATATATATATATATATATATATATATATATAAAAGTATAGCAGGTCGTTACAATATCTTTCTAGGGATGCTAAGTTGTGGTGGAGAACCAAATATGAAGACAAACAAAATAATTGGTATACCATAAATACTTGGGAGGGACTGAAATAGGCTTTAAAGGCACAATTTTAAACGAGAAATGTAAAGTACATGGCATGTTGCAACGTATATAACTTACAATAGATAGGCTCAATAAGGAGTTATGCATGGGAGTTTTAGGCCCTAATGCTCGACATCAAAGATATGGTGGACCTTGATAGAGTATTCCATTTTCTCCGTGGACTCAAAACATGGCTAAAGAATGAGCTGTGAAGGCAAGGGGTTCATGTCCTCCCCTCGACTCTCGTAGCAGCCAAACGATTAGATGATTTCTCATACTCGACCCTTGCAACAGTCACACGATTAGATGATTACTCAAATAGTTCTCAAAATAGGAAATACCCGACGTCCGACAATAATGAACAAAGATCCAACCAAGGGTTTAGACCTACAAGCGGGGGAAGTGACAAGGGAACTAATAGCTTTTGGAGGGATAAGGGACCTTTAACAATTAGAGAGTCAAAAGGTAGAGACATAAGAAATAGGGAGTATCGACCACCAATTGCTTGTTTTTTGTGCATGAGGCCCCATCATGTGGCAGAATGTCTAGAATGGAAGGCCTTGAATGCCTTAAAAGCATTCCAAGAGGGAACATAAGCCTCAAAAATAGACTTAGGAGAAAAAAGGTGTATGGTGGGAGTTTTAAGGCTTTTGGGGAGTCCCTAAAAGCCTAATTAGCGAGATGTATGTAAGAAGAACACTTGCAACCTTTGGTGAACTCAAAAAAAGAAGAAGTTGTGTTTCCCTATTAGATATAGATTAATTTTGCATTAATTTGATGAAATATTTTGCAACTAATTATATCCTATTGAGATGGTGACAGATTAACACGTAACTGTCCCACACACTTTTGACGGCTCATGTGATGGACATTACTTGAAAGCCTACAAATTCATGAAGAATCGTGCAGACAAAGGGTGACGACCACGACAATTTGAAGCTAGTGATATGGGGCTTGGAAAAGTACCGCCTGGAAGACTTCTAAGACATTTACAAAGACCAATCCATTTAGTACATCATATCAGCAACTTAAAATTGCCCCTTGTTAACGAAGAAGATCGGTACAGATAGAAGTCTAGGAGATCAATCATTCCCAAAATGAAGACCGTAGCCAGAGACGTAGAGGAGATCCTTGTAGACAAGTCATCAACGACAAAGGTCGCCAACAATAACAGTGGAAAGAAGATAGAAAACGTCTAGCATGCCATACAAAAGATTCAAGGTTTCATGAGCCTTAAAACAACAACAACAGATCCCAGAGACTGAGGACTCCTTACAGCAAATCGATGAGGACGTCGATAAAATAAGTGGGGGAGGATGTTAGGGGGTGACAATGTAATGTGGGTTAAATGGGGAGGAGATATGACTTTACATGTATTCTCCACGTATTTGTAATGAATATTTGAATTACTTGTGAGAATGCTTGTATGGTTGTTCTTTTGAATGAAATAAAACAAGTAGTCCACTTGCTGTCTGAGACTAAGATGTATCCTATTGTATTATGAATATCCTTTATACACGAATGTCTTGCCTTTATGCCCTACTGTCGTTTAAGAATCGTTCGTGCTTCAATCCAAGTGATCTATGATGCAAATAACCCCGCATGTATCTCCATGTAAACGTAATCGGGAGGTTGGAGGGCATTTGGTTGCGGTATGCCACACCTATCCTTACTAAAAATAAAAAATAAAAAATCAAGGGTACTTTTTAGGATGTTAATATTTTCTCACATGAATACTACCATAATTAACTTTTAGAAATAATTTAATTATTCAATACAATGCATGAAAGAGGATGGATTATTAGTGTTTTGAATCTATTTAATGATGTGAATTAAAAATATTCAAAGTAGTGATCAATGTTTGGATGCGTGTCTTCAATCTTGGGAGACAAAACTACGATTATGTTTGGTTCATAAAATACTTATTCATAAAAACAAACCAATTATAATAGATTGCTTAAAATTAATTATATATGAAAATATATTATTATTATAAAGTAAACAATTGAAATTTTTTTTATGAATGCATGAAAGGAAATAAAATAAGAAATAATTATTAATGTCTATTTCTTTTTTTTATTACAAATTAAATAAAATAATAAAAAACATATAAAGAATTAGTATCATTTTTATTTTAAATTTCTTATTAAATTCCATCAAATTCCAAAGCTAACGTAACCTAAATGTTCTTTAGAGCAGCACCGCCTAACAAGATTTCCCTATTTACAAATACTATAGCCCACAATAAGAGTATAAGACCATAGGCAGTGGTGAAATTAAAATTAAATTAATTGAATAAATTCAATCAGTTTATTAAAATTTTATTTAGTTCGATTTAATTTTTATTTTTATTAATTTTTAATTTTTAATTTTCAATTCGATTTTTAGATTCAACTAATTTGATTACCAAATTAACCAAATAATATAAATTAATGATAAATAATTATATATATATATATTACAAATTAAATTATTAAATCAATTAAAATCACTTAATCAATTTAATTAAAATTTGGTTCAATCTATTGTGAGTTTTGTTAATAAAAAATTTCAATCAATTTGATTAATGAAATTTTTAATCAAAATTTTTGACCGAACCCCTAACCCCTAATTATACAACATGAGCGCATAACTTCATTTTTTTACACTGTTGAAGCTGAGGGCAAGTTCAATTGCAAAAATAATTTTATTTTTATATCCAAACATTTAATAATTAAAAAATAAATGATATTTTTGTAATTTGCAAAAGGTTAAGACTAATTTCCACAATTTTTTATGGCCCCATAGAGTGCACATAAATCTACAGGATCTTCCTTCCGACCAGCTGAATTGCATTACGCCCGTAAGTCAAATTTCAATAGAACATACTCCGAGAATACCTCATCAAACAAATTCTTCTAAACACCTGGCAGATATCCATAAACATGGTAACTATTATAGCCAATAGCATAGATTAATGCTCTTTTTTCTTTTCTTTTTATGATTTTTTGTAAGGTAATCACGTAATTCATGATCCACACAGCATTACAACGGAGACGCGACCGCCCGTAAGCAGCAAAAATAAACCATAATACACCGTGAAAAGTTTTGAATACAAAACCATGCTACAATTCTACAAACAAGCTGAAAGCTTCAGCCGCCTCCCAGCCCCCCTAAATTAGCAAAAGCGGGACTGACCTCTCATAATTGAATACTTGGAAGACGTTGAATTTTGTCTAATGCTTCTTCTTCTTCTACTTCTTGGTCTTAACCCTAGTTCGGTTTTTCCATTGGCGCATTGCAATGGGGCGAATGGGAAAAGGCTTCACATCTGGCTCGGTGAACCAAATGAAAAGATGCATTTGAGGGGAACACGTATATTTCAGTAGGTTTACAGATCCATATGCAACGAATGCAGCAGAGCATCCACACGAAAGAAGTGATGCAATTGATGGCAAAGTCACTTCACCAACCCACACTTTTTATTCCACAAATGCTGCAGCCCTCCTGATTCATGGTAAAATAAATAAGATCAAGAGCGCACGGGCGCGTGTGCACACGTGAAAAGAATTATGCATGCAGAAGCTTGAATAACATGTTAAAATGTCATCATCCAAGCCCCACCAACACCAGCACTAGAATCTTTAGCATCTATCATCTATGCACTCATGTTTCACTACCAGAGACTTCTATTTATCAATCTCACAAAAAGAATCCATGAAGAGAATTGGAAACAGAACAGTACAACAGGCCCTCTGCAGGAAATATTTAAGACAGTAATGAAGAGGATAATCCATTGAAGCAATACTGCATTGTCATCTCTTTCGATACCACTTCAGGAAACAACCGTAAGAACACAAGACAACCAGGGACTTATAATTGTACATTGCAAAACTTAAGCTTACATTTTTGTTTGCAGAACATCTATTTCTAAGAGTGTGATATAAGAATTGGATACTATACAAAAGATGTATTGTCATCATAAAATGACCATGCAAAAAATTTTATTTTTATAAATATATATATAGGAATAGACAAGGAATGACAACTCCCAAATTTCCCCAAAAATATCTATTCCTATATTATAGCACAAGCTTTGTCATGAGTGGCTTTTTTCTAAACTATTATACTCCCATGTAATTTTTATTACATTTTTATCTATCTCAATCTATTATCCTAGGAATAGGCATTTTGCAAACTAAATGTATTTTCAAATTATGTTTAGTTTGTGGAATGTCTATTGCTAAGAATAGATCGGTCATATTATAGGAATTTGGTAGTTTGCAAAAGAAAAACAATGATTTCACTGTAAAATAAATGACAATAAAGAAAATTTTGTTAATCTATAAAAAGGAATAATTATTTTCAAATTTCATCATAAAAATGTCTATTCCTATCGTATTTGTGTTAGATGAAATAACATAAATTAAAATGTACTAGATGACATAACATAAACTAAAATGTACTAGATGAAATAACATAAACTAAAAATGTGCTAGATGAAATAACACAAACATTTATAGTAGCGACTCTTACAAATTATTATATCTCTAATACAATTTCTATTTGCTCTGCAAACCAAATATAAACTGGATGGCCAGAACAGTTGGCATTTTATGCACCACCTTTGCCAGCATTGATTCCTAAAAGATCCCTAATCATAATATGATATTAAAGGCACATAATTTCACAATGATTTGAAACACCGGAAGTGTCAAAAATAGTAACTTCCAACATACTAACTATTCTTTAACAAACCATAAGGAGGCATTTTGTTTGCCAAATCTTTCAACATTCTCAAAGCATCATATTTCTTTGTTTGTTTTAGGGTAGGGCAAAAATCTAACGTGGCAAAAAGCTTTCTTTATTTGAGAAAGAATGATTCATACAAAATATGGGGTATTCCATTTTTCAAGCTCTCCCATGGTAAGTTTCATGTGAATCACATTCAAAAAAGTATATTTTCTGGACTAAATTGCCCTTACTATTTTTGGCCACTTGGACATTAATGCCCCATAATATTACTATAATGGAAAATCGTAATAAAGATTAAAATAATATAATGTTGTAACAATAATATAACATAATAGTTGAAACTTTGAAATCATGTTGCCTCCCATTGTTTAGGTTAATTAGACTATTAAGTGTTGAATTTTCAAATATTTTTTTTTTTTATGTATGATGGTTAAACTTTTCAGGAAATAGAGTTAATTTAGTAGAAATTCTAAATAAGTTTTTGGGCCAAAAAAAATAACTATCCTCCACACATCTTTTGATAAGCGTGCCAAGATTCTCACATTATACCAAACACTAACATGGTTCCCACATTAAACCAAACAAAACAATGGGTATCCTGTATATATTCCTGAAATCTTATAAGCAAACCAAACAAAAATACTCTCATCAGGCTTGCATAATTCCCAAGAATGAGATTCCCAAAAATGTCATTTCATGAGAATTTTTTTTATTCCATGAACCAGATGCCCCTAAATATCATGCACATCCACATCTATGACCAGATTAAACTAAATTTGATTATACTCATCCAGTATGATAAGACAATTGTAAAATTAAGGGCAAAAGAAAATTCTTGTATGATGAGGAAACCCTCGTATTATTGCTTATGGCACCAAATTACATAATAACACTAGTAAAAATGCGGTCAATTATAACACCCTTTTGTATTTGTTAATGATTATTTTTGTAATTTAGCATTACTTGTATGTGCTAGAGTTATGTTAGTAAGTGAGAGTTAGTAAGGGTATTATGTTCATTGGCATATACTTGACATATATTATGAAAAGAGTGTGAGACCTAAGGTAAGGTCTTCCATTTTATCCAATTATTCAACATGGTGTCAATGCAGTATCCGACCTAAACCCTAAGTGCATAGCAGAATCAAATCCTAAACCTCAAACCTGCTGCTGTAGAAGGATTATTAACACCACCAAAGACCAGAATCAAAGATCCAGGAGTGGCTGGAAAACACTGTAGTCGCAGGGAAATCCTGGCTGCTGCTGCCTTCTCAGAAACTCAAAGAAATCCTTCATATCTTGCAAAAATAACCACAAAGACGCAAACAGAACTTCACATTCTATTGACCTGTGAAATTTCATAGTCAGAAAGTGCCCCATGCACCGTCATGCGCGTGCTGGAAGCTGGCAGCTCTGACTTCACAGAGGGCGTGTGAGAGATTTTTGAGCAAGTGTTCAGCTCCGATTCTTTCAAAATGATTTGATTTCTTCTATAGACCATAATACTAAGTTGTTGGTCGTTTTTTGTTCAAAAATTCAACATTTTTTGATAGTTCGCTCGTGGCAATTTGTTAGTTATTGTTCGGTATTGTAAAGGTGATCGGTTGGCGTCTTGTAGCAGTGGCAGTCTGTAGGCTAATTTTGGGGGGCTGTGACAGTGCTACGTCTGGTTGTGACTTATTCATAGTTGATTTGGTTATTAACCTTATTTGTAGTTGTCTAGTATCGTTAAGGTGATTGGTTGGTGCCTTGTGTACCCTAAAACCCTAAATCTGGTTTCTCCTATTAATTACGAGAGCGGAAAAGGAGTTGGCAAGAAGGGGGGGGGGGGGTAAGCGAGTTAAATTATGAATCTTGTTAGTTGGAATGTAAGAGGGCTAGAGGGGTTTAGGAAGAGGAGTTTGATAAAGGAAGTCCTAGACAAATACTCTCCAAATATTGTACTTATCCAAGGGACTAAATTGGAAGAGGTTGACGGCGGGGTTGTTAGGAGAATATGGAGGGGACACAGTAGGGGGTGGGAGTTCTTACCCATGCGTTGTGCTTCTGGTAGCATACTAGTAATGTGAGATTCTCAAAAAAGTTTCAATTTGGAAATGTTGTCTGGTTTTTCCTCCCTTTCTGTGTTATTCGAAGTGAGAGGGAGGGGTCAATAGCGGGTTTCCTCTGTGAATGGGCCTACTAGACCAACTCTTAGGAGTTCTTTTTTAGAGGAATTGTATTATTTTTTTTTGGTCTCGGCTCCCCTAGGTGAATCATGGGAGGTGATTTTAATGTGGTGATATTCCCCAGCGAGAGAAAGCGGATGGCAGAGTAACAGCTAGCATGAAAAATTTTGATTTGCTTATCAAGGACTGGCTTCAAAGATATTATTCCTCAGGGAATGCTCCATTTACTTGGTCTGTAGGGGGCACTCGTTTTTGTTTTGCAGCAAGTGGGAGGATGAATTTCCAAACCTTTCTCATTGAGCTCTTCCTAGGACTACATCTGACCATATTCCAATCCAATTGGAATCTAGAAAGGTGTCTTGGGAACCTATGCCTTTTAGATTTGAGAATATGTGGTTGGATCATGCAGCCTTCAAGCCTTTGGTAAGGGACTCTTGGGGAGAGGAATCAGAAAGGGGTTCGGGTGGCTTCCATTTCATGAGAAAGTTGAAACACCTGAAGAAAAAGTTGAAAGTTTGGAATAAGGAGGTGATTGGTCACATCAGAATTAGAAAATCTAACATCTTAAGCGAGTTAACTTCTCTAGGTAGGAAGGAACAAGATTGTACTCTTACAGATAGTGAGGATATTAGGAGAGTTTCCCTGAAAAATGAGTTAGAAGGAAGCGATTATTCAGGAAATGAGGAGTTGGAGACAAAAGAACAAATTCAAATGCGTTAAAGGATGGTGACTACAACTCTTCTTTCTTTCATAGACTAGCTAATGGGAAAAGAAGTAAGAATTTGATTAGGGAGTTAGATGTGTGGGATGGGATAGTATCAAACAATCAATGTCATGTTGCTTCAGTGGCAAGTTAGTGTCTAAGGAGGGGAATTTGGATCTTGGCAAGTTGGTGTCTAAAAACACCACACTTCTAGCTAAATGGCTATGGCACTTCCCTCTAGAAGAATTGCCCCTCAAGCATAAAGTAAGAAGAAGTAAGTTTGGGATGGATGAAATCGGGTGGGATACCAAGGCTAATTTAAGATGTTCCTTAGGGAGTCCGTGGAGATCCATTTCTTAGATTTATCCTTACTCTATCCCACACACTAAACTTGAGGTGGGGAGGGGTTCTCATACTCGTTTTTGGAAAGACCCTTGGTTGGGAAATGCACCATTTTTTTACTTCTTTCCCTCACCTATTTCATCTAAATTTTGAACAAAATAAAGTCATTTATTTTTTTGTTGGTGAATTGAGTAATCCGATGGCTTCCTGCAATCTTCATTTTAGGAGACCTCTGAATGAGGAAGATGGTGGAATTGTCATCTTTGTTATCTTTATTGAGTGGGAGTAATCTTTCTTCGGGAGGGACATTTGTTCTTCTTTTTTGGACCAGTAAGCTGTATTTTCTTGCAAATCTTTTTTTGAATTTTTGATTCGTTAAAACTCTTCTTTCTCGCTATACTCCATTATTTGGAGGGCTAAGGTTGCCCCTAAAATAAAGGTTTTCACTTGGTTGTGCTTAATAAGATAAATACCAATAACTTGTTGCAAATTAAGAGACCTATGAAGGCTCTCTCCCGATGCATGTGTGCTCTATTACAAGAATTCTGAGACAACTTCTCACCTTCTTTTGCAATGTGAATTTGCTTGGAGTATTCAGAATATGCTTTCTGCCGTTATGGGAGAAAGTCGGGTTTGTCCTCCCTCGATGGAAGAATTTTTAGAAATAACCTTCACAAGTTTAGGTAGAAGAAAGGACAAGGCAACTTTATGGAAGTGTGCCTTTCATCAGTATTATGGGGTTTATGGATGGAGCATAATACCCAGATATCTTTTGGGAAAAATTTAAAAATCAGATGTTGATTTGGGGAAACAATAAAGCATTTAGCCCCTTTGTGGTGTGTTGGGTAAGGAATTTTGAAGGTGGCAAGCTTTCAAGAGCTGCAAAGGGATTGGAGGAATACATTGACTGGATGATTTCTTTAGCATTTTTCATGTTTTTTGTTTAGAGCCTTGGAGTGTCTCAAATTGTCTCGGGACATTTCTCATTCTCCCTCTTGTAAATTCTCTTTCTATTGATAATGTCTTCTTTTTTTATGAAAAAAATAAAAAATAAAAAAATTAGGGACACTGGCAGTACTATGTCTAGTTGTTGGTAACTTGTTCATGGTTGATTGAGTAGTTAACCATGTTTGTGGTTGTTTCAGTTGGTTTGGAAATCCACCTTGTTTGTTCTTGGTTTCATTTGTGAGGGTTGGGATGGAGACCATGAATCCCCAAGAGCATTTTGTTTGCTATGTATTTCTGATGTGCTGCTGTATCGAGGTTGTGTGTTGGAACGGTGACCACAAACCCCAAAATTGTGTCCCCCTTCGTCAGGCACTTGTTCAGGTGAAAAGCGTACTGTAACTGTCACAAAGGAAGAGTATTCATGGTTCTTATACTATCAGGCAACCCAACAAGCATCTTATCACATTGCACCTTTTGCTCAAAAGGATAATCCTAGAGACTTATGTCATCCAGTATCTCTCCCTCTAGTCCTAGGGTTATCGACTCTGCCGCCACTAACCATATGACAGGTGTAACCAACTTATTTTCTGTCCTCCAGTATCTTAAAAATCTACCTTAAGTTACCCTTGCTGATAGGTCCACTACTACAATTAAGGGAATATGATCAGTAAAACATAATCCCTCCATCTCTCTTTCATCTATTTTGTACATTCCTAAATCCCCTTTCAATCTCATATAAGTTGGTAAGCTTACAAAGTCGACTAAATTGTTTTTTAACCTTCTTTCTAGACTTTGTGGTTATTCAAGATCTTCAAATGAGGAAGACAATTGGCATAGGACATGAGGCCTGCACTTTACTACTTTGAGTTACTCTCCCCTAACATTGCCTGCACAACCGCTGCTACACCATTTCAAGTCCATTGTCCCCGTGGCCATCCATCCTTGGAAAAGTTCAAACAACTAGTTCCTACCTACAGTTCTTGTCTAATCTTGAGTGTGGGTCTTGCCATCTTGTTCACTTTGCTTCCCAAGTCAACAAACAAAAGGTTAGTCCTCTCATGCTAGTCCATTTTGATATTTGGGGTCCTAGTCATGTCACATCAAAATTGGGGTTTCGGAACTTTGTTACATTGGTCAATTACTACAAGATAACTTGGTCGTATTTAATGAACAATCGTTTTGAGTTGTTTAACATCTTTTGTACCTTTTGTTCTCAAATGAAGACTCAGTTTGATAGGCCAATTAGGATACCCTATAGTAATAATACTAAGGAGTACTTCAGTTCCCAATTTACTACATATGACCAATTCTAGTATGATCAATTATCATCTTGTGCCTAGACGCCACAACAAAATGGAGTTGCAAAGCGGAAAAACAGACATATTCTCAAAGTCACTCATATCCTATTGCATCAAATGAATGTCCCCAATGTTTTGTGGAGTGATGCCATGCTCATTGTTTTGCTCTCTGATCAATAAAATGTCATCCTCTATCCTTGGTGGTAAAAGCCCATATTCAATTATCTTCCCTAAGGCTCCTTTGTTCTCCCTTCTTCATATATTCTGCTATGTGTCCTTTCTCCATCTTATCATAGAGAAAGCATGTTTTTAATATTTTATATGAGATTGGCTTGTTGGAATCCAAACTTGTTGATACACCCATGGGTCCCAACACTAAGTTCGTTCCAGATATGGATGATTTGTTGTCTAATCCAGGATGATACCAAAGACTTGTTGGGAAGTTGAATTATCTCACAATCACTCGATCAGACATATCTTTCACAACAAATGCTGTGAGTCAATTTCCCAATTCTCACAGAACAAGTCACTGGTATGTAATAATTTGCAAATTGAGATATCCCAAATGTGCTCCTGAAAGATGTCTCTTATATCAAGATCGAGGTCACACTCATATTCAAGGATATACAAATATAGATTGGGTCAAATCACCTTTCAACAAAAGATCCACAATCGAATATTGTATCTTTGTAGGTGGTAATTTCGTTTCTTGGAAGAGTAAGAATTAAGAAGCAAAGTATGGTGGTCAAGTTAAGGGCTGAGGCAGAGTATAAGTTCATGGCTTGTTTGGTTGAAGAACATGTTGAAAGAACTAGGTTTTCCACATTCTCAGTCTGTAGAGTTGATGTGTGATAATTGTGTTACCTTTCATATTACCTTCAACCCGGTCTTCCATGAGCGAACAAAGCACATTGAAATTGGTTGCCACTTTTTTAAGGAGAAACCTGTGCAGAAGCTCATTACAACAACTCATGTGAAGTTTGATTGCAACTTGCTAATTTATTCAATAAAGCCTTGGGAGGTGCTCGAGTTAAATTCATTTTAACAAGCTGGGAGCATATGATATATATGCTCCTACTTGAGGGGGAGTGTTGATGGTTATATTGGTCATTTAGCATAATTAGTAAGAGTTAGTTAGTAAGGGTAATATAGTCATTGGCATGTACTTGACATATATTACAAATAGAGGAGACCTATCATTGAGGTAAGGTCTTCCATTTTGCCCAATTATTCAACAATATTACTCTAACAATTCATTCTAAAAAACTCTAATTGACGTTTGTTGAGAAGTGCTTAAAGATCAATTATGATTAGGTTTTGGGTCTTATTTAGATATGTGTATCTCTCGAAGGCAGTGGATAACCAAAAAAATTTGTAACTTCCCTCCTCATTTTAGATTGTGATCAACCTTTTTCCCTCTTTTATCTCTATCATTTTGTCCATTTTTATTTTATTCTCCTTGATTTTTTAAAGCTATGTTAGTTTTACCCCTCTTGACATTATTTTTTTTATATATAATTAATCACTACCCAAAGCATCCCCCTCCCCCACAACTAATAATAATAATGATGTGTGTATTTGGATTAATATATCATTGGATATCTGAATTCGGTATTAGAATTTGATTTCTACATTGCAGGTTGTATGGTTTTTAAGAACACACCTGAATTTCAGATCTGCAAATTTGGGGAGTAGAAGGTCCTGACAGAGCAAATATATACTTTTGGGGGCTCAAATCCAAATCCGCATAAGTCTTCAAATGAAGAACAATATCTAAATAAATTCAGGGTGTATGCAGGACAAAGTCCCAGTTTAAAACTTCAAATCAAACTCTAGTTGAGACCAGAATGTAAAAAATTTAGGTTCAATCAGGTCACAATAAATCTTGTTGTTTGTTTGACAAATAACAGATGTACCCAGTTACAAATGTATTCCATATTTCATTTTTTTTCCATTGTCATTTGAAGATATTGATTTACTTCAGAATTTATTCTCTACACATCAGCCACCAGCACTATGCAAATGCTAAACCTACAATTATCCAAAATGGCACAATTTGACACATGAACTTTTTTCCTGAGAAGTGAGAAAAAATCTGACACCGAATTTCCAAAATATGTACCTGACCACTCTAGAGCCCCGATTCCATAAAAAACATGAGAGAGAGAGAGAGAGAGAGAGAGAGAGAGAGAGAGAGTTACCAAATTAGTCTAATGACCATAAAATCAGCCTACTGCCATGTTTGAGGTGCTCATCTTAGAGAGCCAGAAAGTCCACCTCATCCGAGCTTTCCTCGTAAATAACATACCCGGAATCTCGACCATCCTCATTGCTACTACCCGGATCACTATTATAACTGCTCTCTGAGTAACTCATAAAAATTGAACCGTCCGAGGTATGACTGCTAAACTGCGATGGCAGACTGATGTCACTGCTTATGTCGCTATAAGCCATTCGATCAATGTCAAATAAACTGTAAAACAAGACAAAATCCAAAAAAAGGGGTTTGAATACAGTTCCAAGTTACTGTCAATTTTTTAAAAGAACAATACACTTCCAATAAACTAACCTCCCCTCCGAAGGGAACTCAGCCAGAAGGCACATATCAGGCCTCTCTTCCAACACCTGCTTTACAGGAATGATGCTGCAGAATATGGACCAACAAATTGTTGCTGAAGGCGAAGAAGAGTAATATTATCAAGTGTCAATCCAAGCAATGAACCATTACCTTGAGCTGTAACATCTATCATACCAATCACCATCTGATGCAAGGCCTTCCCTGTTGGATATGTCCTATTAGGATGCCGTGGTCAAATTTAAAAGAAAACATAAGTATGAATCAAAAGAATAATAATGAACGTGAAATACTGTTGACAATTATATCTACCCACAATATGTCTAAGAAGCTTGAAATCTCCAGCAAGAACTGCTGCCAAAAAGCGAGCCACTTCCACCTGCACATGACCATTGACAATGACACACACAAACATGTGCACGCACACGCACACGCACGCACACACACACACACACAGTTCTAACTTCTTTGAGATGCATGCAGTCTCGCAAAATCAAAACCTCCAGTAGATTCCCACCCATGTTGTTCCCAAGATTCCTGAAGGATAAAAGTACAAATGTCCTGAGAAAGAACTCAAGGAATGCTTCTAAGGAAAAAGATCAATGTGGAAGAATTCTAAATCAGCATCGTCCATAGATGCACGTACCTTAGAAAGGTTCCAGTGATTGAGTATGATGTTGAAAAATCAACATATTTCAGTTTACGAAATCCCTGCAAGAGCAACAAAAGAGATTCAACTAGTACCTGTCCAATTCAAGCAAGTTCTGCCAATTCAAGACCAATGTACTGGTCCCTTTGTGGGCCAACATATGCTCCAGCCCCAAAATCAACACTCATGTAAAGTGATGTTAGATCACAGATAATCCTCATCCCAAGGTGAGAATTCATTCCATTTGGTAGGCATATTTCAGAAATCAAAGATCGCCAGGTATCAAGGAATAATTTCGTTGGTATGCCATGAGGATCCAAAGTCATTTGCTATGCAATACCAAAATTATCACTCAATATTGTCAATAGTCATAACAACAATAACAAGTCAGTCCCACTATGTGGGATCATCTATATGAATACTTTTCTGCCAATTCAGCGATCAAGGGTATTTTCTTAGACTAACTTAAGATCGACTAAATCCTTCCTTACTACCTCATTCCAAGTTATTTTAGGTCTACCCGTTCCTCTTCTAGTACCATTTACAATGATTAGCTAGCTCCTCCTCACTTGTGCACTAGTTGGCCTACGTTTCAAATGCTCAAACCATCGAAGCTGCCCCTCCCTTATCTTATCTTCTACTGGTGCTATGCCAGACTTATTGTGAATATGTTTATCCCTTGATTTATCCTTTAATGTTACACCATACATCCACCTTAGCATGCGCATTTTAGCCACTTTTACTTTTTGAATGTGTTATTTCTTGGTTGCCAAACATTCTTGTTAGAATACCACTTTACCTAGAAGCTTAAGCTGATAGGTTGTCGGCCAACAATGTAAATCAAGCTTTAACACTCCCCTGCATATGCAAGCATGTGGAGAGATAAATACACGATAAATAACAACCATGAGAGGGAATACAATAATTTTTTTTAAACACCACACAGATAATGTGGGCAACAAGACTAGAACTCAAAACCTCTTGGCAACCAGCTCTAATACCATGTTAGAATATGGTAATCTAACATGGTATCTTGTTAGGACCAGCACAGTCTTCACGTGGGTGAGCTTGACATACATGGGTGAGCACTAACTTGATCCAAAAGCTTAAGTCATTAGATCTTGAGTCCAACCATGCATATAAGCACTCATCCTCCACTATATTTTCTCAATGCAGGACAAACTCACAAATAAAATTCCCAACAATCTCCCCCTCACTTGTGAGTTATAACCTCTCCCCCTTGAATGTAAACAATTCTTGATCACTCCATGTCATGCAACCAACTATAAGCCACTATTCAACCATGGGAGAGAACATGAAACCATAGGAGTCCACTCATCTACAGGATTAGCATCCGTAGGATCCACTGCTCCTCTTCTACGGGATCAACATCCACAGGAATACATGCATGAACGCTCGAGCCCAATTCAAACCATCAACTTGGACACAACTTGTTAGGACCAAGGGAGCCTTCACGTGAGTGAGTTTGATATACATGTTAAGCACCAACTTGACCCAAAAGCTTAAGCCATTAGGTCTACTATATTTTTCCAATGTGGGGCAAACTCGCAAGTGGAATTTTTAACAATTCTAACCCACACACATTGTTCGTCTTATAGCTGTACTATATAACTTTCCTTTTAATTTTAGTGGTATTCTACGATCACAAGTGCACTCCTCCATTTTACCTAACCTACTTTAACTCAATGTACTATATTCTCTTCAATTTCTCCTTCCACTTGCATAATATATCCAAGATACCAAAAACTTTTAGTGTTATTGATTTCTTGATTATAAAGTTCAATCTTATCTTCAATATTCCTCTTTACATTATTGAAATATATTTCATATATTTTATCTTATTTCTACTTATCCTAAAACCTCTAGGCTCTAAAGTTGTTTTCCAAAGTTCTAACCTAGATCCTACCCCACTCTTACTTTCATCAATCAAAACAATATCATCTACAAAAAAGCATACACCATGGGATCTCATTATAGACATTCCTAGGAAGTTCATCAACCAATAAAGCAAACAAATTGGGGTTCAAAATAGAACCTTGATGTACACCTATTGTGCCTGGAAATTTTCTAGACTCTCCTCCTACAACCCTAAGGCTGGTCATTTTTTTATTATAAATATCCTTAATGACATCAGCATATATACTGCATACTCCCTTCTTTCTAAGACCAGCAATAGAACTTCCCTTGCTACTCTATCATATGCTTTATCTAACTCCATAAAAACATTAATCTTCTAAGTAGGTAAATAGCTTCTATTATGGGATCTCCCCAGCATAAAACCAAAATTGATTCACTGATACCCTCGTTTCTATTCTTCTTCGTTGTTCAATTACCCTTTCCCATAATTTCATCCTATGACTCATAAGTTTAGTTCCACAATAGTTATTACAATTTTGAATATCACCTTAGTTTTAATAAATAGCCATTAACATGTTTTTCCCCAATCCTTCTAGTATTTTCTTGGTTTTTATTATAGTGTTAAATAGATTAATTAACCATATGCTTCCATTATCCCCTAGACATTTCCAAACTTCGATTCAGATGTTATCTGATTCTATAGATTTCCCAATTTTCATCTTTTTTTAGTCATTTTAACTTCAATGACTCTTATTTTGCGAATAAATCTAAGATTGTTAGTCTTTTCCTTGTTTGTAACATCTAGGTTTACGCTTCCAATTTGGTTTTCATTAAAAAATTTACTAAAGTATCTTCACCGCCTCTCTTTTATATCTTCTCTTCTACCAAGACACTATCATTCTCATCCTTCATACATTTTACATTTCCTAAATACTTGCACTTTATTTATCTAGCTCTAGCTAGTTTATATATGCCTCTTTCACCTTGTATCTAGTTTAGCGTATAAATTATCATAAGCTTTATGTTTAGCTTAACCAATGGCCTTTTTTGTCCCTTTATACTTTTCAAAATTTTCTATATTTCTACACTTTAGCCATGTTTTATACCATATTATTTTTGTCTCTACTATTTTTTGGACATCTTGATCCCAACCAGCTTTCTTTTTGTTCGAGATTCCTCCTTTGGATTCACCTAAAATATCTTTTGCTGTCTTTTTAATAGAATTTGTCATTATATTCCATGGTGTTCACATCTACTTATCCCCCATTGTCCAATCACCCTCTCTGATAATTTTATCTTCAAATTTTACAATATTTTCTCCCTTCAAACTCCACCGAATCCTCCTACACTGATTTACGCTGCTCTTTTTCTTCCATTTCTTTATACAAGAGTCCAATACTAAAACTCTATGTTGTGAAGTCAAGCTTTCCCTTGGGATTACTTTACAATCCTTACAAGATAAACGATCTTCCCTCTTGGCTATGTCCACTCTTGAAGGTTTTTACGTGTTCTCATTTCATAAAGCAGGTGTTCATTAGAACAAGATCATATGACATGGCAAAATCTAAAATGATATCCCTAGGCTTATTTTTATCTCCATATCCATGGCCTCTATGTATCCTCTCATAATCTTTATTATCCTTTTGAATGAGTTCATTCAAATAAGCTCCAATGGATGTTTTTCCAAACCCTAGCCTTCCTTGTATGATACTATCCCAAAATTGTCTTTTAAAGTTTTTTGTTAATCCTAGTTGGGGAGCGTACACACCAATGAAATTTATTATCTCTTGGCCCACAAGTATCTTGATTTTTATGATCCTATCCTTACTCTTTTAACATCTATCACATTATCTTTTAAGTTTTTGTCTACAATGAATCCCACCCGATTTTTATGTTTTTCTTTTCCAGTGTACCAGTGTAAATCCTGATTTTCTGATTTCTCTAGTTTTGTCCCTAGCCATTTATTCTTTTGGAGGCATATTATGTTAATCTTTCTTCTAATCATTATATGAACTAACTCCAAGCTTTTTTCCATAAATCTCCCTATGTTCCAACTTGCCAATATTACCCTAGTTTCCTTTACTACCTTTTTGACCCTCTCCTATCTAGAATGGCCTGACCTGGCCCACCCTTGTCCATTTTTCACTACATGATATAAGTACAATGAGTTGCTCGTAGTGGATGTCTTGATTAAGGATTCATAGTCATGTTATAGCAAAATATAATAATAGTTACTGAATATATATTAATTTTATTTTTTTATCTATTATTTCAATTACTATTATGTTATCATTGTTTGAATTTTTGCAGTATTTCTAATTATACATTATGCATTTAAAAAAAATCATTTATACCATGTATTTATATACACAAATATTATATATATATATTTTTGGAGGGGGGGGGGGGGGGGAGAGGGACGAGTGGGATAGTCAGTTTTCTCTCAGAACAAATTAGTTCATACGAACTAACATGCGCTGGTTGTTTCAAGAATCAGTCTAGATTGAGTAAGATTTCAATCAACTGATAATTTTTTTTATCAGAAATACGAATGGAATTTGATACTTCAATGGGTAAGATGAGGGATTTTACTGGAATTGAATTAAAAGAGCTCCTTGCATCATCAAAGAAAGATCAGTTGGAAGAAAATAGAGGCCTGGGTTGTGATAAATCCAGTAGGAGAGATCTATTCACTTCCCAATCCATTCAAGAACCAGAAATGCAATACTTCAAGCCTACAATTTCAGAGGGGAAGATTATTGTTAATCCACCTTAGAGAAATCTTTAATTGAAAGATTTCTTGGCAAGGCTCCTTCCTTTTTTTTTTATGTTCAGAGTATAAATGGAAAATTTTAGAAGGAAGGTGGCGTAATTGACATTTTCGCTCTAGCTTCAGGAGGTTTTATATTAAAGTTTGCTCATCAAGATGATAAATATTGGGTTCTTGATAATGGACTGTGGTTCATTGGTAACTTCCCCATTTTCTTCTCACAATGGAATCTGATAACAGAGAATGAAAAGATTCAGATAAATGGGCTACCAATTTGGGTGGAATTCTTCAATGTACCATCGATTTATTGTACTTCTAAGAGTTTGAGCTATCTTGCCAACTTCATTTTCAATCCTCTTTTTCTTGATTCCTATACTAAGAAAATGAAAGAATTTGTGTTGAAGTGGATTTTAGTGATGCCCTGTCTGATGCCGTAGATGTTAAATATCCCTCGGGTGAATATATTAACATTTGGAATTGAGTATACAAGGAAGCCTGAAAAGTGCCTAAATTGTATGATCTTTGGACATATGTCAAAAAATTGCGAAGTTAAGACAAGGGTGAAGAATGCTGACATACCTAATGAGTCTAATTTGAGAAAAATGAAACTTCATATTGAATCTATTTCTGTGATTGATAATGATATAAAGATTGGTAAGAGAGGTGATCTTAAAGAAAATCCTCCTGTGGCTAAAGGCAAAGAGAAAATTGCAAGTTTGGCACCTGCATCTAATACAGTAGATACAGAAAATAATGATATGAATATCTTTCAATTACTCAAGGACAATGTTCATATCAAGTAGGAGAAGTAAAGATTCAGCAGCCCACCCTTGGGAGCAGAAAAGCATTTTTGTGCTCTCAGTATAATGGAGACTAAAAATGAAGAACAAGCTACTAGCGAATGGGAAAGAGAACACATTAGTGACTGTTAAGCAGATTCCACATCTTGATGGAAAGATTCCAGAGCAAAGAGGTGATAGCAAGAATGCCTTCTAAAAATCAGGCCAAGAAATCTCCAAATAGTTCTTCTAAATGAAGATAGCAGCTTAGAATATAAGAGGCCTAAATGACCTGATGAAACAAAGGGAGATATGAGGTTTATTACCTCTAGTAACATAAAATTGATGAGGCTATTTAAAAACAAAGTAGAGGCTGACAACTTCAGCAAAATTTCAAAAACAAAAACAAAAACTGGAGATTTATAAATAACTATACTCAAGCAGATAGATCTGCTAGAATATGATTTTGTTATGATCCTTCTGTTATTAATATAGTCAACATAATCAAGAGTGCAGCATATCACTACAAGTATAAAGATAAATAATGGAACCAGATGGTTCACACTTCTTTATGGATCAAACAACTCTATTGAAAGGAAAGCTCTCTGGCAGGAACTTTGTTCTCTTCCTATAAGTATTAAAGAAGCTACTTGGATTGTACTGGGGGATTTCAACACTATTAAGCAAGTTTCAAAAATTACTAATGGTCTAACTGCAGGAAATTATTCAAGGGCTGAAGATTTAAAAAGCTTTCTTTCGGACTGGACTGATCTCATTAATATTCCATATAGTGGGCCTCTCTATACTTGGTCAAATGAAAGAGGTGAAGGGTTTATAGCTCAGAAGCTAGACAGAATTATGGCTCCTACAGTCCTACTTGTACTCTTTTAAAAGTTCCCATATTTAAGAGCAGAATTCTTATCTCCAGGTATTTCTGATCATAGCCCTTGTTTGGTGCATTTTAGCTCTCAAGGTAATATGAAGCATAATACTCCTTACAAGTTAAGTGCTGGACAGATCATAAAGATTTCTTGGAAACAGTAGCTAAGGCGTGGAATATTAATGTTCTTGGCTCTCCAATGTACATTCTATGTCAGAAGCTAAAAGCCATGAAAATCACTAAGACTTTCACAGAAGGTATTATAAAGATATCAGCAGGAAAGTATAAGTTCTGAAGGAGATTGATGAAGATGGTCTTTAATTTTCTGGATGGAAAGAAAAATTCCCTAGTTCTGATGACAAAAAATCCAGATTTATACAGAAGTATTGAGAGCTGAAGAAATTTACTGAGACAAAAGTCCAGAGCATCTTGGTTACAACTGGAAGAAAAAAATAAATTTTTTTTTTTATATGGCTGCAAAAGATAGGAAAGCAAGGAGTCAAATTAGATTTATTGTTGATGATGAGGGCAACAGCTCATCTTCTCAAAAAGACATTGAGAGCTAATAAGATTCTATTATAATCTGTTGGGGAAAAGAATGAAGAGGCCAAAAACTGTAATTTTGACTACCTTAAACTGGTCTTAAATTTTGGCTAGACTGATGATATTAAAGATATGCTAGCCAAGGAAGTTAATAGTGAAGAGACTAAAAAGAAAATTTCTCCTCCTGAAGACAAAGCTCCAGGCCCTGATGGGTATAGTTCAAAATTCTTCAAGCATTGTTGAAAAATTGTTGGAAAGGATGTTTGCAAGGCTATTAAATCTTTCATCATGGATAAGAAGTTGCTAAAGGAGGTAAATACAACTCTTCTGGTGCTGCTGCCTAAGGTTAAAAATCTTGCTTAGACCTATAGCATGATGTAATGTCATTTGTAAATCCATCACTAAGATTTTGGGTAATATCCTGCAAAATTATCTTTCTACTTTTATTAGCCCAACTCAAACAGCATTCATAAAGGGCAGGAATATACAAGATAACATTCTATTGACTCGAGAATTGCTCCATCTTTATCATTTGCATTCTCATCCTCCTAGATTTGCTTTAAAATTTGATTTGAAAAAGGCTTTTGATTTAGTGAGTTGGGATTTCACATTCAGAATTTTTGAAAGTATTGGTACTCCTATTGAATTTATAAGCTGGATAGAAGAATGTATCTCAACTCCATATGGTCATTAATGGTTAATGGATCAGTTACTGGTTTCTCAAAAGGGAGTAAAGGGATCAGGCAAGAAGATCCTCTCTCCCCTTCATCTTTGTTATGATAATGGCAGCCTTAACTAGGCTTCCAAATCTAGCAGCTAAAGAAGGAAGTTATCTTAACATCTCTGGTGCAGCAAGTTGAACTTGACAAACTTATGCTTTGCTGATGACTTCCTCATCTTATGCCATGGAAATTCAAATTCGGCTATGGCTACCAAAATTGTTCTAGAAGTTTTCTATAGTATATCTAGCTTACAATATAATCCTTCAAAATTAAAGATATTCTGTTCTGGTATTTCTAGTGAACCTGTGCAGGAAATCTCAAATATACTTGGTTTAAAAGAAGGCACTCTTTCAGTCAAATATCTGAGCCTCCCTTCTAGTTCAGAATATGTCAATTAGAATATATTCTTGATCACATAAATTCTTACCTTTTGCTGGCAGATTGCAATTAATTAAATATACTCCTCAGAATATTCAAGCTTATTGGGCTGCAGTATTTTTTTTTCTTCCTAGCTTAGTGATTCAAAATCTAGATACATGCTTCAAGGCTTTTCTTTAGAAAGGTAATGAATAGAATTCAATGGGAAGTAAAGCTAAATGGAAAGATATCTGTTGCCCAGGGGCTGAAGGTGGACTTGGCTTGAAATCCTTATCTGACTGGAAGCAGGATACAGCAATAAAGCTCTTATGGATAGTTTCTTCAAAGGACTTTTTGTGGGTTATATGGATACACACTTACAAGCTAAAGAGGAATAGTATTTGGGCAGTCAAACCAAATCTAAACAGTTCAAGCACTTGGAAAAAAATTCTAAAGGCCAGATATTTAGAAAACAGCTGGTTCAAAATAAAGACTGGAAATGGAGAAAAAAGTTTTTTTTTTTTTTTAAGTAACAATTGGATGCCTTTATATCCTCTTCTTGTCAACTTTAATGATCTTTTTCCATTTGAATGGGGTATTTAAAGTGAATTAAAGGTTGCTGAATTCTAGAAAAACTCTAATAATTCTGAATAGATAAAGAATAATCTTCCATGCAATTTAATCTCTGATGTAGAAAATAAATGCATTTGGATTCACAATTCCTTGGGAGATTTCTCTTTCAGCTCAGCTGGAACTTAATCAGAGATAAAAAGGATTCAGTTGTTTGGAGCTCAGACATTTGGTTTAATAAGAATGTCTCAAGATTCTCCTTCATTGCTTGGTTAGCAATTCAGAAGAGACTGAATATATGGGGGATTATTAACAACTCAATATGCATAATTTGCAATGATTCAGCTTAAAATAGGTTGTGAAGTCACTAAAAAAGTTTATATTGAAGCTTCTGCCAGTTTTAGAAGGTGGGCCTTGCATTTCTTCCTTTTTGGGGGATGATAAAATTAAGTATATTAGATAGGGAAAAAAGAAGGTACAATGTGCAGGGACAAGGAGTCCGCCAAAAGAGCAGAAAAGAAAGAAATAAAAATAAAAAGACAAAAAACCGAAAACACCATGAAACTAGATAAAATTAACCAAGAAAAAATTCCTTGTCAGACCCTTTTTGTCGTAATTTACCAAACTCGTCAAATTTTCTAGTTCTCTTTAACCCTTCAATTTACAACTTTTGCCAACATCCAAGCAAATCTCATTTCCTCCACTATCACTTAACTTTAAATTCAACTTATATAAAAGATCTGGAGCTTCTAAATCCTCCTTGGGAATTTCCTCCACAGGAGGTGGCAATATTCCAGCCCTACACTCTGAATTGTTGATTAAACCATCCTTTTCAAAAATAGGCACTCCCTCCAAACCTTCTAATGGGGCAGGATGAACATAAGATAAATCCCCCTACTTCGCCGCAAGAATCAGAAGCATAACCATATTGTTTCCGAATCTCATCCAACAATAACCACCCACCACAGTCAAATTCACTCAAATCAGCACTTTCTGAATCCAAAACACCCCACAACTTCTTAACCTCTTTTTCTTTCCTTTCCCTATGGCTGCACTCAACATCCTTCTTTGTAAGATAGTCTTCCACTATGCTAACTCCTCTAGTCTCCCCTTAAAATCTTTGTCCCTGTCACACCAACCTCTCTGCATAAAATTAGGGGTAAGGCTGCATACACTGTGACGACCCTCTCCCTACCCTTGCAAAGAGGGGAGCCTTGTGGTCTGGGGACACCCTTATACTAGTTTTAACATTAGCAGAAATTGCAACTCTTGGAATAAAGAATTAGAATGGATTTCTTCATTGGGAAAGGAAAGGAAAAATGACAGTTTGATGCTAATCAGGACTGCAATCATTTATCAAATCAGGAGAGCAAGAAACTATGTTATATATGATCAAGCTACTTTCAATCCTGAAACTATAGTCAGCAAGATTAAACAAGATATTAATCTTAGATTTGGCAGCTTGTGAAGGAGTTTTCTAGCTGTTTTGTTTAAGGCTGTTCTAACAACTGGTTTTTGTTTGTGTAGCTGTTTTCTTGTTGTTTTGCCTGTGGCCTGGAGCTGAGGCTTTTATTGTTTTTGTACCTTCTTGTTTTCCCTGTGTATAAATTCAGCATACCTTCAAGCAAATATATATATATATATATATATATATATGATATAACCATATTATATTACATTATTTTAATGTTGGATGGATTAAGGACATTCTTGTCTACCAAGTGCTTGAATGGGGCAAATTAGTCGTAAACTTTTCAGCAGTATCACTACTTTGGGTGATCTTGGATGACCCATCTCAAGGACTGGGGAGATCACTGAGTTGGGAATGATCTCTATGTTGGGATCACTGCCACATAGGATCACCATGGTCCAACCATAGTGTAATGAACTTACTAAAAAACAGGGCGGCCCAGTGCACAAAGCTCCCGCGTATGCGGGGTCCGGGGAAGGGGCGGACCACAATGGATCTATAGTATGCAGCCTTACCTTGCATTTTTGCAAGACAATATTTCCACGCCTCAACTCGTGACCTCCAGGTCACACGGCGACAACCTCATAGTTGCGCCTGAGCTCCCCTTCTGTAATGAACTTACTAATGTCATTAAAATTAACCATTCCTTAATCTTGGGGTCATTGCCCATATCAAATGCCCCATTACAAGGAACTAGAGGAGTAGCCATACATCTAATGGCATATATGTAAAGCTGGAGCTCAAACCCTACAAATTGAGCTTCAGTCATTGGGACAAATGTTTTAAAACCAGTGAACTGACTTTTGACAGTGTGACAATCGTTTTAAAATTTTAGATATCTTCATAAAATGAGGGGATCATGAGACTTAGCCATGTGGATAGCTTATCCCACCATCATTCTCTCTCTTTTCAATTTCATCTCTTTAGATTCTGCAGTAATGCTTTGATCAACTCCCACTGCCATTCAAATTCCAAACTCACTTTCTCATCCCTCAAAACTTCATCAAATCTAGCTTGCCAACTCAAGGGGGAAAAAAAGAGCAGATTCTCTCATTTTCCCATTTGATTTTTCCACCTCCAGTAGTCAATCATTTATCAGTTTCACTCAATTTTTTGCCATATCTCTGATTGCAAGTTTGGTAGGGCGTAAAAAAATTACCGAATAACCAAAAATCAGACTGAATCAACAAACTGTCCCATATTTTGGTCAGGTTTTTTGGTTAGAGTTTTTGGTTTTTTTACAAAAAATAAAATAATAAACAATAGGTTTACATTTTCCAGTTGTTCAAGAAAATCGCGCCAAAAAAATTGAAATAACATTATACTTTTATTATTTAAATTTGAATTATTATGCTTTTTGAATTTATTTGTTAGCTTTTTTATTTAAAAAAGTACTTTACATAAAAGAAAATATATTAAGAAAGAGATTGTACAATCATATCAAGGATACTAAATCCTCAAAAAGAAGATAAAAACAAAACAAAAAACTCAAAAAATAAAATAGAAAAATAAAAGCAAAACAAAATCTGCTATTATCAGCCAAGAAAATCCCTCTTTTAATCCCTTCCCATCACAGTTCGCCAAACACTTCAAATTAGCTAGTTCACTCTGACCCTTCTTCACCTTAGTTTTGGCCCCACCAAGCCTAACTTCATTTCCTCCTCAATCACACAACAGGAGGCCCAAATCATCCAGCAACCTCTGAGTTTCAATGTCTTTTCTAGAAATTTCTTGGGACTGGAGTAGGCAGAATTCCATCCCTAACCTTATGTTCATCATTAGTAACCACATCTTCAAACATATTAATTCCCTCTAAGCCTTCTAATGGAGGAGCTGGCATATAAGATAGACCCCCGAGACGATCAGTAGAAGAATCAGACGATCCATACTGATCCCAAATATGATCCAAAAGTAAAGAGGGGGATGGAAGCATTTTATAGACAAGGAAAAGCATCACACCCTTCTCCCAAAACAAAGTGAGACAACTGGACAAGGGAGGAGGGCCTTTCCTTTATTCATATAACACCATTCTGTGCTTTCCTTTGTTTTGTGCATGCAGCAATTGCCCCACTTAGGCTTGAATCTCTTACAAAGGCCTACCCTGCATCAGTTGTCTTCCTAACAAATGGACTGCAGCTGGCATTATGTTTGCACTTGGACCTCCTTTTGTTGGCTTCCAGCTATTGTTCATTGAGCAGTTACGCTGTAATGGACCTATATGTTAAGGTTAGTTCAAAATTACAAAAACAGTTTAAAGACTGAACCAAACCGAAAATTTCGCTCTAGTTTCTTAACCAAGCCATCAGTTTTTTGGTTCAGTATCAGTTTACAACATTAACAACTGAAGAATTGAGTTCGGTCATTAGTTGTGGGTAAAATCAAATCATATTAGAGCAGATTCCACCCCTAACATTTGGTACATAGGAATGGAAAGGAATGAAATTGGAATGGAATCAATGTACCCCTCATTTGGTTGATAGATTTCATCCCATAATGGAATGAGCATTCCACTTAATCGTTCCAGTGTTTGGTTTGATACAAAGGAACAGAATCATACCCCTTTAAACACAGGAATTAGCATTCTAGCCTAGTGGGACAAGAATGCGGATTCCATCTCCGCATGGAATCAAGCTCGAGTGCAAATGGATGAGTTTGTTGCAGCTGGACCAATAAAAAAAAAATTGCAATCACCTTCTTCATCTTCTGATTTTTTAATTTTTTATTTTTTTGTGAAAGGTGTTAACTAGTGCATGGTGGCATTATATTGTAATGTCGTACTTATGCTATGTGTGATGATTAGAAACAATTGAATCTACCAAAGCATTAATTTTTAATAGATAAATTGTACATTAACTACTCTATTATAAAGTATGAGAATTTTATTAAGTTTATCGAGAAGTACAACATTTTTAGGCAAAATAATTTTTTACAGCATTTGATAGGGTGCAATAGATCTTTTCCATATATATTGGCCAATAACAAGGCTTCTACTAAGAAAGCCTTCTTTACGGTCCACACTCAATTCCTTTCCTACTTCAATTCCATTCTGCTAACCAAATAGGGGGTCATAACTTTGTTTTCATGTTCTCCATTCAAAATTCCATTCCATCCTATCTGCATTCCATTCCGCAAACCAAATGTGTCATGGGCCCGTTCCCCTTCTTTTTAGTCCATTCCTGCAGACTTTGATGTTTCTTTCAATTTTTCCATCACCAGTCCAGTCTCTATGCTTCTTAATTTTTAGTCTACTCAAGATGAGATGTGATTTATAGGTGAATTTAAATTGAGTGAAACAACAAAGAGAGTAAAATGAGAAAACAGGCCATGGAGGTACAAATCAAAATTCAATGCTCAAGAATTCTCCTAGAAGCAATTGTGGGACTAGCTTTATCCATGTCACGGACAAAGGTAATAATTTGTTTATTTGGTGGCCTAATCTTATATCAACTTTGCCAATAATTAAGCATAAAAACTAAGTTACACAAAATCTTAATTCTTAAATCAAATAATAGGAGTCAGCCAAGGAATCCCTTTCAATTTTCCCTTTATGTATGGACATGTTCTTCCTCTAAATCTTAGGCAGTCATGCATTCACAGTTCCAAGCTGTTGGCCTTTCAAGGTTTCAAACCATCTTGATAATGACAAACTAAGGCATCTAATTGTGCTATTAAGTGTGTTCACAGGAATTAAGGTTTTAAGCACAATAACATATGCAAATTGGAAAGCCATGAAGCATACAAGATGATGTTATTTGGCTATGGTCATGAAGCTTATAAAGACCAAGCTTGAAGACTTGGAGAATTTTTTTAATGCATACTGCAAATAGGACCTATGTGAGTACACTACCCTTGATTATGTGATGAAGTTCATAAGTGACTTAGTTGGACTCTAGGCACTCTAAATTTCATGAAAAATCATTCTATAAAAGTGCAAATATCATTTCAAAGTGATAAAATCATTTTTGGAACAAAAAACTAAGGGTTTTGCTGCTCCAGGAAGTTTGGTTGCCTGAAGCAGGGGATTCAATCGACCGAATCACTACTGGTTGAACACTAGTCCTGCTCCAGGCCGTTCGGGCGACCAAACTCGTGAGAATTATTGTCCGAACGGCTATAAACGGCTAGAACTCGAATTTACCTATAAATACAAGGCTTCTAGAGTTGTTCTAGCAATTCATTGCAATTCATTCATTCATTGAAACATTCATTGATTTTGGGATTATTATTGGTATCATTTTTAAGTTCTCTTACTCTCATTTTCTCTCAAAGTCTTAGAGAACATTTAGTTCCTCCTTTGAGCTTCATTCATATTCATTTGGGAGTGTATTACTGTGCTATTTTTATTGTACTTATCAGCTCAGTTGAGGAACATTCATTGTACATCAACTTATCTTGACTCTACATTGTACTTTGACGGTTCAGGATGAGTCGTGTCAAGCCAAAGGGGTATTTCGCTTGAGGAATTGTAAAGGCATCTCTGCCTAGTGAAGGATGAATTATAAAGGCATCTCCGCCTAGCGAAGGAGTGAAGCATCTCTGCCTAGCGAAGGAGAGAGGCATCTCCGCCTATTGAAGGAGTGGTTAGTGGAATCCTCAAGTGGTTTTCTTGAGGCAAGGACGTAGGCAAGTATTTCCGAACCTTGTAAAAATTCAGTTTTGTTCTCTCTTCCCTTAACTCTTTAATTTCAGCACATTTACATTCATACATATTTATTGTGATCATTGATAGCCTGTGCATACTTAAAAAATTTGTTTAAATTGTGACAAAAATTGTTTAAGTATTAGCTTAAATTTTTAATCACCCAATTCAACCCCCCCCCCCCCCCTCTCCTTGGGTCTACACCTTAACCTAACACAAGACACACATTTTCCCCCAAGTACTAGTAATATAGATTGCCAAGTTTTGATGAGGTTATCTGCTTATCAAAATAATGATAATAAGGTGCCAGTCCCTTAGACCCTGCTAGCCATCACTCCTCACCATTGCACTACTGGTTACAGTTGCATATGGCACAATCCAATACTGTCTAAAGTTCTAAGTGATTCAAAGCAACATTTTACCCACAAGGCCTCAACTTGTGAACAGAAAATTAGATACATGTACATACATTTATATATATATATATACACATTTGACCTAAATCCGCATGGGCATATGAGCTGCTTGCAGAACCAGAAAAAGAAAAATATTTTAGTCTCACGATGAAATATACTGCAATTGTTTAAGAACATACCTTAACAAGTACACGAGCTTTGTAGTCCTGCAACTTAAACCCTCTAAGGGCCAATGAATTTAGATTAGGACAATTGTTTACTAGATCAATGCAGGTTGGTGATTTCAAGCTGTCATCTCTACCTGATATTTAACAAGTATATGGTGAGCAGATATTTTCAGAGCAAGGAAACTATAAACATTAGAAAAAGAGAAACCAAACCTGTTTTTGAAGATTCGAAAAACAAACGCTCTATCAAGTGACAATGTGTGCTCACTGACGTCAATGTTTGCCTCAATTCAACATGACTGTTTGCACAAAGATGCATGGAGGAGGGGGGAAAGGGGGAAGAAGAATCATTACTAATATGAATAGGTCAAACTTGAAAGGTGAAAAAAAAAAAGGATGGAGGAGGAAACCAATTATCAACATGCAAACTAGAAGTGCATTCACATATGCTTACAAGGGAGCAAAATACATAAGCAAACTAAATGAGTGCAAAAAGAAAGCATATTGTAAACAAGGAGGCAACAAGATACTTAATATCCTCTCATATGTAACATTGAGAGATCCAGACAAGGGAATATTTTGATTACCCATAAAATTTATAAAAAAAAACCATAAAAATTCAAAAGCAGGCCAAAAATCCGACAGTAATACTTACTTTTGTAAAGAATCCTCTACAAAAATAGGAAAAGAAAAAAGAATGTAACCATAGGGGGAAAAGAAAACATAACAATGCATGTTCATGTTAAAAATACTGTGCATATAAAAACAGTTCATGGCTTCATGATTCAAAGAGTAACCAAAAGATGACAAAACATAGTACCTATACAGATCTCAAAGTAATAAAAAGTAATAAGGTTTACAAAATAACAGATCTTGCACAAAGCCCAAAATGCCTGCACTTCAGATCTAATGGTCCACAGTGATGCAGGACCAAAGTCCAACTTTAATTCACAACTCAATTCTAGTTTGCTAAATAAAACTAATATAAAAACGTCTTTATACACTTATAATTCTTGTAAGACAAGGAAATTATTTTCAGAAACTCTAAATAAATTAAAAGGTTAGCTTCCTAAATGAAAATATCCTAAATTTTAGAAATATTAACCTAATAAAGTACCATAAAAAAAAAAAAATACAATTAGAATTTTTTTGATAGGGAAAAAATAAAATTAGAATTTAAATTTAAAATCTTCACCATGCTAGCTAACTACATCCATCTCACCTAATGGAAAAAAAGAACCCAACCTGGAGTTAGACTGGACATGCATGCTAGCTAAAATTACCCTCCTCAACTTCATCCCCAAAATACACAAGTGCATTCACATCAGTCTCTCCCACGGCACCACTTGTGTTCATAGGACAACTGAGATAAGAATGTCCTTGTTGCCCACAATTATAGCAGCCAAACAGACAGTGTTCAACCCATTTGGAAGCAATTTGATCAACAGAATGAAAATTGCAGGATTGCAGTTCAATGCATTGTCCACAACAAAGTTTCCCAAAATGATGTTGCTAACCATCTTAATCAAAAGAATATCAAGAAAATAATCTGTGGTAGTCAAGCATGCACACATCAACATCTTCATCATCAAATGCACACATCTCTGGTTCATATTTGAGCGGGATGAATTTTTTTCTTCCATCATATGCCACATAAAATTCACTTGCTAATTGGAGCCTGAATTTGAAGTCAGCACTCATGAACAAGCCTAAGACACAAGATACATGCAAGGCCCTTGAAACAAATAATTGTTATACCAACCTTCTCGTCTGGTTGGTCTATACAACAAATAAAGATGTTTTCAATTTGACTGAATCAATTCAGTAAATCTCCAGATATCCCTCTCCAATGCACTCAGGCAAAGAGAGACCCAAATTCCAAAATCCAATTCGCTAAAACATTGTACAAGAGTAGTCTAAAGTGTTCTGCAACATTCAGACTGGCTATAAAGGTTGACAACTCCCTTCTGTTTTTAATCTAGACAACTAAATGATAGGAGTGAAGAAATCTTGGACTCGAGAGCATCAAACTTCTGATCAAATTTGGATACAATTTGACATTGAAGAGATCAACTTGAGAATTAAGAGAAACTACTTGAGATGTCAATTCATGGATTTGGTTTTCCACCCGTTCCTCCCATTCATACATTTGAGCGACTTTGTAAGCAACAGACCAAACAGGTCCTTTGTCAGCATTTTTTCCCTGATTTTTTTATTGGTCTGGCCAGTTCTAGTCGTTGGCTCTTCAGTCTTGTTTGACTGAACTGATTTTGGCCACTTCAAACTAAATAAAGTGAATCTGTGTTAAATTGTCTACTTGAGCAGAAATAGGACCAACTTCTACCTCTTCAAACCTTTGTAATTATGCCGGCAAGATGTCGACAAAAACCAACGTTTTAAAAGGCTCAATCTAAAATACCAAATCCAAAAAGGCTAATGCATTACACCTTGAGGCTTATGCATTTGTACAAAAGGCATGCCTTTTGCGCCTTTTAGTTGAGGCTTACGCATTTTGGGTGTGTGATTCTCAAGTTAGATTTGCTAGAAAATTTGAACTCCATGTTTACATATAAGGAATGTCATATTATGAGTTGATTTCTAAAACTCTTGGACCTCAATCTTCCAAAAATAATTGAGAGTTGAGAGTTGTATCATAGATCTTGAAAATAATTTTAACTTTGCAATATAAGTATCTCTTGTCATGATTTACGTACTGGATGTATCAGCAATTTTTGTATGCTCAACAAGCAATTTGCAAATTATATTATTTCTTTTACATTATATTTATGATTTTCTTAATTTTTTTCTTTTTTAAAAAAATATATGTGATTTATTTACATATTTTTACCTAAACCAAAAAAAAAAAAATCTCTCAAAAGTCTCACGCCTCGCCTCTTAAGGGTTAAAGCACCTCGCCTTATGCCTTCGCCTTTTAAAACATTGACAAAAAAAATAATTGATGGCAACGAATACAACTGGGCATTGGCACAACAGTCAAGCAGCTCCAATGTCTCTGGATGACAATGGTGCAATGATATCAAGAAGCGACTCATGTAGAGAAGACCATCGGTTATGAAGCAGTTACGAACGACGAACAAGATCACTGAAGAATCAGCAATTATCAGCCAGAATACTTTGATGTTGCCGGCTCCAATTGCGGATTTGAACTGATATGGGTTGATTGGTCTTTGAGAACAGCATGGAAGCTCTAAGGGATATTGGAGGACTTGGTGTAAAAGGCTCTGGGATTCAGGAATGGTGTTGGCTCAAAACAAAGAGGAGGAAGGCCAATGGTTGCTTTGAAGGCCTCTAACTGAGGCAGCAACATCTAATGTGGGTAGGAAGCTAGGATAAATGAGTTTCTTTCTTTCTTTTCTTTTTTTTTCTTTTTTTTTTTTCTTCTTTTTCAATTCATACAGTTGCTAATGATGCTTGGAAGTGATAGAGGAGCAGCAGAGGTTGGTATTGAATGGTGGTGTTTGAAATCACAAGCCTTAAAAGTTGAAGTTAAAACTCACAGACAAACACTATCAAACACTAAAAGCCATGGAAAGTTGAGATGAAACTGAACAGCGCACATGTTCATGCTAGAAATTCCAGAAAACAGCTGTGGGACCAAAGTCCAAAACCTTAAATTCTCAATTCAATTATGAATCAAACTAACACACAGTCGCTTTTTATAGACTTACAATACTTGGAAGATGAGGAAACTATTTTTAGAAACATAAATCAACTAAAATATTAATTTCCTCAATAAAAATATCCTGAAATTTCAGAGATATAATTCTAATACAATACCAAAGTTTTTAAAATACAAAAATGGAATCAAGCTTTAAAAACTACTCCATGCCAAATGCATCACACAGAGATGAGGCAGAGAAGGCACGTAACAATTAGCTCCAAATAGCAAGGCAACTAGGAGATGCATAACCTAACAGCAATCAAAACAGAAGAGAACACTAAAACAAGCAATCAGTGAACCATTCTTTTATAGACGTACAGATTCACACCAAACATTGAAGGCAAAGAAATGCATGATAAACATCCGACAGCCATATAATCCATGTTAAAAACAATCCTATAATGTGATCAAACAAAGCAGGGAGGAAGGAATGCAAAGAAAACAAAAACCAGTTTAATAAAACTTACAGGCCAACAATTTCCAGATCAATGAGAGATGAGCAGGCTGAAAGTGCCACAGAAAGGGCGGTGTTATCCAATCTCTCAATATTGTAAAGGTGCAATCTTCTTAAAAGGGCCCTTATAATACAAAAATGCAATATTAAGAAAATATATAGAGCAATTTAAAGTCATTAAGAGCAATCAACATATATTTAAATCAAAGTTTTCTATCATACCCAGTGGCACCACCATCCTCACTAAGAGATATTAAGCAGTTCCTTGTAAGAACGGATGATTCCTTCCCCTTTCTAGTTCTTTTATCATTCCACAAGAAGCCAGATGTGTCTACAGAGTTCCTAATGGTATAAACTAATGGCTGAGAAGAACCAGGTGAAGTGGTTGGACCTGGAACAATACCCAACTTAAGAGACCTGAATTTAGAAGAAAATTTGTTATGAAACACTTAAAAAGAGGGAAATGCATATTCATATGTTGAAAAGTATAATCAACAATCTACTCATGTATAGAGAAAAATGGTTAGTGCTTGTAAATGAAACTCATTCATAACCCTAGAATATAATCCTACAAATATTTTACCAGGAAAAAAAAAAGAGAATCTATAGAACTTCTTGGAATCTACAGAAATAAAAAATTCTAATGTTAGTAATTAAGTGATGTAACGAGGCTCAATAAGCTCTCTGTATGCAAAGGGTTTTATGTCTTGCGCCATGCACCTACATAGCAAACAACCTTGAATAAGGTACACGAGAGCAAAAACTATACCTAATTAATTGGGATAGTTTGGTAATCCTTCTTGCCCAGCCCCTATGAAGATAATGTTTCGGATTCTTGAATGTACATTACTTCAACATTCCATTGTGTGATACCTCATAGATCAAACCATGGTAAGAACAAAGCATCCTAGTGACTTGCACTAACCAATTGATTGTGCATGGGTGCTGATAGTCAAGCCATGGAGATATCAAAAGAAAAAGAGGATAATAAGTTTATTAATAAGAAGCAGTGCATGAATGAATTATAAATTAATAATTATTAAGTCAGATGCACATTATTAGTTAGATGTTAAATAATAGAAAAAGAAAGGGAAGATAATTGGAAACAATTTTATATATATATATATATATATATGTATATATGTATATAAACATATAAAATAAGAAACAAAAATTAATATGACAAATAAATTCTGAAGCATATAATTCATAGGGGCTCTCAAGATAATCAAAATAAAACCAACGTATCAAGACAAGAAAACACAGAATAAGCAGAATACGATGATAGAACTTACTGAAGTACTTTTCCAGCTCGGTGGATCATGGTAGAGACAACTCCATTATTGACCTTTGGGACTACTGTTGTCAAATCAATATCAGCATAGCACAAAGGATCCATAGCACACTTGTTGAACATTAAACATGTAGCAGCAGCATAGCACAGGCTTTGCGTATCAAGCATGGAGAACACCTTGCAAACCAGAATAAAAAACAAAGTTACTCGGATAGTACACTTCCCTCCATATGAATGTAATCCATCAGCATAACAAATGTGAAGTGAGTGCTAGGTGCATACCAATATTTTCACATTAACATATGCACATAGGACAGGTGCAAACACATGTATGTGCCATAAGATTTATATCATAATATGATATCTCCATGAAATGCATTGAAAGTGCACTACTTTATACTTAATAGTCCATACTACATATGATAAGGTCAAGATTTTCATGAAATGCTAATAGAAGGTGTTGCTTGGACTAGAGAGCTGATACTCTGTACTGGAATGCTCCAACCACTAAGTTCCCATATTCTCAAAAAATGCCCACTATTTCTATGAACTGATAAACTTAGATAAAAATAAATCTACTACCAGTTTTTTACTTGAAACAATTACATACAAACAAATACAGATACCAGGGACTACCACTTAGACTGCATCACCAAAGAAAGGCAAAATTTACATACATTACATCATAAATGCCATGCTATTCCAGATCAGCTAACTTCATTCATATTCATATTCATTAGACAACCAAAAAAATATTTTGAAATATTGATCACATCCAGCTACATAATTCATCAGTTCAAAGTTTCAACAAAAAATTAAAAATAGGACATGTTTAAACATAAACCTGCATAGCATCATCATCCCATTGTTCTGCGGGTACCAATCAACAATAAATATTAAATCAAGTAACGCCAAAACATGCATATCTCAAATTTACACTGGAATAAAAAATTTTCAAAGTCTTTTAAATTGAGAAATACATTAATCAACGTGCGACAACGCGCATATCTTCAAATCGACCCAGCAACAACATTCCAAAATCCAAAGCCCTTCTCAAACTAAACCGAATCAAGCAACATGCAGAAAAAGGACCACGAAATTGCCCAAATTTACTCATTAGCGACGAAACACAAACATACTCTGCTTGTAAGATCGGGAGGGAGAGCCCAAACGATCGAGTTGTGCTTGGAGGCACGCTTTCTCGCGGCTCGTTTACCAGCCTCAAGCAGAGCAGAGCCCAAACCGAGGGCGCGATCGATAAGCTGTGCCTGGTCAGCGTCGGAAGCCCTAGATTCGAGAAGCCGATCGAAGGAGAGCTCGACGGAGAAAGCGGAGGCATCACGCAGCCCTAGAAATGCGTCGAGAAGGTTGTCCATTTGTTCCGGAGACGAAGCCCTAGGGTTTGGGACGGGGTGATGAGGGTCTGTCGAGATGGAACAAGGACGCTTCGCCATGGATGCGCAGTGGAAGAGCGTATCCGTATCGGGTGGAGGAGAGAGAGGGCGAGAGAGAGAGAGAGTGAGGGTTCCGGAGCGCGAGGTAAGCATCGAGTGCCACGTGCCACCGAATGTTTACAACGTGGGCCTGAAGCCAGAAATGGTTCGCCGGCTGTTTTCTGAAAGAGAAAGGGTGGTGTCATCGTAGGATGTACGGATGGCGTGAGAACGACACCGTGGCTTTCGCTCCACCGTCCACCGTCGCTGGACTTTATAGGCAGCTCTGTTTTCATCACTTAATTTTAAATAATAATAATAATATTTTAGGGTTTAGACCTTTGCTTATATTTAAATTCAACTGAATAGTATTTATTCAGTCAAATATGTATTTATATGTTTGTAAAAGTCATGAGTTGGTTAGATTATACCACTTCCTTTCTCTCTCAATTTAAAATTTCATAAAGGTGGTAAAACGAATTAACAAGTCAAGTTCATGTAGGTCATAAATGGATTTGATTTAAATGGATTCGAGTTTTGATTGACCCGTTTATTAATGGATGACTAATAGATAAATTCAAACCCACTCATTTAATAAGGAATCATAAATGGGTCATTAGTTTAAAAACATAATTTATTTATTTTATAACTTTTAAACATTTAAGGGCCGACCTACACTAGCTTCTCAAATTTCCAAAAATATAGAGTAAAAAAGCTAAACCAGATTTGGGTTTCATTTAAACCAAATAATAATAAATTACTAAAGCATATTACAGTGGAGCAGCACTGAGAAAATAAGAAAGAAGTCATTTGTTAATCTGCACCGCTGCTGCCAAAGTAAATCTCGCCTGCTCACGAAGACATATCTAATAGATTTAAGATAATAAGAAAGGAAAGGCAGAGTCCATGTCGATTGCCATAACCACAATCTGCCATAGGGCCCTAAGGGCCTATAGTCATCACCGATGGCGATAGCAGCACCAACACCAGCTGCACTAGCACCAAAACCACCACCACCGGCAGTGGGGCTTGGTCGGCATCCAGAGATGACTCCG
This sequence comes from Malania oleifera, assembly GCF_029873635.1. NCBI lineage: Eukaryota > Viridiplantae > Streptophyta > Magnoliopsida > Santalales > Ximeniaceae > Malania > Malania oleifera. The sequence continues at coordinate 84,749,557 of NC_080421.1, forward strand.
ACGTAAGAAACGAGGAGGCGTTGGAAGAAGAAGTGGGCAAGAAGCAGCAGCACTAGAGGACAAGGGAGTACAGCGGTAGCCATGGGGAAAGTAGGGGTGAAAATATGCGACTCAATGCAAAATGATGCTTAGATTTGGCTAGGCAAGTTCCAAACAGTGGAGGAGGTCGTGTTGGCCTACGACAGAGACTCCAGATAGGGATCGAGGAACTAGGGTTTCATTTCATTGTAGATATAATTACTTAATGGGGTCACTTGGCAGGTAACCGGCCCGAACCCGCCTAGCCCCTTTAATAAATGGGTCGAATCCGGATTGATCCTTTTATAAACGGGCCAGGTCTGGATTGACCTATTTATAAACGGGTCAACTTGTATTAAACTCAATCCAGTTTAAATGGGCGAGTCACGAGTCACCTGTCGGGTTTTGACCCGTTTTGCCACCCCTGAACTTTCTCAAACTCTCCCTCTTCTACTACCTAAAACATCACCTCCGTCAATTTGAAAATTATAAAAGTTCATCTATAAGGCACAATAAATTGTTGGACGACCACATCATTCTCAATGACCTCCTTTCTACTTCATCAAACATGTATTTATATAGAGTTTTTTTTCTATATTAATATTTTTTTAATTAAAATTATTTAAAAATAGCTCTGACATAACTTTCTTTCCTAAACTAATGTGCCCCAAAAAATGCTGGATGGACCATCATTTTATAATCTAGGCAATCCCCCATTGGAGGACACGTGGCAATTAAAAAACGCTAGTTGGTATAGCATTTTTTGCTTAGTTAAATCTTGTTCCTTCCTCTCTGTCTGCAATCGCACGAAGTCAAGGAGAGCCGATGATGCTAACAAAGGAGTAAAGAGGGTGCTAGCCACTATTGCAAGTGAACATTCTAATTCGAATTGTACAATCCAAATGTTCTGCCACAAGGTACAAGTGAACATTGGGAAGTAGTATATAAGGAACATAAATGAGATATGTTTTCCCACATCTGTGTTATTTAAAACCCTAGTTCTTGTAATCAGAATTTTGAGTTGAGATTCTAAAATTTGAGTTGAAATTTTAATTAATTTGAAGTATAAATTACTATTTTGTATCTTGAATTGGCTTCTATAGAAGTCAATTTGGTGATTTTAAGCATCGTTGTGCAACCCCCAAATTGAGGTTAGAGTCTTTTTCATGTCTGATTTTTTCATATATAAATGATGAATATATTATGAAATTTGTGGACATCCTCAATTCTAGGAATAGCAAATACCAAATTGAATAGGATCCTCAAATTATTACAACAACAAATCCTAAATTGAATCGGATCCCCAAATTCTTACAACAAGCAAATCTCAAATTGGATGGGATCCTCAAATTATTGCAACAAGAAAATCGTATGATTCTCCACAATCTCCTGTAAATAGATTTTGAAATTTTTCTAAGTATTTTGATTGTAGATGTAAATATCATAGGATCTAGAAATTGTATATATACCTCCATTTTTTTAATGAAAGATGTGTAGTTTTCTTTCCCATAAGGAAAAAAAAATTTTGTTATATTTTTTCCATGATATCAGAGCTAAGTTGTTCTATATTGTGAACACTGAATTCTTTTGTTTTTATATCCTATGGCAAGGACCAAAACAAAGACTTATACCAAAATCATGAGTGAAAAACCACCTCATTATCATTTGAGCAATTCAGATTGACCAGGTGACTTGTTGGTGTTTCATCCACTAACGGGGACCAACTATTCAACATGGAGGAGAGCTGTCATCAATGCTTTGCGATCAAAACATAAACTGGTATTTGTGAATGGAAAAATACCAAAATCAGAAGAAGGAGATTCGAAAGAGGACAACTGGTTGACTTGCAATGCTATACTAGTCGCATGGTTGTTAAACTCACTCAACGAGGAGTTACATAACAGTGTTGCATCTTGTTGACTTTGGTATAATCCCAAGAGGGGGGATGAATTGGAAATTTAAAAATTTTTCCTAGGTTCATCTAAGCCAACAGTAGTAATACACAACCTAAGGTCTATATAAGCTTTTACCAATCACAAAAAAACTACTAAGTAAATATTTAAACAAATAAACCAATCTCAATATTTCTCAACCATTCAAACCATGTATGTAAAATAATCAAGACAATAAATAATAGCATACATACATGGAAATTGAAGTGTAGAAAATAAGGAAACACACGATATGATATCGGAGTTTGGCCAATACTGCCTACATCCCCGCCTCTAGCTCGCAAGCCCAAGGATTCCAAGAAAGCTCACTTAACAGGTGGAGCGGCACCGCATACAACACCAGGTCAAATTACTAGGGCTGACCTCAACCTTTACAACTAATCCTTACGGGTTGGATTAACACCCTCTCAGACCACGTCTAGAATACAACAAATTATCAAATATAACTTTTCGTGTACAATATATGTGCTTCTCCAATAAGCAGATATGTACCAACATGCACAATACAATTAATTACACTTCAGTATGATAGGATTTATAAGCTCAGTAAAGTCTATATGCCAACTCTCAATAATATGCAACTATACCAGTTAATATGTGAGAGTGTTAGTGAATAAATCTCTGAGTCACACAATATATATTAATCACAAGAACAACCTCAAAGAACTTAAGAACACAATCAAATATCTCTAGAACAAATTTCAAGTATCAAGTATAGGAGATATTCGAAATTAAGCTTGTCAAAGAATATTTGGCAATATCACAATACAAGCTCTTGAATTTCACAACAAAAATGCAAAACTCACAAGCCCAAGAGTTTTCCCAAAAGAGATTTATGGATTAAATACCAAGGGAAAACTCTAACTCACTCTTCTAAAATCAATATCTAATGTGAAGGTGCAATGAGAGTGTGAGCTTTTGTAAATAAGATGGATGATTTCAAAACACTCTTACAAGAACGAAGAAATCAGTAGGAATAAAATATATGAGTTTGTTTGAGAGAAAGTATGAGAAAAATTTGTAAAAATTTCAGAGTGTTTTTTGCTAATCAAGTTTGCTAATCCCACTTAATTTCTCTAAATGAATAGGTATTTATAAGTTTTCAACAAATTGTAACCTTTGGAGGACACAAGGGTCATTTTGGAAAAGTTTAATGTTGGTTAATTAAAATTAACCTAGTTTAAATGCGATAAAAAATCAAGCAACTCGAGAGGTTTGGTCACCCGAATAGACACAAGCTTGTTCCAAGCTTCGGGTGGCTGAGGTGAGTTCGGTTGGTTGAATAGTAGGGCAACTTCTCAACCTTCGTGGTTTCAGGTGCCTGGTCCATAGTTCAGGTTGTCGAACGTCACAATTCGGTCGCCCGAGCCTATTTTGAACTACAAGTTCGGTCGCCCAAGGACAATGGAAAAAGTGAACTTTCATGTTCGGTCGATCGTGGACAATATGCACAAAATCAGTTTGGTCTCCCGAGCCATAGTCAATAGTTTGACTTTAGGCTGGTTTGGTCGACCGAAGCATTTATAATACCAAGGTTCGGTCGCTTGAAACCCTTTGAAAAATATTTCCTCTTCTTTTGACTTAGTATGATTTTATCCTTATTTGTATATGTTTGCAATTAGGTTTGAGGGGATTTTTCATGAAGTGAACTAAGGTCAATCTAGGGCTTTGAGTTAACCCAAAAAATCTGACGTCGATCGACTAAAGGTGATCCCTAAGGTCATTCTATAGTCTTTTGAGCTTATGCATCATATCATGCATGCGATGCAATTGTTATAGTCCATAATATTACAAACCCAAAATATAAAACAAAATGCATTTACAATATAGCACAAATGTCTTCTCCTTCTTCTTTTGCTTCTTTGATTCGTCATGGAGTATGCCAAATGATATGGTCTTTGTGTTCCTCCTGGCATCCATCACTTCCTTATGTGTGCGCTAAAATATTAAGTCTGCTCAAGCACTAAAAATACACATAAGTAACTCGCGGTTTGTCATTATCAAAACCAGGGATCAGACTCAAAAAGTCAACACATACCATGACACTACTTATAACATTTGGAGAGATCTTGAAGAAAGGTTTTCACAAGGATGAGACCCTGTTTAAATATTAAAATTACAATTTCCTTTCCTCCCTTATTTCATTATTAAATACCATAATTCCCTAGGTTACTACAGATGTGTAAGTTGTATGTGTGGAATCTTGGTTAGGAAAAAAGAAGAAGAGAAACTTCACCAGTTTATAATGGGATTGAATGATTCCTGTTGACTCTATGAGTCCAATTCGGTTTTTGATAATGACAAATCACTTGATATTTGATCTGTGCATTGAGTTTGTGAACATGACTTACACTGAGCATGCACGGAAAGATAATGAGTCATGGACGCCATAAAGTAAAGATTATACATTTTAGAAAGCACCATAGAACTCAAAGAGTATGCGAATCAAGATGCAAGCAGCAAAGGTCAAGAATGTTTTGGGAATGGGTATTTAGAACACATGTACTTACATTTTCGTATGCTTTATCTTGAGGTTCAATACAACTTAGAATGATTTTAGGATTCATGCATTTCATGTAGATCATTAGAGTACATACATGGGCTCAGAAATGTTTTTTAAAATCATGAAAACCTTGTTTTATAAAAGACCTAAGCAAAGAATCAAAGTATAATTTTAAACTGGAAATGAATATGTGTGAAAAAGGGGACTTCGGTAGCCTGAAGTTATCCTCAAGCACCTGAAGAATTTCTTTGATAGTGTGAAGATTAAGTTCGGTAGCCTAAGAATTAAAGGGGAAAGACAAAATCTGGCAGAGGTACCTCGGTCGCCTAACCTTAGACCTTAGGCACCTAAAGTCGAGTTCGGTTGCCTGAACTCGCGGGAAAGCCTAAAAATCGGTTCTTTATTAAAAAGACACGCGAGGTATCTTATTAATCCAATGGCTGAGATCAATTCTAAGGGTAATATACTATATATTATGAATATCTAAACCCTAGAACAAAAAGCTAGGCACACAAGAAAGAGAAGAACACACCTTGTTGTAAGATTGTTGATTATCTACTCTTAGTGTTATTCGATTACATATACATCAATCTCAAATCTTCAAGCTTGGGCAAATCAAATCAGTTTTTCAAAGGGAACTTGTTTACTCTACTGTACTTCAATCTAGTATTGAGGTTTGATCTTTCAAGTTATTAGTCTTGTGAACTTTACATCTCATCCATTGCTTGTTCTTGACTAGTATTGATCTTGAGTGTGCCTATTGTACAAAAATTAATTTTCTAAAGAGATCATTACTTAAGAAAGTTTATCTAACTTGGTAGATTAAATTTTGATTCAAGAGAATATAAATATACATATATTTTCTCAAAGAGCTTATTATTGAAAAACTTAGTTTTGATTAAAAGGGTGATCTTGAAAGTACCCATACATATACAAAGCTATTTTAAACAAGATCATTATTTGATTTATGGTGTGTGATTGATTGAAAGGTTTGATTCAAGTGTGTGGTTTCTAAAAGGATCTATCTTTAGATACATTAGAGCTTGATTTAATATCCTTGGTACGTAGAACTATAATTTTAATTGAGGGATATTTTCTGCAAATTAATATACTCAGTTTTGTGATTGAGTACATGAAATAAAACTTTGTGATTTTGATTAAGTGTATATTCAAGACAAAGTTTTGGCTAACTAGTTCACTTCAATTATATAAGTGTGCATTTTTGCAAAGTGAACCAAGAACCCTAGTTTATTCCAAAACAGTTTGAATTTATCTTTACTTGAAAGTTTTGGTTAAAAAGGGATTTGTATGTTGAGGCATATCATACATAAAATGATTTTATCGTTTTCATTCATTCACGAGCTTCAAGTTATATCATATGTCAATGTTTTAGGAATTTGAATTGTACTCACCAGCTTTTGTTAGAAGCATTGTTTTTGAGTGTATTTTCCAGATTCTATTGTATACACGGTTTGGTGTGTGAACCGGTGTGAGAGGAGAGAGTTGTATCTCTTGTAAGCAACGGAGTAGGAGGAAGCTGTGCCTCTTGTAAGCAGCGGCTTGTAAGGGAAGCTCCGTCCCACTTTAAGGAGCATGGTTTTAGTGAATTCTTGAGTGGTTGCTCAAGGCGAGGACGTAGGCCAAGTAGGCTGAACCTCGTAAAACTGTGTTTGCCTTCTCTTTTCCCTTCACTATTTATTTTCAGCATCGCATTTAATTTCCTGCTTGCTAGGAAGGTAACCTACTATACCCAGAACTTGCACTTCTTGAATTTCGCAAATAGTTTCTTTCCCTCGGTACCTAAAGTACTATCCTTAGATGTTCCTCATACTCCTCTGGGCTTTTTGAATACACCAGTTTGTCATTGATAAACACTCCACAAACTGATCTAAATATTGGTGGAATACCCGATTCATTAGAACCATAAAACACTGTAGGAGCATTTGTCAATCTAAATGACATAACCAAAAATTCGTAATGGCTATATCAAGTCCTGAATGCCTTCTTTAAAACATCCTCTTCTCTGACCTTTACCTGATGATACCTAGACCATAAATCTATCTTCGAGAAAACTCGTGTGCCCCGTAATTGATCAAATAAATCATCAATGCGGGAAGTGGGTATTTATTCTTGATAGTCACTTCGTTAATTTCTTAGTAGTCGATGCACATTCGCATCGACCCATCTTTCATTTTCACAAATAATACCGGCGCTCCCTAGGGCGACATGCTAGGCCGAATAAATCTCCTGTCTAACAATTCCTGCAACTGATCTTTCAATTCTTTTAATTCTACTGGTGCCATTCTGTACGGCACTTTCGAAATCGGCGTTGTCCCTGGTACTAGATCAATAGAAAACTCTACCTCACGATTAGGAGGTAGTCCCAGCAAATCCTTGGGAAAAACATCAGGAAAATCCCTCACTATCAGAATATCCTATAATCTCAACTCCCCTTCTGATGTCTCCTTTACACAGGCTACAAACCCCTGACAACCCTCAAATAACAACCACCTCGCCTGAATGACGGATAACAACTGTGGTGAGATACGCACATAAGACCCCACAAACCTGTACTCCTGTCCCCCCGGAGGTTTGAACACTACCTCCCTCTGATGACAATATATACTGGCATAGTAAGAAGCTAGCCAGTCCATACCCAATATCACCTCAAACTCATGCATGTCCAAGACAACTAAATTAGCTAATAAAATCCTCCCTTGAATGCATATCGGACAACTACTAAGTACTCTATCACATATCCCCACAGCCTCTGTCGGCGTAGCCATTGACAAACTGACACCCAACTACTGTGTTTCTAACCTATAAAATTTAACAAAATCTCAGGTGATAAAAGAATGAGTCGCCCCTGAATCAAATAAAGCAATAGGTGTAAATGACAGAATTGAAACTATAATTGTCACAACATCTCCTCCTGCCTCTGCATCCCCCTAGTGTCAGCGCGTGGACTCGATCTGGGGCAATATTCCTCTATTGTCTGCCTCGAGGTGCCTGATGACCTCCTCGATATGGTCTATAAGCTAGTGCAACAACTGGCGGTGCACGACAATCCATTACCATATGCCCAGGCTGATAGCACCGATAACATATCACCTCCCTGACCTGGCATTCTCCCGGGTGTCTCCTGAAGCATATGGGACAAGAAGGAAGCATTTGACTGCCTTGTACAGCCTGATCTCTCACTATCTGTCTCAGTCCACCTTTGCTATCCAGCCTCCTCCAAGGTCCTCAGCTAGACCCTGCCTAAACATTTGAAGGCGTGGGCCTCTTCCTCTGACTTTGTGCTGTGGTGCCTCTCTAAAGGCCACCCTCAATCACTGTAGCTCTATCTACTACCTCCACAAATGTCTGAGCCTGAAAGCCTATAACTTGATCAAAAAGACTCTGCCTTAGACCCTCCTTAAATTTCCTCGTCTTCCTCTCCTTATCAGGTACCAAATACGGAGCAAACTGAGACAACTCAATAAATCTGGCTACATATTGCTGTACTATCAATGATCCTCGCGTCAGATGCAGAAACTCCATCACCTTCACACTCCTAACAGTAGCAGGAAAATACCTCTCAAAAAAGATCTCCATGAAGCGGCTCTATGTCACTGTTATAGGGTCCGGTCTCTGCTCCTCCAACAATCTTGCTGATATCCACTAGCGCTTTGCCTCCTTTGTCAGCTTAAATGTTGCAAATAAAACTTTCTGCTCATCTGTACATGGAAGAACTACCATCATATCCTCTATGTCTACGACCTAGTTCTCAGCCACAAGTGGGTCAACTCCTCCAGAAAACGATGGAGGTCTCATCCGCGTGAACTACTTAATCGTGCAGCTCCACCCTCAAAAACTCCTAGCCATCTCTGACATTATCTGCTGGGTGACGCCACATAGTACAACATCAAGGTCTCCTCTACGCATACTGGAATGCCTTGTATCATCCCCTCTAGCCTGTGCACTACTACTCCTGGGATCAATCGTGCAAAGGGTGTAAAACCATTTTAGAACTCTATTATCATATCTCACTAACACACCCAACATACTCAAACTCAAAAAATATTCTACTATAGACATTTCTCTTAACATTCTCAATCCCCATTTAAGATTCAATCCTACCACTCAGAAACATGATCCGGCAATAGTATCTATGGTTTTCCAAAATTTGTCACTTCAGGAAAAATACAGAAATAACCACGAAACTCCTGCTTCCAGATCGTAAGACAGAATCCTAAATTCTAATTTCATCCTTTAACAACAATTGACTTATATCTCATCAATATCTGATATTGTATTCCGCTGTTTACTAATGTCTGCAGAACCTAGCAAACCTAAGCTCTGAAACCAAACTGTGACGCCCCAATTTTTCATACCATTTATTTTCCATGTAAATATCACATATAACCATAAACCGACCACGTCAACCACTAATACCATAATACATAACCTGACCAGAAAGTGGGTACCGGGTATACAATCATGCTCATACACAATCTTAACAGCGGAAGTCATTTCATATATATATACAATCCACAGCGAATACACATACCAGAGTACTACCATACATAAATACATGTCCAACACAAAAACTTTAGAGGAATCCAACCTCCCTAACACAAAATACTCACCCTATCTACCTAGGGTATTTGCTCCCCTCTATCTCGGAGCTCTTTCACCAGGTCTATCTCGATTTCCTAAAATATTTAAATAATTGGGTGAGACACATCTCAGTAAGACGGAATAAATTATTTATAGTGTGTGACATTATAACATTCATTATATTATAACATGTATTCGTTTCACTAATAATATCTTCTGAGAAAATATACCAATTCCATAATCATAATCATATAGATATACAACACAAGCTTTAATAAGCTTTTACTTCCATTTCTAAAATCATTCATTCGTAACCCATGTTTATCAGCGAAGTTCCTGAGAATAGGGAAGCTTATCTGCCCATACAAGCTTCTCTCTACCTTGATATTGTTTGCTGCCTAACCTGAACAACTCGGGTTCAACTACAATTGTTACTTATCAGAGCACTCACCTTACTCGATAAGCCATCAGGTGGTGTGTTTTACTTCGCTTTAATTATTTATTAACTCACGCAATTTCATTTCTCATTTTCTTTCCTGTTTTCATTCTCATTTCATTCCCATTTCCATTTTAATTTCCTTTTCATTTCCATTTCCATATCAAGCTCATGAGTGTCACTAGTTCCCAATACATCCGTGTCTGTACCCATGGCTGCCCTGAGGATATCTTCCACGTCATGCTTCCCCTTATGAATAGGATTGTGTGACTCGAAGGTTGGACCTAACCGTGGTTGGCCGACCCAGTTAGGTCAAATATCATCATATATCTCGTATCTACAGTATGACTGGCCGTCTAATAGTCCTCATCCAGACTCAGGGGGCACAACAACTCTACTATACAACTCAGTCGACTATCATGTCACACGCTCCATGAGCCCATGTGGTTGCACTAACACCACTAGCAACGGTACCGTACTCAATATCACTAACCGTCATTAGATTTTTCATATCCATTCATCAGAGTTAACACTGCCACATACCAACAATCATTATATGGTGTTGGCATTTCGTCAATCACATGTCTGTATTCATATTTCAGAATTTCACATTTTAATTCCCATAATTCAGTATTCATATTGTAAAATTTTGCATTGCAATATTTAAATTTCACAAATTCACATTTCTCATAATCATATTTCTCATATTCACATTTCTCATTTTCATATTGCAAAATTAACATTACAATATTTTCATTTCACATATTCACAATTTCATATTCTCATACCAATATTCATATATCATTATTCTCCTTGCAGTATTATCATTGCAATGTTCACATTTTCAATATTCACAGTTCATTTCATCATTTCAACGGTATTTCATTAGTTCAATACTTAATCATCTCATAAATACAAATATACCACTCAATACACGTAATTCACATTTATCCATAAAGCATTTTCATATCTTAGAAGATATACATTTTTCAGTATATTCTACTTTCATCATTTTTCCCCATTTCAGATCTAATATCTCAATTCACATTTTTAGGGTAAATCATTTAATCCACATAAAACATTTCTCAATATAAATCATATGCCGCACAAATTTCATCTAATATTTATATCATAATAAATTTCAAGTAAAATAACATAATACCGTTTCTCATATTTCTCAACTCATAATTTTCAGAAATAAACTGCTATAATTTAGTCTCCTTACCTGACTTACTGAGAGGTCCACTAACACTCCAAATCTGACGCTCCTCGGCATTCATAACCCAAAATCCTAAAAATCATATTTTTACCAAATTAAACAACCCAACTCCCAGAACATTTATTATTTAGAAATCTCAAAACTCCATATACTCCAAGTTAACTTAAAAAATCCTTGAAGTATATTACTTACCTTGGTTTTGGGATGGTGCCCCAAAACTCCAATATGAAAATCTACTTCACCTAAGATGTAGAGAATCTTCCTAGGAACCTCGTGGCGGTTTTCGATCGTCAATCTGGGTTCCAAAGAAGCCAAAAATGAAGAGAGAAGGAGGGGGAGTTTTTTGGATCTAGAGAGAGAGAAAATGCATGCTGAAATAACGAATTTGCATAATTATACGCCAACATTCATCGCAGAATTCAAGTGGTTCATTAACGAACCCATAAAGGAACTCCGTCGATGAGGAGGATATTTCGTTGATGAACCTGAAATTCCCTAAACTCTTTTAGTAATCTCTCGTCGACGAAACACGTGTTCCTCGTCGCCGAAATCTATGGGACATTCGTCGATGAAAACCTTGGGTTTGTCGACAAAGCCCTATTTTTCTCCCTTTTTAAAATTCCCTTTTTCCTTCCTTTTATTTCTTTTATTAATTTAATTATTCGGATTCTACAGTTACAACCTCTCCTTATGGGGCGAGGTAAACCTCAGCTCAATTACAAGGTTGAGCCCAACTTGTCTCTCTTACGGGGTTAAGACTCCCCAGTTCAATTTCCCAGGTTGAACCAAACTAGTCTCACTTACAGGGCTGAGACTCTCCAGTTGAATTCTGAGTTGAACCCAACTAGTACAATAAAAATTTTTTTATACATGATAAAGTACTTCTAAATACAAGCAGAGATGTACAACGTTTTAGCTCTAAATTCATGCACTCTAATATGATATAAAATATGCTCAGTAGAGTAAAAGTGTTTTTTTCAAATAGTTAATGCACAAATAAAGCAAATGAAAATATCAAAATGATTATTATGTTCTCCAACAAATATTTTTGCTAATAAGAATGTTTAGAGAATTTGGAATTCAAGCTCAAGAAAAATATTTATGCAATAAAGGATTTCTCCCAAAAATGTTTATCAAGGAAAAATAACTGGAAGAAATCTTAAGGCTACTCTCAAAAAGGATTTTCAAGATAAAACCTACGTGAGAGTAAGTGCATGTGAGATACAAGAATAAATTCCCAAAAATAAATATACTCTCTTCAAGGATAATTTTGAAATGAAAGAGTGGAAAAGAGTTGGAAAGTTTCGCTTATTAAAAATTTGCCCGAAAAGAATGATTTTAGCAATAAAAATTGGTTTGGGGGAACTTTGATTAACAAATGATTAGAGAGAAACTTGGAGTTAATCAAAGTTGCTAATATGGAGTAATGAGGGGGCATTTATAGATTTTCTGAAAAATATGACTATCGGGGACACGTTCGGTATTTTGGAAAAGTTTAGTTAAAAAATTAATGGCGTTTTAGCCCTTAAAAAAATTTCCAACCTAATAGGTTTGGTTAACCATATTAAAGGTTCGGTCAACCATATCACTAACTTTGGTCGATTGTGGATAATTTGAACTACAAGTTTAGTCGACCATATCTAGGCGATTCTGAACCCCTTCGTGGGTTCGGTCGACCAAGACAAGGTCGGTTGACCATACCTCTAGGTTCGGTTGACCGTGGCCAAAATGAATTGTGAGTTCGGTCGACCAAGTAGTTGGGGTCTAAGACACGTGTTGGTTCGATTGACCGAGGAAAATACGTTCAAAATAGAATAATCAACCGAGCAAAGTCAAAATGTTGACTTCGAAACGTTTCGATCGACCATGACATTTACACTGCCAAGGGTTCGATCGACCGAGACAGTTAAACTTTGACTCAGGGCTGGTTCGGTCAACCAAGCTGATTTGTACTAAAGGGTTCGGTTGACCGAGACTTTTGAATTAAGCCTAAAAACCCAACGTCGGTTGACCAAAAAAGTTGTTCTAAAACCTTTGTTTGATTTTAGTTTTTATGAAAATGATTTTTAGTTAAACTCTAGATGCCCTAAGGTCAGTCTACGGTAGTTTGAGCATTCAAGTCATATATTGTAGATGCATGCATTATTATAAACCAAATAATAAAAAATAAATGCATATACAATTAAAATAAATATGTCTTCTTTTCCTCGTTGCTCTTTTGTCTTCATGGACTGCACTAGTAGTACGTGCTCTTTAAGTGTTTCTGGCTTTCATTTCCCTTTGTCTTATGTGGGTATCAACATAAAAACCTGTACAAGCACTCAATGCACAGATAAGACACTGGTGCTTTATCAGCATCAAAACACGGATTGAACTCAAAAAGTCAATAAACATCAAATTTAAATTTCTTCTACTCTTCTTTTGAAAAATCTTTTGGAGAAAATATTTTTGAGTTATCCTTGAAAGGCTAAAGCATATATTCACACTCATATATATTGCTTGAGAGCCTTCTTACATTTAATATTTCAAAGGTCATTTGAGAAAAATCATTTCCATCAAACTCTATTGTGCTTCACATTTCAAATCACTTGAGAGTGTATTTAGATATATTTTTCATTGTACAAATCAGCTTGTGAAGAAGCATTCATTGTAAGCAAATTTCATTTTCATTCATACTCTTTGCGGTTCGAGTTGTGAATTGTAGCCAAGTGAGGGGATATCACCTGGAGAGGTGGCTCCACCTATAAGGAGTGGTGTACCAAGCGTGGGGTATCGCTTGGAGAGGTGACTCCACCTATAAGGAGTGGACCGTGTAAGGGGATATTGCTCGGAGAGTTGACTCCGCCTATAAGGAGTGTGTAAGTGGTTGTTTCGCTCAGTTAAAGGAGTGGTGTAGTGGAAACCTAGGGTGGTTTGTTCGAGGCGAGGACGTAGGTGGGGATAGCCGAACTTTGTAAAAATCTCGGTACCGTTCTCTCTCTCCCTTATCTCATTTATATTTCCACATGTGTATGTTTGTATATTTATTGTTGTGATTATTTTATATACACAACTTTATTTTTTATTGGGATATTATTGGTGAATTGGAAAACTAATTAGCCCAAGTTTTTAAAAATCCAATTCACCCCCCCCCCTCTAGGGATTACACCATTTCTCACAAACCTAAGCCACTTGATAAGTTTGTTGTAAGATTTAGAAAGTGTGTATTTCTGGGATATACCTAATGAAAGAAGGGCTATTGGGTAATGGGACTCAATACTAGAAAGTTTTTTGAATCATGAGATGTCATATTTTATGAGGATTCTTTTCTATTTAAAAATGTACAACATTTGAAAAGTGTACTGGTGCAACCATTGCCAACTGTGATTGAACCTGAAGAGTCAACACATACTTAAAACCAATTTGGAGATGTAGGAGTCTCAATCGGGTTAGAGGAAAACAAAGAAACGAAAGAAAAAGGTATGAAAGAAGTTGATCTTAAAATAAAAAATGAGGCAATTGAAAGAGAAATGATAGTTGAGAACTCAAAACTATAAAGGGAAAGGAGGATGCCACAAAAATTTGAAGATTATGTAATGGCATGTAAGAAGACCATAGACCCCCCTGCCAAGAATACCACTCAAATCAATAGATTGCATGATAAGGTTTATCAAAATTCATTTCTTTCTAAAAATCTTGTGGTATCTTCTACTAACAATGCAGAACTAGAAGAAATTAATAATTGAACCAGATACCTAGGAAGATGCTGTCAGAAACGAGTGTGGGAAAAGGCAATGAATCAAGAGTTGAAAGCTCTCTATTCAAATAAGACCTATAGTCTAGTTTCCTAACCAAAAGGGAAAAAGGAAATTGGAAGTAAATAGGTTTTCAAGATTAAACGAAGAGCAGACCGAGTGATCGAAAGGTACAAAGCACGACTAGTTGCAAAAGGATATAACCAAGTAGAGGAGATTGACTATAATGAAACCTTTGCTCCTGTGGCTAAATTCACCACAGTTCGTGCTTGTTGGCTATCTTAACGATTAAAGGATGGGAACTACATGTTGAAAATGCATTTTAGCACGGAGAACTTGATGAGGAAGTATTTATGAAAGCTTCTTAAGGCATGAAAGTCCCTATTGATTCATTGGTTTGGAAGTTGGATAAGTCCTTGTATGGACTCAAACAAGCACCATGATAGTAGTTTGGGGAAACTCTCCACTTCTCTTCTCAACTATGGGTTTAAGCAAAGTCCATGGGATCACTCACTATTCATACTTCCAAATGGGGATTGTTTGTTGGTAGTATTAATCTATGTGGATGATCTTATACTTGTTGGGAACAATGGAGATAAATGTGCTCAATTTAAGAAATATTTCCACACTTGTTTCAAAATAAAGGACGTGTAACCCTTGCATTATTTCTTGGGGTTAGAGGTTATAAAAAATCAAGATGGAATTTATGTAAATCAATAAAAATATGTAGGAGATATTATAAGGGAAGTAGGTCTAGAAGATGCAAAGGTAGCAAAAACACCTACTCCACAACAACATAATCTATCGAGTGAGATAGGAGATCTACTTGAAGATGTGATTACATATCGAAGATTTGTGGGGAGATTCATCTATTTGACAGTGAACAGACCAGACATCTCATATGTTGTACAAGTTTTAAGCCAATTCATGCAGACACTAAGAGCTCCTTATCTTGCAATGGCAAAGAGATTGGTTCGGTATATTAACAAATCCCCTGAATAGGGCCTTTTCTTTTCCATTATGAACTCGCTTAGCTTGAAGGCATACTGTGATTCTGATTGGGCTACTTGCCCAACTATGAGGTGTTCAGTTTTAGGAATGCTTATCTTTTTAGGAGGCACTCCAATTAATTGAAAATCAAAGAAGCAACAACTGGTATCTCAATCGTCAGTCGAAGCCAAATATCGAGCAATGGCATTGACAACTACATAATTGGTATGACTACATAATGTCTTAAAAGACTTGTTTTTCTCTATTAAAAAACCTATTCCATTATTCTACAATAATAGATCAGTCATACAGATTGCATCAAATCTGGTATTCTATGAACGAACTAAGCATATTGAGTTGGATTGACACTTTATTAGAGACCACGTCCAACGAAAGCTTTTGGCTCTCAGTTTTGTTCCCTCACACAATCAGCTTGCAGATTTGTTGACATAGCATTTTAGTATAGAAACATTCAACTCATTGCGAGCTCGTATTGGAACTCACTCTTCATTAACTTGAGGGAGGCACAAGAAGATACCCACAACATTGATGGCAAGCTCAGTAGAGTCCGAAAATACACCAGCTTGAGGGAGGCTATTACAAAATTTGTTGGCATCCTCAATTCCAGGAATAGCAAATCCTAAATTGAATGAGATTTTCAAATTATTGCAACAAGAAAATCCAAAATTGGATAGGATCCTCAAATTATTGCAACAAGAAAAATACCTATGATTCTCCACAATTTCTTGTAAATAGAACTTGAATTTTTTTTTAGGGATTTTGATTGTAGATTTCTAGGGATTTTGATTGTAGTTGCAAATATCACGTGATATAGAAATTGTATGTATACCTCTATTTTCTTAATGAAAGATTTGTAGTTTTCTTTCCCATAAGGAAAAAAAAAAACTTTTCATTATAATTTTTTTTTTCAGAATTCATATTAAATTTTCTTGAATAAATGATGAATGCATATTAAATTTTAAATTTTATTATCCATTTACATGTATATTAAATTTAGTTTAAAATTTGGAGTAAGAAGGTTTGAATGGGAAGTTTTTATGTGAGTGTTTTTATTATATTTCATGATTATTTTGAATGTTTAATTAGTAATGTGTAAATTGTTGAGGTTAGAGTTATATTTAATCTTATGTTTATTTGAATCTACAAATGATGAAAGTGAAATTGTTATTATCAATTTCTATGATTATCAAAATTAGCTTCAATTTTGAAGTCATATGCTCTGTACTGAAAATTTTTATTGTTAGGGCTTTTATTTAATTTCTTAATTATTTGAATGTTTAATAAATTAATGTGTAAATTTTTTTGGTCAGCGCTTTATTTCAATTCGCATAATAGTAGTTTTAGTTTTGAAGGAACGAGAAGTTTTAATGTGAGCGTTTTTATTATATTTCATGATTATTTGAATGTTTAATTAGTAATGTGTAAATTGTTGAGGTTAGAGTTGTATTTAGTCTTATGTTTATTTGAATCTATAAATGATGAACGTGAAATTGTTATTATCAATTAATGTGTAAATTTTTATGTTTAGGATTTTATTTCATCTTATGTTAATTTGAATATATAAATGATGAATGTGTAAATTTTATTTCAATTTGCATGATTGTTAAACGTAGTTTTAAATTGGAGGTTTGAATGAGACATTTCTATTTAATCTTGTGTTTATTTTAATATGCAAATGATAAATGTCAAATTGTTATCAATTTGCATGATTATTAAAATTAGCTTCAATTTTGAAGCATCTGCTTCGTATTGAAAACTTTTATTGTTAGGGTTTTTAATTAATTTCATAATTATTTGAATGTTCAATCGATTAATGTGTAAATTTTGTTGGTTAGGGATTTATTTCATCTTATGTTAATTTGAATATATAAGTGATGAATGCGAAAAATTAACTTCAATTAAATGTAGCTTTCATTTTGAAGCCACAAGTGAGTATGTCAAGTTGTATCTGGTCGTTTATAATTTAGAGAACCTAATTAAATCACTATGATATAAGAGATTGTTTTTGAAACCAAGGTTTCAACCAATTTTCGAAGTCAAAATCTTTTAAAACTAATATCTGTATCATCCCATGCTTTAGTCGCATCACATGTGTAAATTTATTATTTAAACAAATTACAAGAAATAAAATAAAGAAATAGAGATTTATATATTTATGAATTGAAGTAAAAGTAGTTGAATACTGCTTCATGTCGCATTTAAAATTTTTTTTGAAGTATAAAAAGAGAGTAAGATGTTAATTTATATATTAAATCTATAAAAAAAATGTGAATATATTATTTAAGTTTATTGTAAGACTGAAGCTATTTGATATACTATAATTAATTTTAAAAAAAATTATTTCAGCAAAAACATTAATTTTATTATTCTAATTATTCTAAAATTATTTAAATTTTGACGAGCATATGAATTTTCAAAATGTTCTTTTCAAAAAAATCATAATTAAATTTATGTTAATACATCTAATTAGATAAACTTATTGAAAAAAATGGAGAAATATTATTTTAGTCAAATTTTTAAATTTTCATCATATTACTGGTAATAATTTTTTTATGTCGATTTTTTTTTAGACTTTTGTCTTTAAAACATGTTTTCTATTGAACTATTTTTTTTTTTTTTAAAAGATGTATTTACTTTTTTCCTAATTTGAATGCTATATGTAGCGGGCCCGCCTCCAAATCTAGTCATTTGCCTTGAACTTCTAACTTTCTTGAGAATCTAATCATCTAGGTCATACCTCATTCTTAATAATCAAATAGTTTATGCATACATCTCAAATGACATGCATAAATTGACGGAGTTAATAAAGTGAAAGAGGAAGGGAAAAGTGGAGGTCCATCAAAGTAGCTTCCTAGTGTTAAATTATTCCTGGTTGGGGCTAGGAGTACATCATTATGAGTAATTAAGCCAAAGAACACGACGGTACTCGAGAAAATATTAAAAGATAGAACATGGATTCGAGAGCACATTGTTATCTTCTAAATAGAACTATCTACTGCATACCACTTTTAAATGATTATTAATTTAAATTATTAATAATATTACTAGTTAAATCAACAATTTCAATCATAGATTTCCAACTAATAGAATGATCATTATTTTCACAGCAATAAGCTCACAAAAATTATTCCTAATTCACAATAATTAAGATTACCTTCGTATGTAAGACGATAGATTATAATGAAGCGAATTATGAAATTTTCGATTTTATGTTTTTCGTAGGTATTTATTATCTTGAGAGTACTGCTCTCAATGGAAGGAAGCTCAAGAAATGTTCCAGTGACTGTCTTATTATACATTTGGGGGGGGGGGGGAGGAATGATAACAAGAATGGATGGAGTTGGTTATAGTACTCAACTAGTTAGAGCAATTTGAATTGGCAAGAGGGAAAAATTAAACAAACTGTATGATAAAATATACAAAATATCTGCACATTGATCCAAATTAGCTTGCATTGTGGGTGACTGCAAGATATCCTATATAATATTTTTTTAGGTTGCTCTTGTACAAGATGATTATGATCTGCGCATTGTATTGGACGCACACAACTCAAGCCCGCATATTTACACTTATGAATTTTATGTAAACACCATTCCTCAAACAATTAATATGGAAGTTGGTGCCATTGAGGATAGATAGATGTTGACGCCTGACGAACCATTTGCTGAAGTGCAAGAGAACACCTGTTGGAATTGGTGTATTCCCAAGAGGAGGGGTGAATTGGAATTTTAAAACTTTAGCCTAGGTCAATTCAGATTCCTCAAACAGTAATGCACAAACCTAGGGTTTTTCTATATAATCATAAACCCAATCAAATATTAATACAATTAAATACAAACATTTAAGTGCTGAAATTTAAAGTGCGGAAATTAAAAGTAGGCACAAGAAATGTTATTGGGGTTCGGCCCATACTACCTATGTCCTCGCCTCAGCTCGCAAGCTCTAGGATTACCACTATCGTTCACTTAATGGGTGGAGCGACACCGTTTACAACACTTTACCAGGATGGTGCACCTATTTTTCCTAACTGGGTCAAAGCTAATTCGAGACTATTCACGGGGCTAGTCTTCTTCTTCTGATAACCTGTCAGGAATACAACCAGTAATATCAAATTTGTCTACAAACAGAGGTGCTTCAAAATTAAGCAGATGATGTACAACAGTATGCTCAATACAATTACAAATTGCACTTCTGTATTATATGAATGTATAAGCTCAATGAAGTCTAAATGCCAACTCTCAATTATATGCAACAATAACAATTTATATGTGAGAGTGGTGTGAATATATCTTTGAGTTAAAATACGTATATCAATCACAAACAATAACTTCAAAGATCTCAGGAGCACACTCAAATATCTCTAGAACAAATATCAAGTCTAAAGTATAAGAGATATTTGAAATCAAGCTTGTTTGAAAAGTATTTCACAAAAGCACAAAAACAAGCCTTTGAATACTTACAACAATAATGCAAGATTCACAAGTTTTAGAGAGTATTCCCACTAAAGACTAATGGAATTAAATCACAAGGAAACTCTCAATCTTACTCTCAATAAAATCAATATCAAACAAATACAATGAGAGTGTAAGCTAATATGAACAATCTCAATAATACTCTTATCAAAGGATTTTAGCAAGTAGGATGAGTAAGAGAGGAATTTTTAGCTTATATGAGTATTTGGAAATTTAGAGGATTTTGGTTAATGATGTTTGCTAATCTCTCATTAATCTTTCCGAATGAAGGAGTATACATAGACATACTCAAAATTATAACCGTTGAGGGACATAGGAGTCTTTTTAGAAAAGATTAAAAAAGGTTACAAAAAATTAACCTTGTTAAAAATGTTCAACTCGAGAGTTTTCTATCGACTATATTTTAAGTTTGGTCGACCCAATTGTCAAGTTCGGCCGACCGTGAAAATTTTGAACTGAAGGTTTGGTAATTTTCATTAATTCTTGATAAAATGTTGCCAATGAAGCAAAAAAGCCTCTTTGTGCTGTTCCATCTTGGTTTTGTGAATTTGTATTGAGGTTAGCCATTTTCATTTTTTTTGTTTTAAATTTTCTTGATGCCACCTACAGCTACTTCACTAGCCTAATGCCTCTTTAATTGATTTTTTTCAAGGGAAATAACATTTCAGAAGTAGCTGAATCATAATTTTTCTCAGGGTCAACACCTGCATTGCTGTTTTTGGGAGTTCTAATGTTAATTTCAGAGATGCAGCATATCTCCACCATTGCTACTATGTTCTTCTCATCTATTTTTTCTTTAGCTTCATATTACTAAGATAATATATACTGACTGATGCACATAATTGCTACAATTGAATTAAAATCTGGTTTGGAAAATATAGGAGTCAGCATGCATTATGGGATTCGTGTGGTGTTTCTTTCAAACAGTCCATTTCTAATCTCAGCCAAGTTATTTCTTACTAACCTAGCTTACATCTGTGGTTTAAATACGGTTGGTGCCATTTGAATATGTAGATGTATTGAATGCAAATAGGGGAAAGAAAATAATTAAAAGGGAAAAGATACAGGCGATTGGCTGAAGGACATATCATAAAAGCTCATGTTTTCAAAGAGAATTAATTGATTTCTATTGAAAGATTTGAAATTTCTTAAATTATTATTCTTATTTTTTTGCAAACTTTTATTTTACTTATTGACGTGATTACTTGGATAGTAGGTTGGTCCGAGGTCCAATCAAATCAAAATGAAAATTGAAGAATCGAAAATGTGAAGTATCGCGAAAAATGTTCTAATAGAGTTTGATCCACTTTTTCGTTTTCTTAATAATTGTTTAATGGGAGTGGAAGAGTTTGCTATAAATTCAATTAACATGCAAAAGTTGCCGTTATAATTTTGTATAATTTCTTGAATATTTCAAGTAAAAAAAATTAGAAAATGTCAACGATATAGGGGAAGTGTAGTCGAAATTTTGGTAACTTATACTTTTAAGCGTGAATTGAAGAATTTTTGAACTCCTTCAAAAGTTTTTTATGTTTTTGAATTATATGTATTTATGCATGGATTCTCAAAGATTAAAAAATTACTTAGCATCCAAAACATTGAGGAAACACTACCAAAGTTTTTATGCCTTTATTTCTACCGTTTAAAATTTGTAATTGTACTTTCATATAACTTGTGAAATTTTTTCTCAGATCTTTGCTAGTGTTGTGTGTGTATATATAGATATAATTGACTTTACTTCTTTCCCCCTAATTTCAATTTTAACTAATGGGATGAAAAATAGCTGATAAATATATCTCAATTGACTTAAATTTCTTACATGAGACAGATTTATGAATGCTTCTTCTCTCACCTTTATATTCCAATCTAAAGAAACTTTTTACTACTACTAAAATCACCACGATAATAAATGCAAAATTGTTAAAAGGAAACATTTTGGGGTATGAGGGTATTAGGCAAATTACCAAAGCTGAGAAAAAAAAAAAAGAAAAGAAAAGAAGAAGGATGTGGTGTATTTTGGGAAATAGGGACTATATCTATTTTAATGTTTGCACAAAATCCCCAAAAAAATATAAATGCATAGTACATTACACCCAAAAATAGATTCACAGTAAATAAGAACCAAGCAAATTCCATTTTCCATCACCATGTCAAGTTTGCTTTTAATGGAAAAAAGTGAATTTTATAAGCTATTAAAAAAAGAGACTTACAAGAGGCATTTACTATAATTCGTTATAGTTCCCCCTATCAAATGACAACGGATACCATTATTCCAACGGTTAGGCCTTTCTTTGATATCAATTTTCTATTCCTAATTGTTGTGGTACGGAAAATAAAATACCGATAAAGGATGGACAAGAAATGAAAATATCCCTGCCATATTCATGATACAAGAAGGGGAAAAGTTTCCTAGCAAGTCTCTTAAGATTTGGAATCAACATAAACTGTCATATTAACACACAGAAATATAATTTTGTGTAGATCCCTACAATAAAAGTGTTATAATTTTGTGTAGATCCCTACAATAAAAGCGCAACATTACTTTAGTGTATCCAAATATTAATATACTATTTTTCAATTCGTAGGTTACAAATTTTATGAGTAACCATCTTGTCAGTCTTTATTGTGTTAAAAAAGTAAGTAGTTATGCATCACATTAGGTTCATAGTTGAACAGCTTTGGGTTAATTCGGGATAACAAAATTGATTTTCATCCAATCGAAACACCATCTCATTTGAATTTTGTTTAATTTTGCACAATTCTAAGTTCAAGACTGGTTACAAATTCTTATTTGTATTTGCTATTTCTAAGAGAATTGAACGGCCTTTTGTGGCACATCGGTGACATTACATGTATAGATTATTGAGGACAAAAGAAAATTTACGCTGTTGATACCGTCATTGAATAAAGATCAAATGGCTATAGGTCAGAGCAAAATTGTAGAGATACCAGATATACTCAAATTTCCAAGTTCATGCTTGGAAAGAAAAAAACGGATGGGTGGGGGAAAACAACAGTATCAATAATCTCAGCATAGCTTGGACTCGGGTGTTTTGATCAACATAAAAGAATGTTGCTAATCAAACCTCATTTGCAAGAATCCAAAGAGAGACGGACAGAGAGAGTAGGCCCATGAAAATGCCATCGCTGCAATGAAAATGAAAATGCAAAATGACATAAAATGACAATAAGGCAAATAATATCTTCACTCATATAAGTATCATACTATCATGCAACTGGGCTAATGCATTGGGCTCGGTCAGAATTCCATTTGTATAAGCATGATAGTATGGGAGGATTTGGGCTTCAGAAGTGCAATTCAGGCAGCAGGCTTCGTGACATGAACATCAAGTTAAACATTATATTGCATCAAGAACATTAAGATTTAACGACGTTTCAACAGTGTACACTTAAAAACACGACGACTACGTCTCCCTTGGAGCTGGTAGCCTAAGGGTTTCCTCAGAAGCTTGGTTATTCCACCCAAAAACCCTATCTTCGTTCAGCAAAGATTGTAAGTCGCTTCCGTTTGCTAAGCTGTTAAACTCGACTGCTTTAGATGGCATTGTTGGGTAACGCCTTTGACAAAATGTCATCAATCTCTTCACTGATTGCAGATACTTGCGAGTTGTCTCATCATTCATAATGTGGGCCACACTATTGGTGTAGATTTTCTCACGGGCCGAACGTTCGTGAATACCAACCATGGTAACACCAATAGGCCAAGGTGCATTTCCAATGGCCAGCTTGATGTACTGATCCATTGCAGCTAGGTAGTTTCGCTCCATGCAGCAATCAACCACCACAAGTAAAGCTTGCCGGATATCATCTTGAAGAACCTACAAAATATAACGTATCATAACATTTAACTTGCTTGGTAAATATACCAAGGTTTTGTATTTGTATTGAATTTGTGTTTTAACTTGTCTCTCGGACTAAGAAACAAGGTGTAACATGAAATTATCAACTTGTATAAGCAAATGCAACCCATTATTTTGTTTAATTTATACAAACAAAATTACTTGATGAAGACGGTGATGATAATCTCAGACTCTCAATGATATTGATGACAAATTGTGTTATGAGTGGGAGCTAACTTGCTAGTCTGGATTTTGTTTGTTTTTTAAAACATCCTTTTAATTTTAGTTTTCATGTTTTTTGTTGTTTTTTCACTTATTTGTGTTAAAAAAATTTATGTTCCTCTTTTATTAGGCATGGGCTCTTTTCATTATAAGTTGGTTTGATGGAGTAGTTATGAATGCAACATTTTTTCCTGGCTAACCGAGGGTTGCAGAAAAGGAAAGGTATCCTTTAATTTCAGGCTGTGCACCTCCTGCCCCTTCAAAAACCCTTCCAGTACTCTCCCCCAAAATGCACCAGAACAGGCAAAGGGTTCAGATTCCAAATTGTTTTCATCGATATGCTGCTGCTTCTCACTGTCCAGCACTGAAGCAGAAGATTGAACAGCAGCTGACCAGCCAAATCAAACACCAAATCTGCCAGGTCTTGTACAATGAAGTAAAATGTGGTTAGCACCTTGATCATTATGTTATATGAGGGCTCAATGTTGGACAAAATTCATAGTTTTTGCACATTCTTGGTTTCACTGAAATTTATGAGAACATTACACATGCATTTTTATGCATTTTTTAATATTTTATAAGGTTGATAGAATCTGTGATCCTCAACCCGACCCTGCCAACCACTCCAGCGATCCTCTGTAGAATCCCAATTTTAACAAGTCCATTTATATCTTTTTGTAAGTGAAGTGTTAATTCAAATCAATCATATATATTCAAATACTTGTTGACAATAAAAAAATTTTTTTTTTATCAGAATATGCAGTGTGTTTAGCCTTTCCTACAAAGTAAATACTCTCAGAAATCATGATTGGTGCCTCAATTGCATAGTCCTTCATGGTTGCCTAAAGTTAAAGGAAATACCCAAGCAGACAATTATAAGGACTCTCATGATTCTGGAAGTATCTTCCAGACACATAAAAGGTATCTTGGGAAGTAAGGACAACAAAATCAAGGCAAGTCGCAATCAAGTGGTGACAGGACTAAATTGCATTTACACTAATGTCTCAATTAAAGCTTTTTTTTTTAATGATACTGATAACCAAGGAGCTTATATCTTATTCCATTTAGAACCATCAAGCTTTTGAAGGAAGCATCTATCTGCCTACCATTGGCAATGGGAGGAGAGAACCAACTAGACCACAACACCATAATAGTTGTTGCTTCAACCATGTCGCAAGGATTTTAAGCCAGGTGTAACTTCAATATTGATAGTGGAGTTTGATTGGTGGTTATCTCTAACAGCTTATATACCACCATCGTTTAGGCATGTGGGAGTGAAACTGTCAAAATAGGAAAGTTTTTTATCCCCCCAAGAAAAAAAAATAAAAAATAGGGAATACAAATCTGGTTATTTCCCCTAAGTTTTAAATATGGATGTACTTGTAAATCCAAGGACATTTGTCTCTCCTTATGCCAAGGATCAGCAGAAGTTATTGTTTGCAAAAGCCATAGACCACAGTTACCTAGAATTTAGACCATTTTGATTAGTGCAAGAGGATTGAGATAGCCGTATGGAGGATACTCATCTATACTATTTACAAAAATACAAAGTCTCCCCTAAGTTTTAAATATTGATGTACTTATAAATCCAAGGATATTTGTCTCTCCTTATGCCAATGATCAGCAGAATTTATTGTTCCCAGGAGCCATAGACCACAGATACCTAGAATTTAGACCATTTGGTTTATGCAAGAGGAATGAGATCCCCATATGGCAGATACTTATCTATACTACTTACAAAAATACAAAATCCATGTGTTCTCGCTCTTTGTCAAAATGTTGCCACTGGTCCAATGTTTTTGAAATCCCAGCTTTCTCACCATCTCTCCCTTCAAGGCTTCAATTGAATTCAACCTTCAAAAAATTCTATTCTTAAATGTTGCATCCTTCTGGATGGGTGGTGTTGGGGTGTTATTTAACCAATCAAGCCACTAGTAGGTCTGTGTCACTCCATTGTATTAGAGAGACAGAGATCAACAGAAGTGGGGTTTATTCTGAAGGCTAAGGGTGAGACAGCTAGGGCACAAAGCTACTAGAAAATTGATCCACAACAAAGTGCTTGAAGAAGTGGAGCAGTTAGATGTGAAGAAGGCCACGGTTGTCACCCACTGCAGCTCCATCCCCTTCATCATCAATATCAACATGAACTTGGACCCTAAATCCCACCTTTTACAGCTCTTCCAGCACATTTGATTCAATGGCTTCCACACAAGAGTCGCTCATGCTGCTCTTCAGGAAGGTCTAACGTGCGGGTTGTTCCCTAAATGTAGAATCTACAAGAGTTTGATCAAATGATTCTTGTTTTCTTTTCTGTCAATATCATAATCCTATATCTACGAGAGTTTGATCAGATGATACTTGTGTGTGTCTATTGCTATTTCATGCCCTCATCTTAGATTGGAGAGATTTTTCCAGGCTCCTTCTGCTCAAATTACTTATGCCACAGGAGATGGGATGATTCCCCAGGTAAAAATATATAATCTTCATTGTGTCCCTTTCCCTTTCTCTTGCAATTCCCCTTATATCCTATCAGTCTTTTTTGGAGATCAGATCATTGTGGACAGATTATAATGATTCTAGCCTCTTGGGTTGTTCACCGTGTAAAAGCCTAAACCTAATATTCTTTTAGATAATAAAACAAGTCTATTAAAAAAAAAACATAATTACAATGAAATGAGGATAAGAAATCCCCCAAGAAAAAGCACAAAAGAAATAAATTACATCAAAGCTGCCTTCCGATCCCTTTGAATATCAGACAACAAAAGACCCCCAAAAACCCCAAAAGAATGAACCCAAAAAGAAGCAAGAAAAATAACTCTCTTCAAAAGCAAACCTGGCGAAGTCTTTTGAAAAAACTCTAGCATTCCTTTTCAGCCAAAGCGAACACAAGATTATAAAAGCAGCAGAGTCCCAAAATACCCTCTCTCTCTCTCTCTCTCTCTGAAACCCCAAAACTTCACCTTCAAAAAATCCTGAATTGTAGCTGGAGTCACCCAAACCTCATCAAAGTATGAAAACAAATTGTTACACTTACACATGCATCTTGCTGCCTTACAATGAATGAACAAATGACTAATAGTCTCGTTAGACTCATTGCACAGCATACAAATGTCTGGACGAAGGGCTTTGCAAGACCTCCTTGAATTAAAGTCCAAAAGAAGGCCTGATTTGAAAGGAATCCTTGCTTTCAAAGCAGCAACGTGTAAGAGGAAAGAGCTAGGATGTGGATTTTATGAGTAACTAAACCTAACATCTCCGCCGAAGAAGTGATGGCTGGCGACAGGCCTGAAGATTGGGTTTGTTCATTTGGTAGAAACCACAAATGCGTGCATGGTGCTGGAGATGGGAATGAATGCTAGACTGGTTTATCTGGCACTGGAGCAAAGTTGCCGACAATTTGGAGACAAGGGGTGGCTGTTCTGGAAAGAGGATGGGAATGTTGGAGTGAGACAAGCCTGGCTGCAACCATGTCCAGTTTGGAGGATGCAGCTGTTTGGAAAACTGAGTGCCAGTGAGATGGTTGATAAGTAGTTTGGGGCTTCTCAGATGAGTTGTACTCTCTTGGAATTATGATTAACAGTAAGAAATTTTTGGGAAATGGATCTTCGAAGGAGGGTATAGGGCACAGTGGATGGAGGAGGGGGTGGATTTCTTTTATTGGTCATCTTGACGGCAACAGGGAACATTGAAGGGGATCCCAAATCAAACTTAATTTGAGGAAGAGAAGATGGGATGAGGATGCAAGCTAAAGTACTCCAAATTCTTCACTGCTTTGAAGGAAGAAGTCATACAATCATAGAAAAGACAACTCTGGAAGTGAAAAATGAAGAGGAAGAGGGTGTCAGTTGCAGACCACTTCTGGACAAACCAGAGAACAGGGATCCAGGGGGAGGGGGAATTTTTTGTAATTTTCTTTGGGAAGGAAATATTAATTATATTTACATGGTTTAGCATATGAGTTGTCACTGTTTTAATGGGTTAGTCTACAGATGACGCAAACTGGGCAACCCAAAAATTTCTCATGTGGCTTACCAGCTGTAATATTTGGAGAAAATTAGTAAACCAAAATGCTAATACAAAAAAAAAAAAAAAAAAAAAAAGAAAAAAGAAAAAAGAAAAACCTAAGTCTTACATCTCATGAGCTTTTTTAAAATCCAATTTGAGCAATACATCCTCCTACCTCTTCTTTTCACATCCTCAGCCACCTCATTTTAGCTACCAATATTGCATCTCTGTCTATCTTTAATGAAGGCAGATTGAGCCAACTTCACCATATTCCCCAAAAGCTATCTAAGCCTCTTAAGCAAGACCCTAGTACTACAGTGGTTTTTTTTTTTTCATTAATGTGGAAAATTATTTACAATTTTACATCAGTTATAATGGGAGTAGGGGTGAGCAAAATTCGGTGAAAACCGAATTAACCGAATTAACCGGCCGAAATTGGTCGGTTCGGTTCGGGTAAAAATCCCGGTTCGGTCGGTTCGGTTATAATTCCACAAAATTTCGGTTAATCGGTTTCGGTTCGGTTAAGGGTAAAAAAATTTCGGTTAACCGAATTAACCGAATTACTAATTAATTAGATTTTAAATATAATTTATGAATATAAATTTTGCTTATGCAAGTGCATGAAGGAGTTTAATTAACATATTTCGATTCTTTGTTTTACGGTAAAATATTATTTTCATTAATAAAATTAATAAAAAAGGTATTTAATTAAGTTAGATTTGGTTTTAAAAAAAATTTATAATTGTATTATATTTCTAACAATTAATTTTAAATGATTTCGGTTAAAATCGGTTAACCGAATTACCCGAATGGGCAATTCGGTCGGGGTCGGTTCGGTTTCCATCGACAATTCGGTCGGTTCGGTTAATGGTTTTATTTAACCGAATTTTTCGGTTAATTCGGTTAATTACCCGAATTTAACCGAACCGACCGTTTGCTCACCCCTAAATGGGAGTGCACAAGATGATCACATAGAGCTGTGCAGCAAACAATGGCTTCACCAGACAGTCATTAGAAATCAAAAAGGGCAGCCCGGTGCACAAACCTCCCGTGTACGCGGAGTCTAGGGAAGGAGCGGACCATAATGGGTCTATAGCACGCAGCCTTACCTTACATTTTTACAAGAGACTGTTTCCACGCTTTGAACCCATGACCTCTAGGTCACACGGCAACAACCTTACCGTTGCGCCTAAGCTCCCCTTCAGTAATTATAAATCAATAAATAAAAATTCAAACAGAACGCTGTTCCAACAAAATGTTGTGATATACATGCATTTTCAACAAATTTTATTTAGTTTAATAGTATAACTGGAAAAAAAAAATTGCATACTTTATTCCACTGTGAATTTGCAATTAAGATCAACAAAATAATGTAACAATCTTTGTTATTTTTTGTTTCCACATCTACATTTTCTCTTATGTTTAATCACTATTTTCTGCCCTCAGTAACAATTGGATAGGGAATTTCAGGGAGAAGTATTGAAGGAATTTTCCCCAACTGCAGAACGTTTCTATTGCTATCAGTGCCAAACATAAGGCAGCCCTAAACAAAATATTGTGATGTAAATACATTTTCAATAAATTTTATTAAGTAAATAGTATAACTAGGCGAAAGAACTTGCATGTTCTCTACCCTTTAAAATTTGCAATAAAGACCAACAAATCATCCACTTTGGTGGGATATTATTGTTTCTAACTCTTAAGTATGGGCTTGAGCACAGTGGTCAAAGACGCAAGGCACATTGAGGCGCAAAGAACACCTGAAGCCTAAGCACGAATGGAGGCGAGGCGCACATTCATTAAACTTGTCTGTAAAGTACCCTAGATAATAGATTCTTGATTGTAAACACATTAGTACTAATATTTGAATTTTAAAATATCAAAATACTCAATTCTAGGACATTAAAATGAATACTATAACACAAATTTTCAATAATATGCGATGTTCATGCCATAAGTTCCACAAAATAAAAGCAGCAATAAGAAGGGAAATTTAAAATTTTTTTTAAAAAAAGCAAAAGCAGCAGCAGTGCAGCTCCAACTGAAATGCCAGTAATTCCAGTTCGCAGAAGCAGAAATGCAGAGATAAAGAAATGCTTCCAGGTAAAAAAAAAACAGCTTATTTTCCAAAAAAAAAAAAAAAACTGCAAAAAAATGGGGAGAAAAAACATTAATGAGGTGGCACAGAGCAGCAGAGCAGTTCAGAAGAAGAAGAAGAAAAAAACTGAGCAGCAGCAGAGCAGAAATTTCAGGAAAAGAAACAGAAATTTCCAAAAAAAAAGGGGGGGGGGGGGGTTCACAGCTTTGACTGAGAGCAGCACAGTAGGACAGAAGAAAAAGAAGACAAGAAGAAAGAAGCCTGAGTGCAGCTGAGTATAGATGTCAGGAAAAAAAGTAGCAGCCAGTCCATAAAAATAGCAAAAAATAAAGGAAAAATAAAGAAAACACAGATGGTTGAGATTAAAAGAGAAGGAAAAAACAAAGTATAATGCGAACATGTGTGTAGCGCCTCACTGTGCCTCTTAAAGGTCGCCTCCTCAACTCTGGTGAAGTGCAAGCCTCATCCCTCAGCGCGCCTCACGTCTTTGACTACTATGCTTAAGCATAATGGTTGGACAACAAACAATAATATGGGACCCTGTGGAGTGAGAGTTTGGAAATTCATCAGGAAAGGATGGGATGAATTTCTCAAATTTGTGACATCTCAAGTGGGAAATGGGGCCATTGTTTACTTCTGGCATGATTTGTAGCGTGAGAACAGTAATCTTAGAGCAGTATTTCCTTCCATCTACAAATTGGCTTGTTAAATGCCCTTATTAGTCATCATCTCCAAATCACTGACCAGGGAATTTTCTAGAATATTCCTACTACTAAGAATGTGGCAGATTGGGAACTTCATGCGCTGTCAGATTTATACAGAAATCTCTATAATTTCCATTGCTAGAACATTCCCAATGAAACAAAATGGGTTTTGAACAAAAATGGTGTTTTCACTATTAAATCTTTCTACGAGAAGCTATCCTTGATGGGAACATATTGCAACAACTCCCCTTTGATTCATATTTGGAGGACAGCAGCTGCTTCAAAGGTTGCCTTTTTTGTTTGGGAGTCTACACATAAAAATATTTTAACCCTTGATAATCTGCAGAAAAGAGGACTTACAGTCACAAAATAGGTGGTTCTCTTTGTATGGCTAATGCAGAATCAGTCAACCACATTCTTCTCCACTGCCCCTGGACAAGGAACGTGTGGAGTATGGTTCTAATGTTCTATGCTTATTTGGACAGCAGTGGTTACAGCAAATTCAGTTGGAGAGGAGATTTGGGCTTGGAAAGGCATCAAAGACACCAAGGAGAAGTGAAAGGCTTTGAACCTCATCCCTCTTGCCATCTTTTGGTGTGCTTGGAGAGAAAGAAATAAGAGAGCCTTCAAAGATACAACTACTCCACTTCAAATTTGCAAAGGGCAATGGATTGTTGTTGCTTCCAACTGGCTTAGTGGGCAAATTTTTAATGATCATAATGTAATCTTTGATGTTTGCGTCACTCTACAAACTGATTGATGTTTTGTGCCACGGGATGGCATCCCCTTGATGCCTTGCTAATATAAATTTCTCTATACTAATAAAAAGAATTTTTTTTTTTTTAATCATTGTATAGGAGCTGTTTGAGAATCAATGTCCAAAAGAATTGAAATTGCCTATAGTTTTAGGGAGGCGATTTAGACTGAAGAGAAGAGTTTCAAGCAGATTTCCAGCCAATCAAATTGTGCAAATTATTCTTGCAGGTTATCTAAACGAGACCAACTCAAAAAATTGAAATAACCCTTAGTGTGCTTCAAGTGGATCATACCAACAACTAGAATCACATACAACAAACAATCTAGTGAGAACAATCACACAATGTTTTAAATCTCTCTTTGGAATGTGGAACATTGGGAGTATACTTATATAGATATATTGACAAAAGATGTGCAATGGCATATGTTTTGGAGAGGAAGTTAAAGTTGTTCTAAATCTAGAAGAAATTTTATTTTGTGTAATGGACTAATAATTACTGAAAATAATAATTCTTAAAATCATACCAAAATAATTACTGAAAATAATTTATAATGCAGTAATTACCCATATTAACAGATAAAAATACTTTATGTTAAAAAATATTGAAACTTTGGATTGCTAGTTTTAGCATTCTAGAACTAAAAAAGTACCATGTTTTTCAAAATGCTCATATGAATCCGTGGTTCTCTAGAATAGTCGCATCTATTGGTAACAATGAGACAGTCATATGGGACAACAACTTAAATTTGCACCATCTCTTTAGTGATATCACCCTCATGGTTGTTTAAAAACATGATCTAGAACATTGGATCGTATGATCCTACTTTACTAGAATGATCCTTATCCCAACTGAAATCACAAATTGGTAGTATAGCAGTAGGATCAGTAGTGTCGGTGGGATTGGCAGGATCATAGTAGGATTGTAGGATCCTACATTCTTCATATTTTTAAAACCTCTACTAAAATACTTTTCATATAGGCTTGGTTTTCGTCCTGTATAACTTATACTGTTCATTGGTTTTCATATAGGCTTGGTTTTCGTCCTGTATAACTTATACTGTTCATTGGTGATAATTAAGTGGTGCAAACTTTAACTATTAAGAATGAAGATAGATAAATAATACATAGATACATTTAGCAATAGTGATGATTTTAATGACGGCCTTGATCATTGATGATAGCCTTAGTCATACCAATAAGACAAACTGTGGCTTGGAAGCTGACATTTAAGATGGAAGCTAGCTTGATAGTTTAGATTTTGTTTTGTTAAGATTTTTTTGAAGAGGAAAAATGTGTATTCATGTTGTATGGCTGTTTCTCGACTGATTTGTGCTCGAAATTATGTTCCTGTTTTTTTTAAGTAATCATTTCATGCTCATTATAAGACAGTTTGATTAAGTTAGCAATGCAACAATTTGAACACTTCATCTTTCTTCTTTTTGTAATATGAGGACTCCCTATCATAGATGCTTGTAATTTTTTCAGTCTTCAACACTAACCAGCCGATTTGATAGGTTTATATGGTAGAAATTTATTAGAAAACAATACACAAATGCATTTTTCATTTTTTTTTTTATGTATCTAGTACAATCTCACAATTCTTGATTCCATTCTACAATCTGAACCTGCAAACCATCCTAACAATCCTACGTAGGGTCCCGATTTTAATAACATTGATCACCTTAGACTACCTTCAGCAGGAGAAGAACACCTTGACCAGTTTTTACCAAA
The DNA here is from genome assembly GCF_029873635.1 of Malania oleifera. NCBI lineage: Eukaryota > Viridiplantae > Streptophyta > Magnoliopsida > Santalales > Ximeniaceae > Malania > Malania oleifera. The sequence continues at coordinate 84,782,881 of NC_080421.1, forward strand.
AAATTTTCAGAAAAAAAAAAAAGAGCAACTAATATGCATTCTGCTCATATCTGGACTAACCAAAAATGCATTATAATAAATAAATAAATATGTGTGCCTGTGTGTTTTTACGTTTGGATAAACTTCAAAGGATCCAGTTATCTACAACATGAAGTAACTAAAAGCTACATAAGCAAACAAGCAATTCATAACAACAAAACAATTTACTTTCACTTAAAATACCCGTGCTTGAACACTAAAACCAAGTCATAAACGATTGCCAAACAAATTTTCTCAGCTAAACTAGAAATAATAGAACCAAAACACTGACCTTTTTCCTGCAGAACTTGAATAGTGGAGTCAAGTACCGCGCACACTGCTTAAACGTCGCAACTATGGACTTCCCCTTCGCAGTCCTCTTCTCTGCGTCGGGCATCTCATCCAGCTCCTGCTTCCACTCATTCAACAACCTCTTAAAAAATACGAGGATTTTATCTTCTTCGCACAGTTCCTCAAAATTCGCCTTCATCCGCTTCAAATCTTTATCAGCATCGACCCCTGAAGACCCCCCGTCTCCACTCAAATCCTCATCCCCGCCGCCATCCCGCTCACCATCCTTAACCCCATCCCCCTCTCTCTTTCTCTTGCGGTCACTCAGGATTCCCGTCTTCTGCCGCTTCCGTAGCTCAGCAATGTCCCGGAGAAAGTCATTGGTCTGTCCCTCAGTCATATCGCTATCGACCTCAAAAGTTCCCGCTTTCAGCACATACTTCAAGCGATCAAGCCGTGCGGCGTCGTCCTCGCCAAAAAGCGTAACTGGCTGTTTGAGGAACCGAAGGCGGCGGATAACTTCCTGCTTGGGAAGGTTGAGGTCGTCGATGTTGTGCTCTAGGGTTAAGGTTCTGGAGAGGGACGGGGCGGCGGAGTCTGACTTGGAGGAGTTCGATGCGGCGGAAGGAAGGGCGGAGGAGGATGATGAGGAGGAGGGGTTGGCGGCGGATGATTGGTGCAATTGAGCGTGACGGAGAGCTTTTGATTCAAGCTCGCGTTTTTCTTCTTCGCGAAGCTTTTGGATCTTCTTCTGCTCGATTTCGGAGCGCTTGAAGAACTTCCTGCCGCCGACTTCCTCTGTGAGGCTTTTACGCTTATTGAGAAGCTCTTGTTTCAGGAGATCCATAGAGGGTTTCTCTGGTTATACTCGAGCTTTGTTCGTTCTATCTCCGAATGGTCGACGGGAAAACGGAAAAGAGAAACGCTGTGATTCAAATAAAGAATTATCTTGTCAGAGGAACGAAATTTGGAAATAAAAATAAAAATAAAAAAACAGAAAAAGTAACTAAATATTATAAACTAGTAACCTCTTTGTTAATATTTATAAAATTAATATAAATTAACATTTTAATTAAAAAATACTTATCTTTATCTTTAAACCAAATGATATTATAAAAATATAATTAAAATAATAAAATTACAAATAATATACATTAAAAAATTAATAAAATAAAATAAAATATATTATAATTATTTTACTTAATTATTCTACTTTAAAATTTTATTGTATAGTAAAAAACTTTTTAGATATCGCAATTAACAAAATAGTAAAAGTCTTTTTTAACTAGCTTTATTATTATTTTTGAAATTTATATATATTTTAAATTTAATTATATTTAAGTTCATATCATCATGTAATTTTGATTTTAATTTAAAAGTATATAAAATAAATAATTTAATCCAAAAAAATTATTTATGGATATTAACATTTTTAACAATAGGTTGTCAAACCAATTGAAAATTATAAATATTGATTTTTAGTTTTTTTAGCAAACAATTGAAAATCGGCAATAGAAACATAAAATTAACAACATAACACAAATATATTTTTATATGTTTCTTCATTGTAGAAAAACAAAAATAGAAAATTATTGAATTTTTTAGTCTAGTTTCTATTTTGATGCTAACAAAGCACTAGTTTCTCATGTGTGTGCCTAGTGCTTGTACATGCTCATATTCCACCTCACATATAAGAAAATGGGGAATGGAAGCTAGAAGGGACTTAAAGATCACCTTATTTTGGCGTATTCCATTGAAAACAGAAGAACAAAGAAGAAAGAAAACATATATTATTTCATTTGTAATTACATTTAGAATTTTAATCTGTAATAATGTACATCATGCATAGTGTGGGTAAATGCTCAAACAGAGACCATAGATTGACCTTAGTGTTGACTTTTTGAGTCTGATCTTTGTTTTGATGCTGATAAACCACTAGTGTCTTATGTGTATATTTAATGCATGAATATGTTTTCATTTCAGCACAGACATAAGATATCGGAAAATAGAAGTCAGCAGAAATTTAAAGCTCACATCAATCTGGAGCATTCCATGGAACTGAAGAGCAAGATAGAAGAAGACATACACTTTCAATTGTAATTGCATTTGATTTTATATTTTAGTCTGTAATAATGCATTGCATACATGATGTGAATGGATAGCTTAGAACAACATTAGACAGACCCTAGAGACCACAACTTTCATAGAAAATCCTTTTCATAAAAAGCTAAAATCAAACAAGGATTTTTGGAATAACTTTAGGATCAAAATTGAGGCAAAAACAAAGCTAGTCAATCGACGTTGGATTTTTGGCTTAGTTAAAGAGCCTTGGTCGACCGACCCCTTATGTACTAAATGACTCGGTCGACCGAATTTGCCACGTTAGGCATGTGCTGTGAAGCCTCGATCAACTGAACCATTTACTAAAGAGCTCTGTCAACTGAACAAAGTCAAAAGTCTAAAGTTAAAAGTCAAAAGTCAAAAGTCTAAAGTTAAAAGTCAAAAATCAAAAGTCAACCTTTAACATGGCTCGGTTGACTAATTGAATTATAACATAGCATTTACGGTCAACTTAAGTAAAAAAATTGACTTTTCTACCTTCCACAGCCGACCGAACTTTTAGTTCAAATTGGTCTTAGTCGACCGATCATGAAGTCTCGACAGATCGAATCCTTCACCAGGCGACCGAAACCACGAAGCCCTAGGAAATCGCCTGGCTTAGCCGACCGGCCATTGGCCACGGTTGACTGAATTGGAAAATTTCGTGTGAGCCATTGTGAGTGCTCGGCTGACCGAACCTATCTGCCGGTCAATCAAACCTCTCGGGTTGGTGCATTTTTACCGTGGTAATTAGGGTTAATTTTTCATTTAACAAAGTCTAAAATCCCTAATATGTCTCCAACGACTATATTTTTCCCAAGGTCTATATATACCCCCTCATTACTTTATTTTTAACAATGAGAATTAGAGAGAAAATCCTCCTAATATATTTTTTATTCTTGTTCATTTTTTTAATACTCTCCTACACTTTTCATTTTGAAAATTTCTTTTGGAGAGCATATATCTTTTGGGCATTCTTTCTTTGTTATGCTTAATACTCTCATTCATATTAATTTGTTGAAAATATTTTTGGGAGTATTAGCTAGAGGTTTTCCCATATATTTTACTTGATAAATATTTTTTAGGGTGAACATATTATAGCTTGTGAGTCTTGTACATTTATTGCAAGACTTCAAAAGCTCACATTCTTGATTGCGAAATATTTTTGAGCTTTTAACCCTAACTTTCATTAACAATAGTTTTGAATATTATTTTTAGAAGAAAGCTTTTGGGTCTTCAAGATCTTGGAAAAACATTCATTGCATATTTCTTTTAAAATCAAAGATCATATTATTTTCTTTGTGAAAGCACAACCCTAAGTTCTCCTACACTTTATTTGAAAAATATATTTGGAGAAAGATTTAATTGGGGTTTAATCTTTGAAGTGCATTATTTTACGTATCAGTTTTCAAAGATTATAAAATCATTTTAACAAAATCACATTCTCACATTGAGCTTAATTTCTCATCATCCGTGAATGCATTGTGCTGGATTGTTGTCCATCACCTACTTGTATTAGAAGCATTATATTTATACACAAATATTTGATATTGGTTGTATTCCCGACATGTGGTCGGAAGAGGGAGACTTGCCTTGTGAAAAGTCCCGAATTGCTCTGACTCGGTTAGGAGAACACCAGATTGGTTCAGACTCGGTTAGGAGAACTAGGTGCACTAGCCTATGAGGTGTTGTAAGTGGTATCGCTCCACCCGTTAAGTGAGCAGCTAGTGGAATCCTCTTACTTGTGAGCTTGAGGCAGGGACGTATGCAGTATTGGCTAAATTCCGATAACATATCGTGTTTCTGCTTTTAGTTTCCTGCACTTTATATTCCTGCTCATGTATGCTACATTTGATATATTGTGAATGCTGTGCATGATTTAATTTCTACATATTTTATTTATCTATGCAATTGGTATTTGCTTAGGTAGACCCTAGGTTGTGTATTACTACTGCTGGTTTAATTGAACCTAGGTAAAAAATTTTAAAATTCCAATTCACCCCCCTCTTGGGAATACACCAATTCCAACACCTAGGGAACCAAAGCTTTCATGGAAAATCTTGTTGATAAATTATAATGACAAAACAGGCAAAAAAATAGAAGTTTATTTCATGCTCAGTCGACCGACTTATATCATGCATATTTAGCTCAATTGACCAACGAGACCTTAGGCCAGAAAATAATTTTTTATATAGCTTAGTCGATCGGCCGTTTTTTAACTTAACTTTCTTCAGCCAATCGACCAACTATAATATCTAAATTATTTTTTAGCCAGCCGATTGACACTTTGCTCGGTCAACCCAAGTTCATAATTTGGCTTTACATAAGCACTCATTTGATCGGAGAAATGAGCACAAAGTGTGCCTAGCCAATCGAGCTACGAATGATTGAAAATCGCCCTTGCTCAGCCGACTGAGCACCATTGCTCAGTCAACCGAGGCTCTCGGGTTGGCTTATTTTTTAGCGCTAATCATCATTAATTTTTCAATTAAATCTTTTAAAACTGATGAGTGTGTCCTTAACGATCAAATATTTTGGGCGCTTTATATATAGCCCATTGCAAAGCACAATTAAGAACTTGATTAACTTAGAAAACTCTAAAAATATTTTGTGCTAGTTTTATAAACTCCCACACTTACAAGCATATTTTTCATTCTCTTTCTCATACTCTTTGTTAAATCATCTTTGAAAGAGAGCATTGATTCTCATTCTTCATTTGCAAATTATTGCACTTGAAGATTGATTGAATATTCTTGTGGGCATTCATTGCATTATTTTGCAAGCTTACACTCTCACTTATATATTATTTTTAAAATCCTTTTTGAGAATAAGCTTTGAGTACTTCCTATATTATTTGATTGATAAATACTTATTGGGAAAACCCTTTTACAGCTTGTGAATCTTTGCATCTTCATGATTACGCGTCAAAACTGCGTAATTGGACGCTTAACCCGGGCTTTACGGTTTATTTTTTTAATTAAATGTCTAAAATTGTCCAATATTTTAATAAAGTGCCAAAATCATCATTCTTGAACTTTATTGCACTATTTATGAAGTTTTGGTAATTTTTTGTCGTAGGAAAAATTTCCGGGAATCAAAACCGACACCTGTTCGTATTTTGTGCATAACTTTTCTGTCCGAACTCCGATTGAGACGATTCAAATTTCTGGAGAAAGAGGAAAGGATCATCTAAAACTTTTGTGTTTTGAGTTTTGTGAGATACAGGCTCTAGAAGAGAAAAATTTGTCACGAACAGAGAACAAAAAATACAATAATTCGGGTCAAGTTGTCGGGTCAAGTTGGTTGGATCCGGGTCCTAGGGCAGCTTCTTTCCCCCATCCCTATTTAATCTCCTTTTATCCCCTGCGCATGGTGTGCCTCCAGCACCCTTCTCTCTCCCTCAAACTCTCCCTCTTCCCTACTCTTTCTCCGTTACTTTGTTATGTTCTTTTTCTTTTGTTCTCTCCTTCCTTGTTCTTATCTCTTTTCTCTTTATTTTCTTTCCCTCTGTTTTTCTCATTCCCGGATTCTCTTTCTCCCCTGTTTTCCTTAACCTTTTCCAATCTCTCCTTTTCCCTTTGTTTCTCAACTCACACAGCCGAGCAAACACAGCAACATAGCAGCAGCACAGCCTCCTGTTCCAGCTGCTCTCCACTCTCCAGACCAGCAGCAACAGTCCCAGCCTTCTCCCACGGTGCACAGCCCTTGTTCCGGCTTCCAGCACAGCAACACCGGCAGCAACTCTCTGCTACAACAGCTACACCAGCCCCTGTTTCAGTAGCCCCTTCTCGGCCAACCTCCTGCTGTCCACACCAACACAGCACCATTACTGTCGTGAAGCACAGAGCCCCTATGCTGCCGCCATACCTGCCACACACAGCCATGCTCTCTCTCTCTCTCTCTCTCTCTCTCTCTCTTCTTCTCTTTCTCTTCCAGTTATCTTCTTAACTTTTTATTGTTATCATTATTGTCATTGAGTCTGGATGTTAATTTGTATTGAAATTTATTAAAGTTTTGATTTTTTTTTTACTTTGACTATTGTTTAGGGATTTTTGCTTGAAATATTTATTTAGTTTTTATTTATTTATTGCAGTATTCAGTTATTTCTTTCTTTCTTTCTTTTCTTTCCATTAAGTTTGTGTTAGATTTGTTTAATGTTTCCATTTAGCAGTTTAATATGGTGATGTCTAGTTTTGTCCTAGAATAATGTTTAAAAGTATTTTTTCTAAAAAGTATCTTTTTTATCAAAGTTCGGTTTAGTTAGGGTCCATTTTATTTAAGTTCATATTTTTATCGTGCTCCGTTATTGTTTGAATGTTAAATTCTCGTTGAGTCCGTGTTTGTGTTTAAATTGTGATTCTTGATTTAATTCCGTAATTTTGTTCAGTTTCTATTGGGTGTTTTTAATTCCATGTTCTAGGTTACCATCTTTAATTAGTGCGTGTGTCGATGTTTCCTTAGGTAGATTAGAGTTTCCATTCTAGGGTGTTTTAATTCCTTATTTGTAGTTTCTAGTTTTAATTAGTGCGTGTCCCAATGTTTCCTTAAGTAAACCAGGGTTTTTATTCTTGTTTTCTTTTATTTAGTGCATGTTAGTTTAGAGTTTAAATTGCATGTCATTTAATTTGTCAAAAGTGAAATTGAACAATCTTGAAATCCTGAATCTGAACTGAGTTCAGTACATTTTTAATTTCGATTGGAAAGACGTAAAATCTGAGATTAAACGCATTCCCTAAGGAGACGATCTAGCCCTTGGGCTTAATATTACATGCGTAACTCCTATACTTGGGATAGCTTCCGAGCTGCTCATTTTTCGAGTGAGTCAAGTTTTTGGCGCCGTTGCAGGGGAATGTCGTTCTTAGTCTCAATTTTGCGTTTTTCTCGTCATTTTTATTAGTTTTAAGAAAAAGGAAAAAAAAGCAGAAAACAAAAAAAGAAAAAAAAAATCGAGTTTTGAAAAATGGCTGCACATGCACCGCGCACGATAATGGACTTTTTGCAGCTTGAATATGCCACTGCATCCTCTTCCACTGTTGCCTTATGATGAGCTTAATTTCATGATGCAGCGCGGGAGGACATCATTGCTACCCGAGTTTTACGGGATGGAATCAGAGTGCCCTTATCAGCACCTAGCAGAGTTTGAGTTAACCTACAACATGTTTTTCTCTCATGCTAGAGCTGACGAATCTACTAGATTGAATTTATTTCTTACTACTTTGCAGGATAGGGCACTGATTTGGTTTCATTCCTTGAGACCGCACTCTATCATTAATTGGATTGATATGGAGCGTGAATTTCTGCATGCGTTTTATTCCTCACAGAAAACTCAATTTTTGCAGGAACAGATTCTTAATTTTGTGCAACAGGATGACGAGACATTTAAGGCTTGCTGGGAGCGATTCAAGGATTTACTAAGCACTTGTCCACACCATGGGTTCGACTCATGGAGGTTAGTTGACTATTTTTATACTGCTCTTACCCCTGATTGCAAGTGTTTTGTTCAGACTATGTCTAATGGAGAGCCCGTCAGCGAGGATCCAGATAAGGTATTATCATTCTTTGATTACTTAGCTGACAATGTCCCACAGTGCAACACACGATACACTCAAGCACCCATGACTGCACATCCTATCAGCACAATTAGTGGTGGTGATGCATATGAACCACCAAACTGCCCGGATATTCCTCCGCCTCAATACCAGCCACCACAGATCCCTCAGAGCTGTACGCCGGAGGAATTTCTGGAGGATAGCATAACTCAGATGGCGAACATGCTCCAGCAGTTCATGCAAACTCAAGTCGATCATAATAATGAATTGCGGGACACCATTAATGCGATAAGCACACAGTTGGACATCTTAGAAAACGAGGAAACACTCGCAGAACTTCAGCCTAGTTCTCAAGAGTACCAGCAACCGCAACAACAAATACATGATGTTTCTCTTGAGACAGCAGAGGCCACCATCACCTTCAGTAGCGAGTAAGACGATCCCCAATCTGAAATGCTCATCACCGAGCAAATAGTTGTCCCAACACCGGAAGTTACGGCTGAAATAGATGAATTCAAAGAAAAATCAGAGGAAACGAGCCCACAAGCGGAGCAGTTAGTTTATAAGGAGATTGATACTCATACGGAGTACCAACCTGTGGTACCTCATACTCCGAGCTCAGAAACCATGGAACCGTCATCCCCACCTAAATCAGATGTTAAGGAGCCTAGTGTGAAGGCAGACTCTTGCAGTGGTATGATGATATGTACACCCGATAAAGAGGGTGATTAGTCTGGTGAGCATATAATTTTCAAAGAACCAGGTAAAACCTTTAATGTTCATGCTTCTGAAGAACTGCAAGTAATTATTCCGATCACGTTATCTCAACCGCTAGTTCGTAAAGAAGTACATTTCCTGGACACAATGTTGAATAAAGACCCTTTCTTATCCACACACGAGGGTCGACCTACACACAAATTGTTTGGTACTTTGACACGTATTAATTCATTTGAGGTTGATTTTCGTGCAGGTATGAAGACTGATCCACTGTGGCGGCTTAAATTTGGAGAACCGCCGATGCAATTTATAAACTTGCGGCCACCAGACGAAATTCCTCCAGAGCCTCCGCCAGACAATTGTGATGTTTTTCTTTTCGTTCTTGTCCTTTTATTTTATCTTATTTTATTTTTAGTTAGTTTTCAGGTTTATTTTCTCGTAGTTCGATCTTTGTTTTCCATTATTTCATCACTCAAGTACGCCTTACTTTTTCCGTGCACAGTATTTTCTATTTCCCCTATGCTTTCACATTGAGGACAATGTTCCATTTTAGTTGGGGGGGATGAGCATTCGCATGTGACACTGTGCACGTACACGTACCGGGTTCTATAAAACAAAAAAAATATCAAAAATCAAAAATCAAAAAAAATCAAAAAGAGAGAGAAAGAAAGGAGGAGCACTGAAGGATTACATTGCATTATGCCATGCTTAACACCGTGTATACCCTTCACATACTTGCGTATAACTTAAGAATGACACACTTGAGTCAATCATGCATAGTTTTCTCTTTATATGATCTTATGACTCTATGAAGAACTGATTGGTAGTACATTCGTGTTAATTTGACTATATAATTTCCTGTATCTACATGCATCTCACGAGGCTAAATAAACACATTCACGTGATTCATTGCACCTAGGGTTCCTTATGAGCACTGAGAGAACACCCGTGGCGACTATGACACCTTGTGAGATATCCTTGAGCTATTTATCATCCTTTTGAGCGTTAATATCAAATCAGACTTCATGGAACTCAATTCTTTTTTCTAGATGATTCCTTTGTACACTAGTCTATGTTTTGATTTGCTAGCCTGGAGGTGACACCTAGTGGGGAGATAGAAACCTAGGTCTTGTAGCCTACTTAAGATGTGAAGGCTGAGTCACCCCTAGAGATAGACTTAATTCATGAACTCCTATTCGAGCTCAATTCCCATTGATTGTTTGAAGATTACAAAATAAGTGTTAGATTGTCCTTATTGCTCAAGAAAAGACAGAAAATAAAGAATGAGCAGGAAAAAAAGAACAAGCAATACACATGCGCATGAAATGAAATGTCAATGCCGGCCCAATTACATATCACAAAAAGTCAAGGACGACACATATTTTCTACATATGAAGATGCTTCAACCGGTTAATGCCTCAGATGTATTCACAACAAGTTTGTAAGTAAGTTGATCTAGGGTGGTCTCAGTTGGATATGGCGAGTAGGTGAGAAGATGCTAGGGTGAAGGACCCGACACCTCATAGATAGGCTAGATCCTTTCCAGACTAGTCCACTCCATATACTTAGCGTTGTTCCTTTTGATATGTGGGATGTTTGATCGCGACACTCCTCCTCACATATGATGAGTGAACCCATTTTCTTTGAATGTTCTTGAGGGTATACCAGTTAGGCCGAGTCAAAGCGATCGTTCTGTAGGTGTCCACTGGCGTCCTAGGTGTACTGAGTCACACACATCACACACACCTCGAGAGTTTACCTGTTTATACTCGAACTTATATGATTGCATTAACTCTGAATGTGCCACTGATTAACTTCATGTGAGTATACTATTCTTAAATGACATATAAATGATGAAACTTGCATGAGTGACGTGCTTTGGAGTCGTGTGCATTGAATATGAACGAACTTGTGTGAAATTCAGTTATGTTCTTGTATGTGAAGTGGTATAGTTATATCGCATGTGCATTGATTTCATGATTATTGGAGTTTGTAGTTGTAGGCACCGGCCTGAAATTCATTCACGTCATTTGCTAGAGACTAGCAAAACGTTAGTTGGGGGGTGTGATTACGCGTCAAAACTGCGTAATTGGACGCTTAATCCGGGCTTTACGGTTTATATTTTTAATTAAATGTCTAAAATTGTCCAATATTTTAATAAAGTGCCAAAATCATCATTCTTGAACTTTATTGCACTATTTATGAAGTTTTGGTAATTTTTTGTCGCAGGAAAAATTTCCGGGAATCAAAACCGACACCTTTTCGTATTTTGTGCATAACTTTTCCGTCCAAGCTCCGATTGAGACGATTCAAATTTCTGGAGAAAGAGGAAAGGATCATCTACAACTTTAGTGTTTTGAGTTTTGTGAGATAAGGGCTCCAGAAGAGCAGAATTTGTGACGAATAGAGAACAAAAAATACAATAATTCGGGTCAAGTTGTCGGATCCGGGTCCTAGGGCAACTTCTTTCCCCCATCCCTATTTAATCTCCTTTTATCCCTTGCGCATGGTGTGCCTCCAGCACCCTTCTCTCTCCCTCAAACTCTCCCTCTTCCCTACTCTTTCTCCCTTACTTTGTTATGTTCTTTTTCTTTTGTTCTCTCCTTCCCTGTTCTTATCTCTTTTCTCTTTATTTTCTTTCCCTCTGTTTTTCTCATTCCCGGATTCTCTTTCTCCCCTGTTTTCCTTAACTTTTCCAATCTCTCCTTTTCCCTTTGTTTCTCAACCCACACAGCCGAGCAAACACAACAACACAGCAGCAGCACAGCCTCCTGTTCCAGCTGCTCTCCACTCTCCAGACCAGCAGCAACAGTCCCAGCCTTCTCCCACGGTGCACAGCCCCTGTTCCGGCTTCCAGCACAGTGACACCGGCAGCAACTCTCTGCTGCAACAGCTACACCAGCCCCTGTTTCAGCAGCCCCTTCTCGGCCAACCTCCTGCTGTCCACACCAACACAGCACCATTGCTGTCGTGAAGCACAGAGCCCCTATGCTGCTGCCATACCTGCCACACACAGCCATGCTCTCTCTCTCTCTCTCTCTCTCTCTCTCTCTCTCTCTCTCTCCTTCTCTTTCTCTTCCAGTTATCTTCTTAACTTTTTATTGTTATTATTATTGTCATTGAGTTTGGATGTTAATTTGTATTGAAATTTATTAAAGTTTTGATTTTTTTTTACTTTGATTATTGTTTAGGGATTTTTGCTTAAAATATTTATTTAGTTTTTTTTTATTTATTGCAGTATTCAGTTATTTATTTATTTCTTTCTTTTCTTTCCATTAAGTTTGTGTTAGATTTGTTTAATGTTTCCATTTAGTTGTTTAATATGGTGATGTCTAGTTTTGTCCTAGAATAATGTTTAAAAGTATTTTTTCTAAAAAGTATCTTTTTTATCAAAGTTCGGTTTAGTTAGGGTCCATTTTATTTAAGTTTATATTTTTATCGTGCTCCGTTATTGTTTGAATGTTAAATTCTCGTTGAGTCCGTGTTTGTGTTTAAATTGTGATTCTTGATTTAATTCCGTAATTTTGTTCAGTTTCTATTGGGTGTTTTTAATTCCATGTTCTAGGTTACCATCTTTAATTAGTGCGTGTGTCAATGTTTCCTTAGGTAGATTAGAGTTTCCATTCTAGGGTGTTTTAATTCCTTATTTGTAGTTTCTAGTTTTAATTAGTGCGTGTCCCAATATTTCCTTAAGTAAACCAGGGTTTTTATTCTTGTTTTCTTTTATTTAGTGCATGTTAGTTTAGAGTTTAAATTGAGTGTCATTTAATTTGTCAAAAGTGAAATTGAACAATCTTGAAATCCTGAATCTGAACTGAGTTCAGTATATTTTTAATTTCGATTGGAAAGACGTAAAATCTAAGATTAAACGCATTACCTGAGGAGACGATCTAGCCATTGGGCTTAATATTACACGACATAACTCCTATACTTGGGATAGCTTCCGAGCTGCTCATTTTTCGAGTGAGTCACTTCATTGCAAGATTCCAAAGCTTATTTTGTGCTTATTGCAAAATATTTTTGTGAAGGTAATCTCCATTATCTCCTATAGTCCTTGTTGAAAAATATTTTTGTGGAGATATTATTTGAGTTTTAGATCTTTGAAAAGTACTTACTGATTATTTCATATTTAAATCAATGATCATATTTATCATCATCTCTCACATTATTTGATAAATATATTTTTGAGAGATAAATTCCAAATACTCTACTGAGTATAAACTCTCATCATATAAGAGTGCATTTGAACTTAAACTTGTACATCATTTGCTTGTTGTAGAAGCACGTTTTGTTGTACACAAAAATTTATTTTTTTTGGTTTTCTGCAGTTCGGGTAATGAGCTGTATTCTAGGCGTGGCCTGAAGAGGGTGTACTCCGCCCTATGAAGGAGTGGTTGTAAAGGTTGGGCTCATCCCTATAATGTGAGCTGGGGTATTTTTCGTCCAGTAAAGAGAGGGTGTAAATAGTGTCGCTCCACTCGGTAAGTGAGCAAAGGTAGTGAATCCTCATAGTTGGTGTGGCTTGAGGCGAGGACGTAAGTAGTTGTTGGCCTAACATGGCTTTCGAATCACATTTTGATAATAACAAATGAAGGTTGATTTAACATGTGTTGTTAAGCGATGATGTTTCAGGAATGCTTAAGTGGCAAAGTTCAAAATATCAAAGGAAATACAAGTTCAAAGATCACCAAGGACCACAAAGTCATACTTGTTCTCAAAGTGATCCAAAGGAAGCTCAAGTGGACTTAAAAGATTCAAAGCATTTGGAAAGCTAAAGTTGACTTAAGCTTCAAGTCAAGAGGATTCAAAGCAAAGACACCTATAAAGACTTCAAGTTTAGAGTACTTTAGGTTTTAGGATGAATCAATGTAAGTACTTCATATTCAAATATTATGTGAAATGGTTTGAAGCTTATTAAGGTTTATCTTAAACTTAGAGACCTTGTTTTTAAAACCTTGGAAAATGATTTTGTAAAGTAACAAAGCAAGAGAGCCAAGTATTTTTGAAAATTGAACATAAAAATAGGAAATTTGTCTGTTTAGGTGACTGAAGTCAAACCTCAAGCGCCTGAAGAATTTCCTCAGGCGACTGAAGAATAAGTTTAGTCACCTGAAGAATTTCCTAATGAATTCTTGAAGAGGTAGTGTATCCTTAGGCGACTAACCCTGTTCTTAGTTGAAAAATTTCAATTTTAATGAATTTGAGGTGATTGATCTCCACTCCTTAGGCGATTGAATACTGTTAATGACTATATTTTTTAAAAGTTTTAAAATTCAAAATTGAGTTTCTTGTGCCCCAAATTTTGTAAAAACTTGGGAAATACTCCAAGTAAACTTGGGCAATGCGAATTAAGCTTTATAAGTCTATAAATACATGCTTTCATGAATTAAACAAACACCAAGCAATTGAAAAATCTGCTCTTAAGCTGAAAGCTCACTTACTCTCTAAAAGCTCTCTTTTGCTCAATCAATCATTTCAAATTGTTGAGATTTTCTAAAGAACTGATCACTCTTTTCTAAGCTTTATAATCTAAAATACTAATTTCCATCTAGAGAAGTATTCAGGTGATATTGTTCTTGAGCTTCAACTCTATTTCATTCGATATTTGTTATTAATGTATATAGATTTCAATTGTACTAACCAGCTCTATCCGAGAGCATTCTTTGTACAAAAAAAATTGTTCTCTTGTTCTTGTTTCTTTGTCGATTAAGGACTTTGGATCGTTGTAACCAAGCGTAGGATATCGCTTGGAGAGGAGGCTCTACCCTAAAGGAGGATTGTAATCGGTTTGTTCCGCCTGAAAAGGAATGAGTTAGTGGAATCCTTAGGTGGTCTTACCTAAGGTCAGGACATAGGCTGGGGTTAAGTCGAATCTTGTAAAAAATATTGGTCTCACTCTCCCTACCCTTTTCTATTTAAATTTTAGCGTACATACAAATTGTGTTTCAAAGTGCAGGGTTGCTAAAACTGAGATAAAAGAAGACCTTTTAAATCTAAGAAAGTACATTAGTTAATATTTTGCGAAAACCTTTAAGGGAGTACGTTGATTAATCGCTTGCGGAAATCTTATTTAAAAGGAGCACATAAAAATCATACATATAGGGCTATAAGCTGAAAATTTACAAACGTTGAAAATAAAGAAAGTGTAGCAAGCTTTCCTAAATCTGGGTTAAGTATTGTGGTTGATTGATTGGTTATTATTTGTGTTTGGATTGTGGTTGATTTAAACTTAAGTCATTCTTGTGTGTTTGCTTAAATATTAAAAAAAATAAAAATTTGTTAAAACACTTAAAGGAATTTTTATAAACCCAATTCACCCCCTCTTAGGATAACGCCTTTACTTTCAATTGGTATGAGAGTCTAGTTATAGCAAATCCTAATTAGAAGCTATATAAACGTCTAAATGGCACACCTAGATGTTTCCCCTTTTGCTGAAGGCCAATCATCTACTAGACCGCCTATCTTTTGTGGTTTAAATTATACATTTTGAAAACAAAGAATGAGGATATATTCAAATCATGGACTGGAAAGCATGGAAGGTTGTCACACATGGTGACTACATTCCTACTAAACTAATAGATGGCAAAGAAGTTCCTAAAGAAGGAAGAGACTTGACCAACAATGATTATAAAATGATGCAAGTAAACTCTAGTGCCATGAATGCACTATATTATGCTTTAGATGTTAATGAGTTTAATAGGGTCATGGCGTGTAAGTCAGCCAAAGAAATTTGGGACAAATTAGAAGTAACCTATAGACAAACTATAGATGTTAGAGATAGTAGAATTGACATGCTCACAAGCAAGTATGAGACTTTTAAGATAAACCTAGATGAAACCATCACTAATATGTACACTAGGTTCACTCACATAATAAACTCCTTCAATGCCTTAGGGAAAAATTACTCAACTTATGAAAAGATCCGAAAAATCCTTAGAGGACTACCACCAATTAGGGAACCTAAGGCCACTACCATTATGGAAGGAAAAAACTTGAAAAACACCTCCCTAGATGAATTAATAGGATCTTTACATACATATAAAATGACTATGAATGAAAGAAATTTAGAGAATAATAATAAAAACAAGAAATCAACAATCCTTAAGGCTAGTAAAGAAAGCTCTAGTGATGAGGATGAAGACAATGAATTAGATGATGAAGAATTAGCCTTTATCACTAAAAGACTTGGAAAATTTTTCTGGAAGAATAGAAAATTCCCTCAAAAGTTTAAAGGATCAAAAACAAACAAAGAAGAAACAAACACAAAGCAAACTAAGAATGATCCACCAACATGTTATAGTTCTAAGAAGGTTGGACACATTAAACCCGATTGTCCACAACTAAAGAAGGACAAGAAGAAGAAAAAGAAGACAATGAAAGTTACGTGGGACGACACAAGCTCAAACAAATCGGAGGATGACTCAAGTGAACAAGAAGTTGCCAACATGTGCTTTATGGCACACAATACTGAGGTAAATTCTTATTATAGTTCTTCGAAAGAATCTAGTGAAGAATCTAGTAATAATTCATGTGAAAGTATGCCTTCTTACAAAGAAATTCAAGCTGAACTATTCAATTTACACAACAGGTTCATCAAAGTATCTAAGAGAAACATAGCCTCAAAAGAATAAAATGAAAATCTTAAGAATCAACTAGAAAGTTCTAAATTGGCTGAAAAAGAAAAGGATTCTCATATTGATGATCTAATGAAGAAAATTAACAATGTCACAAGAATTAGTAAAACTACAAGTAAATGATGAAAGTAAGAAAGACCAAGAAATAAGTGAACTTAAAAGCAAAATTGAAGATAAAGATAAAATCATTTACAACTTTACTAGAGGTAAAGAGAATATTAAAAAGATGGTTGGTCAGCAAACGATGATAACTAATAAAGAAGGAATAGGCTACAATGGAATAGAAAACAAAAAGAAGAAAAATTTATTTATGAGATATTTTGTAAAAGAGGCTAAACACTATGCAAGCACATCTTCTACAAATATACATGAAAATACCACTTGCTACTTGTGTAGAAATAAGGGACACATAAAGTTCAATTGTCCACTTAAAAAGAAATATGTCAAAATCAAGAATGAATGGAAAGTAAACACTAAAACTAGGCATGACTTAAAAAGAATTAAGAAGGTTTGGGTTCCAAAAGCAACACCATGAATCCTTCCTTGTAGGTATGCTTTAGGACTACTCCATCAAAAGAAAAATGGTACTTGAACAATGGGTGTTCGAGACACATGACGGGAAATGGAACAAAGTTCATGCCCCTAGTTAAAAAAAATGGAGGATATGTGACTTTCGGTGACAATGCCAAAGGTAAAATCATCGGTATAGGTAAAATTGGTAAAGAACCCTCACTTACTATTAATTATATTTTTTAGTTGATGGACTAAAGCATAATCTTTTAAGTATAAGTCAACTTATTAACAAAGGTCATGACATAATCTTAAAGCAAGAAAAGTGTATAGTTCAAAATCCTAGAAATCATGAAATTCTATTCACAGCCTATAGAGTAAACAATGTATATTGTATAAACCTTGAAAACTTAATCTCTCAAGAAGTAACATGCTTGGCTACCATAAATGAAGTTAGTTGACTTTGGCATGGAAGATTAGGACATGCAAGCATGGACCTATTATCAAACCTATCTAGAAAGAACTTAGTTAAAGGTTTACCAAACACAAAGTTCATAAAGATAAAATTTGTGATGCTTGCCATCTTGGAAAACAAATCAAAACAAGTTTTAAAAAGAAGAAGCATATATCAACTAGTAGATCCTTAGAACTTACACATTTGGATTTGGTTGGTCCTACTAGAACTCAAAGCTTAGGAGGTAAGGAAAATGCCTTTGTAATAGTTGATGACTATTCTTGTAATAACCCAAACTCAAAAAAATAAAAGAAAATAAATAAAAATAAAAAGGAGAAAATAAGAGAAGGGGAAAAGAAATTTAAAAAGGGTATCAAGCAGGGACTCCTTGACGAATGATCTTCTAGGTTTTGTCGACGAGTATATGTGTCTCGTCGATGAAGATTACCGAGAGAGGTTTTGAGTATTTCTAAGATTCTCGACGAACTCACGGTTTCGTCAACAAACGTTCTTCTTGGGTTCGTCGACGAATTCACGTGTCTCGTCGACAAAGCCCTGCCTATAAATAAGGAAGCTTTCATTTTAAGCGAGAATTTATCTCTCCTCACACCATTCTCTCTCTATCTACGACTCCCTCACCTTCTCACTTAGATTTTAGACCCAATTCAACTTGAATTGTTGATCAGGAACCACCATGAGGTCCTTGGGAAGATTCTCTGCAACATAGGTGGAGCAGATTTTCAATTTGGAGTACTTGGGCACCACTCCAAAACTAGGGTAAGTAGGGTATTTTTAATATTAAATTAAGTATTGGGAGTGTGTGGGCCTAAGAGATGATAATGATAAATATCATGCGATTAAACTAATTAAGTTAGGATTTTTGGAATACAGGGTCTCATTTTCTGTTCGGTTTGGGGAAAACGTTATAGCAGATTTTTATTAATTTTAAACAGGTTATATTCGAGTATACAAATATATATATATATATATATATATATATCTATATCTATCTAGGTATGGTTTATCTGAACAGTTAGGCATTTGAAAAATAATGATTTTGATTATATTTCATATTTGGGAAAAATCGTGTGGTATGAAATAACTTTCGTAATTAAATGGTTGCGAGTGCTGCGTGATTATGATTATTCTTCTCTTATGGTTACTGTTTGGGTTACAAATTCTGATTGGTTGTGATGCGGTTTGGTTGAATAAATACTGTCAGATTATGTATACTGTGGTGAAAGCATTGATGTGCTTGGATGATTGGTTATGCTATGAATGTGTATTGTTCTATGGTTCATGTAAATTGCGATATAGCATTGGCAGAGGTATGAGGAGGTCGTTATATCGTACCTGATATAAATCGCCATATAACATTGGCAGTGATATGAGGAGGTCGTTATATGGTCATTTATACTAAGGGGGTAAAACATTGGCAGTGGAATGAAAAGTTTGTTTTACCGATTTACTATGAATGGGGTTGTGTGTGTGGATTTGTAACCTATGTGGTTGGGAAGCTTGTGACGTAACCTGTGTGGTTGTGAGTCTTGTGTGGACGATATTTCTGTGTGGATGTGAGTCCTGTGTGAACTGTATTTCTTGTGTGGATATGGACCTTGTGTGGGTGTGAATGAAGTATGTGTACATCCTGTGTGGATGGGTTGTGATATGTGGATCTTTGTGAAATGACTAGCATTGGATGCGTGTAACTTTAATTACATAAGTATTTATGGTAAAGTAGAATTCTCCACCTGGCTTGCTGAGAAAGGCGAGTGTCCTAGTAGTTTTCTGTGGGTACTAGAGCAGAGGGAAGCTACTTGTATGGGCGGGTAATATTCCCTATTCTCGGAAACTTTTCCTGGATACATAACCTGATGGCTTAGTGAGTAAGGTGAGTGCCGTGGTACTAGTACAAGAGCAGAGGGAAGCTACTTTTATGGACGTGTAATCTTCCTTATTCATGTATGTGTGTATGATATCAGATGTCAGTGATGTTATTAATGATGCGTCTTCTCGGCTTCTATTGATATTGAATAACAGATGAGTATATTTTTGTATGTATTAAACTCTTTGCCACACATTGTTATAGCTTTTTCTTCCTTACTGAGAGGTGTCTCACCCCAACAATGTATTATTCTTTTCAAGTCCTTCAGGTGATTGAGCTTAGAAAGCTCCGGGGCGGGGTTTAGTTTTGTGATTGGTTAGAAGAACAGATATATGTACAGTTTATGTTTAATTTCTTCTTTGGATATGTAATATAGAGAATTTGGTTATATTTCTTAATGGGTTGAATATATGTATATAGTACTCTGGTATTTTATTTGAGATTGTTTAAATAGTTCTGCTGTGTGAATGGTATCAAAGATGTGTGATTGGTCTCATAACACCCTGGGCCCCACTTATCGGGTTCAGGGTGTTACAGTTCTAGGTTTACCTAGGTATTGTTTTTAGTCTTCAAAGATGAAGCTTGTAATATGTTGATAAATATATGCAAGAAACTTCAAAATGAAAAAGGATATAATGTTTCAAACATAAGAAGTGATCAAGGAAGAGAGTTCAACGACAAAGATGTTGATAAATACAGTAATGAACATGAAATTAATCATAATTTTTCAACACCTAGAACTCCACAAAAAAATAGAGTTATAGAAAGAAAGAATAGAACACTTCAAGAAATGGCAAGAACAATGTTAAATGAATATAATCTACCAAAATACTTTTGGGTTGAAGCTGTAAACATTGCATGCTGGGTAATAAATATAGTTTCTATAAGAACAAATTTGAATAAAACTTCCTATGAACTTGGGAAAGGAAGAAAGCCTAACATATCTTATTTTCATGTTTTTGAATATAAATGCTATGTATTGAATGATAAAGATGATTTAGGCAAATTCGATGCAAAAGCTGATGAAGTGATATTCCTAGGATATTCATTAAAAAGCAAAGCCTATAGAATATACAATAAAAGAACTCTTATAATCTTGGAATCAGTTCATGTAACCTTTGATGAAGAAGGCCCATTAAATAAACCAATAAAAATTGAAGAAGTACAAGCTACTCGAAAACAAGATAAGTTTGTAGAAGTAAAAGAAGAAGAAAATGAAGAAAAACCAAATGATGCTGTTGAAAATATTGAATTGCCATAAGAATGGAAATATATAAGAAATCAACCAAAAGATCAAATAATAGAAGAACCATCAAGAGGAATAACTACAAGATCCTCTTTGAAAAATTTATGCAATCACTATGCCTTCTTATCTCAAGATGAACAAAAGAATTTAGAAGAAGCTTTAAGTGATGATTCATGGATAATTGCCATGCAAGAAGAGTTAATCAATTTGAAAGAAGTAAAGTATGGAAATTAGTTCCCAAATCGGAAAATCATTCAATTATAGGAACTAAATGGGTATTTAGAAACAAAAAAGGATGAAAATGGAATTGTAGTTAGAAATAAAGCTAGACTTGTAGCTAAAGGATATAACCTAGAAGAAGGGATAGACTATGATGAAACATCTGCTCCTATAGCTAGAATGGAAGCAATTATGATGTTCTTAGCTTATGCATCTCATAAGGAATTTAAATTATATCAAATGGATGTAAAGAGTGCATTTTTAAATGGTTATATGAATGAAGAGGTATATGTAGAATAACCACCGGCCTTTGAAGACATACAAAAACCTGAATATGTGTACAAACTAACTAAGGCCCTATATGGTTTAAAATAAGCCCCTAGGGCTTGGTATGAAAGACTTAGTGGATTCCTACTAGATAAAGGGTTTTCTAGAGGTAAGGTTGATACTACTTTGTTTATCAAATCTAAGAAAGATGACATGCTCATAATCCAAATTTATGTAGATGATATTATTTTTGGTGCAACTAATAATAATCTATGTAAAGAATTTGCCAAATGTATGCAAGAAGAATTTGAAATGAGCATGATGGGAGAGTTAAACTACTTCATGGGATTACAAATCAAACAAGCAAGAAATAGAACTTTTATAAGTCAATCCAAATACATAAAAGATATGCTTAAGAAATTTGATATGGAAAATAGTAAACCCATAGGTACTATCATGAGTACTTCAATAAGCCTTGATAAAGATGAAAAAGAGAAACCGGTAGATATGAAATACTATAGAGGCTTGTTTGGAAGTTTGCTATACTTAACAGCTAGTAGGCCCAATATAAAGTTTAGTGTTTGCATGTGTGCACGTTTCTAATCAGCACCTAAAGAATCACATCAAATAGTTATAAAAAGAATCCTAAGGTACTTGATAGGAACACTGGATTTAGGACTTTGGTATCCTAAGGACACCGGATTCGAAATGATTAGTTATTTGGATGCTGATTATGCAAGGTGTAAAATAGATAGAAAAAGTACACGTGGGACTTTTCACTTTCTAGGACGATCTCTAGTGTCTTGGTTTTCTAAGAAAAAAAACTCTGTAGCCTTTTCCACAGTTGAAGCTGAGTATGTAGCAGCTGGGAATTGTTGTGCACAAACCTTATACATGAAACAACAATTAAAGGACTACAATTTTGAATACTCCACCATTCCAAATAAATGTGATAACACCAATGCTATAAACATCTCTAAAAATCCTATATCACACTCAATAACAAAACACATTGACATAAGACACCACTTTCTAAGAGATCATGTTCAAAAAGAAGATATCATACTCGAATTTATAAATACAAATGATCAATGGGCGGATATCTTTACAAGACCTCTCTCTGAAGAATGATTTATATCCATAAGAAGAGAACTTGGGCTGTTACATAGCAGGGAAGTAATTTAGGTAGATTTCATATTGATCAAAATGAGAAAAGTAAGAAATTAGGGACTTTAGGCGACTGAGCATTGTAGACTAGAGGTTCAGGCACTTGAGCTAGTAGACCTCAGGCGACTGAAATACTACTGCCTGTTGGGATTCCAATTATGTAAATCTTGAAGCGACTGAACTTAATCTTCAAGCGCCTGAAGTCGCTGGATCTATATATTTTAAAGCACAAAACCCTAACTTTAGGCTATTGGCTTTTGCTCCATCACTCACCCGAAGTTCCACCCCTTCGTCTTCTTTACTCCCTCACTCAAAACCCTTTGAATCAAAGATTCAATCCCCTTCTCCTACTCTCTTCCTCTCAGATTCTAGGGTTCCTCTTGGCTTGTTTCCTTAAATCTCCAAGAATACAACACTGCCTCGCATTAAGACCACAACAAATCGAGGATCCTCCTTTGGAAGAGACGATACCAATATCAAGCAATGGCTAGTCACTCCCCACTCAAAGCATCGTTATCGTTCTACTCTCCGTTCTATAGACCCCATCTTTGGTATGGTGATCAAAACCACATTTTTTGATTCTGAATTCCCTGAAATACTGGCTATGTTTAGAAACATTGGTTGGAAAATTTTCATAGTTTATCAAGCCAAAGGCATGTATCCTAATCTCGTTAAAATTTTTTATGCCAATATGATTTTTGGGGAAAGTGTTCTCATTACTAAGGTTAGAGGCAGGAAAATTTAACTACTTAAATTCTAGCCCCCATTTTGTATATTACTCTGGGAGAATTTGAATGTCCCGCCTTTGCTCAATCATGGATTCTTGAGCAAGGCTTCACACCTGAAGAGTTTCTGCCTCTGATCATAGTAAATGAACCCGTATATTTTTGCCATCCACCCATGTATAAGCAATTGAACCTCCAGGTGCAAATTCTTCATAAGATCATCTCCAATAACATCCTACCTAAGGCTGGATCTTATGATCATCTTTCCTACGTCAATTGCTTCATTTTATGGTGTTTGCTAAAGGGAAAGAAGCTTGATCTCTCGAGCCTTATCTTGAAATGGATGTGGGCTAAGTTGGAAGCCACTCGTGTCACACTTCCTTATGGAGGTGTATTAAATCTTATCTTTGCTTAGCTTTACATTACCACACCTTCTGAGTTATTCATAAAACGAACCCGATATTACCTCTTCACCTCCACAACCCTTAAGAAGATGGGCTATAAAAAGCACAATCAGGGTTGGTTCTTAAAAGGAGGAAGACCTCAAAGAGCACTAGCAGCTGTACCTCCTCCTCCTCCGACTCAAGACCAAGGACCTCTTGCTGATAAGCCTTCATGGTTCATTCCCTTTCATCATGAATTTTCCACCTTTAGCAAAGATATGGGATCGGGACTTCAATCCCTTCAGGAGGATGTATCTTCACTTCACTCTACCTGTTCCTCACTTGATCAACGCCTCACTCGTATTGAAAAATATCAGGCTAGCTCATCCCATGGTGTTGATCCTATGGACACTAGTTCCGCTCCTTAGATTGATGATGAAGAATCAAAGGAAGGAGATGAAGAAGAAGATGAAGAGGAAGGTGATGAAGAGGAAGGAGATGATAGAGACGTTGAAGCGGAAGATGATGATGCTCATAATTGATTTAGTTTATCATTCTGGAATGTATTAAGCACTTTCTGTGTATTTGTTTATGTTGCTCTTGTTTTTGGTTGGGCTTGTAATCTCTATTTATGACCTTGTGTACTATGACTTTACTCTAAATATGCCTATGCTTTTAGTATGCTAAATCACTTTGTGTCTATGCTCCTCAATACTTTTTGAATGATGTCAAAGGGGGAGAAATTTTGAGAGCAAACATGAGTATACAATGCATGAGCAACAATGCAGGAGCATACAACAAATATATGAATCTTGACATATAGCAAGGGGTAGTAAAAGAATATATACATGTAATGAGCTATAATGAAATATACTTAATTGTAAGAAGATGATTTAAAATACAATGCAAATATATACATGTAATGAGCTATAATGAAATATACTTAATTGTATGAAGATGATTTAAAATACAATGCAAATATATACATGCAACGAGCTATAATGAAATATACTTAATTGTATGAAATATACTTAACTGTGCCTTGCTTTTGAACTTACTCGTAATTGAAATCATCATTGTCGCGACGTCCTGGACCCTCCAAACACTGGTAGGTGCGGCTGTGAACTGGGAAAAATGGGGTGAATTTTGAAAAAGTATTTTCGTGGAAAATATGGTGTAATGGAGTCATCACTAACCTTTTGGACTGTGGTTAGAACATTTGATTACTACCCAATTAAGGGTAGAATCGGTCTGTGTTACCAGAGTCGGGCTGGGGAGTTCGGGTACGCGAGAGGAAGGTATTAGGAACCCCTACGCGCCTGTTCTTACGAACGGAACTTAATTAATAAAAAATTATCCCAAAATAAATTTAATAAGTTTTTGAAAAGTACCTCTTTTTAAAAAATCAAAGAAAATGCACAAAATAAAATACTATATAAGTATTCCCTTAGAACTGAGGCATATCACACTTCGAAGAGTTCATACCTCCCTTTGAAATCATTGGGATGGAAAATCAAGAAAATAGGGTACAAAATACACTCCCGACTTTTTGAAATCTTTATAGAATTTTCTAAGTGAAAATTAATATTCCGGGAGGTTTTTGGAATTTATTCGGGATGACAACAATTTCAAGGCCTCAAAACTTTTTTCTGATTTTTTTTTTGGATTTTTGGTGATTTTTCAATATTTTCCTAAATTTTTAAAATAAAAAAAAGATAATTACGCAAAAACAATAAAAATCAAGTCCTAAAAATATTTTTAAAATTTTCTCCCGAGTCTTCTGAATTTTTTTTGATTTTTTTGAAATTTTTATGAATTTTTATGGGTTTTCAAAAGTTTGAATATAAAGTAAAATAAAAGGCTAAACAAGTTTCATCTCGGTTTTGAGGACCCAATCGGTTCAAAAAGAAAACCGGTCAAAGGAGATGGGTCAACCTATTTAAGGTCTGGTCAAGACCATATATCCCTGCAGCCATAAACATATACACATATATAATAAACACCGCCATATAGAAAATATAAACATAATAACACAAATGCCACAATATGTACTAAACATAGTAACACTGTATATAATGATGCAATAGGATACAAAACTATCAAAACACATGATGGCAAAAATAACTCTTAACAATAAACTAAACATCATAATAAACCACAATATGTGAGATAAACATCAAAGGCTTTTTGTCATTTTTATTTTCCTAAAACTACCCAAAAAAATCCAATTATATATCATCATCAATCAATCAATTCATCACACGTCACAGACATGCGACGTTTCCCATTAAAATTCCAACAACTCTCTGACACACAAGACACTAATTAAAACATATGGCAGAAAGAATAAATGAACCTATTAATTAAAAAGCTAGCCTACAAATCAAACACTAGGGGTATGCTGCTGGTTTTCTTCTTTAGAGATGGTTGTGCACTCTTTGCAGCTGTGTGTGTTGTTTCCTTTACAGTTGTGTGTATGTTGTGAATGAGAGAGAGGAGCAGTGTGTGTGTGTATGATGTTAACAATATGTGTTTGGGACTGTGTATGTGTGTAAATGGTGCGTGTGAGTGCATGTGCTTTAATGTGTGTTTTAGTGTGTGTAAAAGTGTGTGTGCTGGTGTGTGTGTAGGTGTGTGTTTAAGTGTGTGTGCAGGTGTGTGGTTTAGTGTGTGTAACAGTGTGTGTAGGTATATGGTTTAGTGTGTGTAACAGTGTGTGTGCAAAAGTGTTTTAACATACTCAGTTGGTCAAGACCGAACCACACATTATGGCAATCACATACTTTGTAGAGACTCAAAAAATTATTGCAATTAAATAATAAAAGGAATGAGAGAAAAGGAAATTTCAAAGGGGGACTCAGCAGGGTCTCGTCGACGAGCAGTCTTCTTAGGCATGTCGACAGGGACACGTGTCTCATCAATGAGAACTTACTAAGAGGTTTGATTTCAAGGCCTTAGATTCATTGACGAGGGTTATGTGTTTATCGACGAACCTCCTTCTTGGTCTCGTCGATGAGGCAACGTGGCTCATCAATGAGGCCATGTGGCCAGCCTTCTATATAAGCACAAAAATTAGATTTTTGACAGAAAATTCAGCTTATTCTCTCTCTCTCTCTCTCTCTCTCTCTCTCTCTCTCTCTCTCTCTCTCTCTCTCTCTCTCTTTCTCTCTCTCTCTCTCTCTCTCTCTCTCTTTCACACACACACACACACACACACACTAGGTTTTGGTTTCTCTCACTTCTCTCTAGATTTTCGGTTGCGTTCTTCTCGATTCGACGATCAGAAGCTACCACGATGATCTTGGGGAGATTCTCTACAATCTAACCAGAGCAGAATTTCAATTTAAGAAGTTTGAGAACCATCCCATAATCAGGGTAAGTAGATTATTTAAGGGTTATTTGGTTTGTAGGTTTTTCTGAACCTAAATTTAGTAATAGATGTTGTCATACGGATGACTGGGATGATTTATGTGGGTATTGTGAATTCAGGGTGTTGGGGCTTTTATTGCAGGCAAGTTAGGGAACTTAGAAGGTGTTCCTAGGAAACCAGATAAGATAATGAATGGTTTATAATTCAGGACATATGAGTATGAAAATTTATTTTGGGGAATTCAGTTATTTGATAGGAATATATATATATATATATATGTGTGTGTGTGTGTGTGTGTGTGTGTGTGTGTAAAATTTCAGGATTTTTGTATTATGGATGCCGTGGGCGTGAGTTAGAAAATTAGCAGGCGGTTTCAGTTAGCCAAGGTAAGGGAAATATGCTATGCTAGGAATTTCAAAAATTTTATCTATAATATATATGTGTTATAAGGTAAATTTTATAGAGTATATTAGAAAATACAGATTTCAGTACAGAGGTTTCTATTTATTTAATTGTGTGGCATGAGTTAGTATTAGAACAGTTTAGAATTTATAATAGTCCTTCAGAATATCATTAATTACATTATTTTTGCATAAGAATATGCTTTACCAGATTTTATAGAATTATGAATTACAATATATTTACAGACAAATATTTTGCAGACGGATATTTCACAAAACGGATATTTTACAAATAGATATTTTATAATATTTGCAGATTACCATGATTTCTAGAATTTCAAAACCATAACACAGATATTTCAGTTTATTCAGACAGATATCTCAGTTTATTTAGTTAGATATTTTAGTTATTTTAGTGAGATATTCTAATATTTTTAGATTTGATTTACAGTGTTGTGGTTATTTTGGAATCATGATGAAACAGTAAGATAATTATATATTAGTATTATATAGTATCAGACCCTAATGATATATTTGAGTCAGATTAATTATTTCAGTTAGATTTAGTTAGCAGAGCATGATATCGTTGCTATTTCAGATCAGAGAGCAACCACATATCTCAGATAGTGTGCGGATTCCGTCTACTGTGCCTATGGAGGGATTGCAGGCTCCCCAGTATTCTGGGTTGAGGAGGCCAATTTGATGAGGTAGATGCTAGTATCGAACCTTTGGAGGGATTGCAGTAAGGCCAGACTGAGGATTGACAAAGTATTTAGGTGACTTATCCCGGTAGGCCAACCAGAGTTAAGTCTCGCTTATGGGCTACACAACCTTGTCATAAGGGGTTAAATCATGACATATAGATTTCCAGGGTAGTTTTCATAGTTATATATATATATATATATATATATATATATATAGATTTATAGAATATTAGCAGATATATTATAATACTAGTAGTATGATTAAATAGAAAACTCAGATATTACAAGTGTATTTTAGGTCATGTAGGTGTGAGTTACACAATATTATATTTTACATGGTATCTTAGTACAGTTATTTATCTGTAGATTATTTATGTAACTCATTTGTCACATACTAGTAATAGCATATTTCTTCTTACCGATTGTTGTCTCATTCCCGTGACTTAACATTTTTTAGGTGATCTAGCTAGATGAGCAGATCAGACTCCCATTGGCTGTGCTTCCATGTACGGATGAACAAAAGATGGTATTTGTGGCGTTTAAACTGAGAGGGGAAGTTAAACGCTGGTGGAGTTCAGCGCGACTGATTGAGGAGCAGAGGCCGGTTCCAGTGCTGGTGACATGGGATCGATTCAAGGAGCTATTCATCGAGTAATATTTCTCCGCTATCATTCGGAGTGCAAAGGCAGCAGAGTTTATGCATCCAGTACAGGGGTAGATGACCATATCTTAGTACGTAGCTCGATTTATTGAGTTGTCGCGTTTTGCCCCACATTTAGCACCAAATTAAGAGAAAAAAGGAAAGGAAGTTTGAAGAGGGTTTGAGGCAGAACTTGTTTGAGCAGGTAATTTGTTTCAAGGCTTAGACATTTACGGAGGTTGTAGATAGAGCTGCGATTATCGAGAGTTGTATACAGAGAGGTATAGCAACTCAGAGTTAGAGGAAGAGGCCTGCACCTTAGGGTTTTTAGGCTGACTCTAGCAGAGGTCCATGAGGAGGAGGTCGTGATAGGGGAGATCAGAGGCAGATGACAAGACCTCATGAGAATCAGGGTGTGTAGACCTTCCCGGTGTGTCAGACATGCAGGAGACAACATTTGGTGGTGTTTCGGGTAGGGAGAGATGTTTATTATTATTGTGGGAGACTTGGCCACATGGCACATGCATGCCTAGGTCCACCA
This sequence comes from Malania oleifera, assembly GCF_029873635.1. Taxonomy (NCBI): domain Eukaryota; kingdom Viridiplantae; phylum Streptophyta; class Magnoliopsida; order Santalales; family Ximeniaceae; genus Malania; species Malania oleifera. Next base: position 84,811,702 of record NC_080421.1, read on the forward strand.
GACCAGGTTGCAGCTCCCAGGCCCTATCGAGGAGGATATCAAGTGCCTCGTGGAGGCTAGTAGAGGAATGTAGCCCCGACGAGGGTTTATGCATTGACACCGGGTGATGCTGAGACTACTATGGATATGGTGACAGGTATTTTTGCTGTTTTATCGCATTCCGTTATTGTTTTATTTGATTCAGGTGCTACTCATTCCTTTGTCTCTGCATCCTATGTCAAATTATCCAGAAGTGAGACCCAATCGTTAGATATAAAATTATCAGTGGCTACACAGTCAGGGTCAGTGATGAGATGTCAAAGGGTACTCAGAGACTATTCGATAAAGATTCAAGGGAGAGCGCTAACAGTTGATCTGATCGTGTTAGATATGTGTGGGTTTGATGTAATATTGGGTATGAATTGGTTGGCAGTTAACTATGCCAGTATTGATTGCCATAAAAAAGAAGTAATTTTTAGACCCCCGGGTGAATAGGAATTCAAGTTTATTGGTTCACATGTCCAGGCTCCGTTGTAGCTGGTGACAACCATGCAGGCGTGCAGATTGCTCCTAGATGGAAGTTAGGAGTTTGTGGCTTTTGTAAAGAAAGTGTTAGAAAATGAATAGAAGCTTGACGATACATCAGTAGTATGAGAATTTCCAAATGTCTTTCCAGAAGAGCTACTAAGGTTGCCTCCCAAATGCGAGGTGAAATTTGCTATAGATTTACCTCTAGGGATACCACCAATCTCTAAGGTTCCTTACCGTATGGCTCTAGTTGAATTGGGAGAATAAAGGATTAGTTGCAAGACTTGCTAGATAAGGGATTTATACGACCTAGTGTTTTGACGTGGGGAGCCCTAGTGTTGTTCGTAAAGAAGAAAGACGGGTTTATGAGGATTTGTATTAATTACAGGGAGATAAACAAGGTTAGTATCAAGAACAAATATCCTTTACCCCGTATAGATGATCTGTTTGATTAGCTGTAGGGTACACGAGTGTATTCCAAGATCAACCTCAGATCAGGTTATCATCAAGTGAGGGTAAAAGCAGGGGACATTGCGAAAATAGCCTTCAAGACCAGTTATAGGCACTATGAATTCCTTGTTATGCCATTTGGTCTAATGAATGCCCCAGCCGTGTTCATGGACTTGATAAATAGAGTCTTTCACCAGTATCAAGACCAGTTTGTTGTATTTTTTATTAATGATATACTGGTTTACTCGAGGAGTTTTAAGGATCATGAGGTGCATTTGAGACAAATACTGCAGACGCTCAGGGAGGAAAAGATCTATGCCAAGTTTAGAAAGTATGAGTTCTGGCTTGAGAAGGTTGCATTTTTGGGCCATGTAATCTTAGGAGATGGTATTTCAGTAGATCCCAGCAAGATTGATGTGGTAGTGAATTGGGTCAAGCCGAGGAATGTGTAAGAAATCAGAAATTTCTTAGGATTGGCAGGCTATTACCGTCGTTTTGTTGAGGGGTTTTCAGCTTTATCAGGACTTCTCATGCGTTAGACTAGGAAGAATGCTAGATTTTCATGGGATGAAGAATGCGAGCAAAGTTTTTAGGAATTAAATTAGTGACTCGTCACTGCACCAGTACTAACAATTCCATCAGGAGGTGATGGTTATGTAATTTACAGTGACGCGTCTTTAAAAGGGCTCGGTTGTGTGTTGATGTAACATGGTAGGGTGATAGCATATGCTTCCCGGCAGTTGAAAGAATATGAAAAGAACTACCATACTCATGATTTGGAGTTGGTTACAGTAGTGCATGCACTGAAGATTTGGAGGCATTACTTATATGGTGAGAGATGTGAAATATTTTTTGATCGTAAGAGTTTAAAGTATTTCTTCACACAAAAAAAGTTGAATATGTGGCAAAGGAGATGGCTAGAACTCATCAAGGATTACGATTGCACCATCAGTTACCACCTAGGTAAAGAAAATGTGGTGGTTGATGCACTGAACCGTAAATCAGAGGATACAGCACAGTTAGCAGTAGTAATTTAGCACTTGATTCAGATGGACTTGGAAAGGCTCGGTGTGGAGTTAGTGGAAGATGATCTTCAGGAATATATTTCCAGTCTGGTTGTACATCCTACACTATATGAAAGGATGAAAGCTACTCAGGGGAAAAATCCAGAATTAGCAAAAGTGATAGCCAGAATAAAGGATGATCAAGGAGAGGAATTCAACATTTTTGATGATGGGGCTTTGAGATTTCGCACTAGATTGTGTGTGCCTGCAGATGATAGCATTAGAAGAACAATTCTAGAAGAGGCTCATAGATTTCTATACACTGTTCATCCTGGAAGTATGAAAATGTATAGGGATCTGCGGGAGTATTTATGGTGGAGTAGCGTGAAGAGGGACATTGCCGAATTTGTACAGCAGTGCTTGACGTGCCAGTAGGTTAAGGCTGAGCACCAGAGACTGGTAGGACAGTTGCAGCCACTTTTCATTCCTGAATGGAAGTGGGACCACGTATCCATGGATTTTGTTACTGGACTACTGCCGGAGCCACATGGTCAGAATGCCATTTGGGTGATTATTGACAGGCTGACAAAAATAGCTCATTTTCTGCCCATTAAGGTTAGCTACCCTATGAACAGATTAGCAAAAATTTATGTATAGAAGATTGTTTGACCCCATGGAGTGCCGATATCTATAGTCTCAGACCGTGATCCACGTTTTACATCATAGTTCTGGAGGAGCTTGCAGAAGGCTTTGGGGACTTAGTTAGCATTCAACACCGCTTTCCATCCTTAGACATACGGTCAGACAGAGAGAACAATCCAGGTGCTTGAGGATATGCTGCGAGTGTGTGTGTTGTATTTTAGGGGTAACTGGACTCAATATTTTCCATTAGTGGAATTTGCCTACAACAACAGTTATTAGGCTAGCATAGGCATGACACCTTATGAAGCGCTTTATGATAGGAGGTGCCATTCTTCTTTATACTGCAGTGAGCTAGGTGAGAGGGAAGTTTTGAGGCCAGAAATAGTACAACAGGTGTACAATAAAGTCTGACTTATTCGAGATAGAATCAGTGCAGCATAGAGTCGGCAGAAAAGCTACGTAGACACTCGCCACTGGGAATTGGAATTTGAGGTGGGAAATCATGTATTTCTGAAAATAGCACCACTAAGGGAATCATGAGGTTTGAGAAGAATGGTAAGTTGAACCCTACGTTCGTTGGCCCATTTGAGATACTTGAGAGAATTGGGTCAGTTGCTTATCGGCTAACTTTACCACCATTTTTATTTAGGATTCATGATGTATTTTGTATTTCTATGTTAAGAAAATACATCCCAGATCCTTCTCATATTATCAGTTACGTAGAATTAGAACTTAGCGGTAATTTAGCATATGAGGGAGCTTCAGTGCAGATCCTAGATAGAAAAGAATAGGAATTGTACAACAAGAAAATACCATTAGTGAAAGTCCTGTGGAGGAATCATGAGATAGAAGAAGCTTCTTGGGAGCTTGAAGATGATATGAGATAGAAATACCCCCACTTGTTTAGTGAATTACAACAGTGATGTATACGTTAAGATAATAATTTTATTTTGTTTAGTTCAGTGTAATTGTAATGTAGAGAGGATAGGTAGTATTTTAGTTTTGGGGAAAATTTTCGTTTATAAATCTAATCTCCCAAAACTACTTATGTAACCACGGTATTCTTCCGCCATAAGTGAGGGCAAGTAATAAAATAAGTAGACCATTTTTTTAAGGGGTGGTAAATCGTATGGATAGAAAATTTTGGGGATGAAATTTTATACGGAGGGGAGAATGTCATAACCCAAGAAATTTAATCAGGTTCTCGTCGACGAACACAGGGAATTCGTCGATGAGGGTATATAAGGATCTCGTTGATGAGGACATGTTTCGATGACGAGAAAATACCGAGGGGTTGTTTTTCCAAGTTTTGCATTTCGTCGACGAGGAGTAGGCATTTGTTGACGAACCTTCTTCTTGACCTCGTCGATGAAGACCAGGGTATAAATAGTGTTAAACTTGGATTTTTACACAGAAAATTGAGCAGAAACACACACACTCTCTCTCCTCCATGGTTCCTCCCTCTTCTCTCTTCGATTCTAGTTCTGTTAGTTGCCAGATCGATGATCTGAGGCCACCACGATGCTCCTAGGAAAGTTCTCTCCAAGTCTGCCAGAGTGGATCATTGGTGGGACTGAGTTGAATTTCATCCTAGATTTAGGGTTAGGTTTTTTTTATTCAAAATTAGGCTTTCCAGCAGTTGTAGAAAATGTAGTAGACGCAGAAATAATGATATTTTATTCTGGGATATATTGTTTTCAGGATATTGAGTAGGGAACCCTGCGGGAGTAGGACCCGTGTTAGTAGGGGATTTTAGCAGGAATCAGGTAAAGGAAATATGCTATTCTAGGCAATTTTATTATGATTCAGTACAAATCATATGTTTTTAGCAAATTATTATTCAGACCATATACACAGTTTTCAGAGCCTCATAATACTATTATTTAGTTGTTTGATATGAGTTTAATATTAGATCAACACAGGGTTTATATGATTTTGAGAATACCATGATTTATAGTATACGTACAGAAACTTGTATTTTATAGTATTTTCAGAATACTATGATATATAAATCTCAGAAGCATAACATTCAATTACTACAGTTAATCAGATATTTTAGTTATTCAGTCATGCAGATATCTCAGATATTCAGTTATTTCGGTTTATTCTAATCAATTTATATAATGTTATTGTTATTTCAGTTGTTACAAAATCATGGTAAAAGCAGTATTTTAGAAATATAAGTTATTTATATATAATATCAGACCCTAATGGACCATATTCAACCAGCAGAGCATGGTACCGTAACTATATTCACTTTAGAGTGCAACCACTACTCAGATAGTATGTGGTATTTAGAAGTCGATCGTGCCTATGTTGTGGACAGGCTCCCCATTGGATATGGGTTGAGGGGGCCGATCTGACTTTCAGAGTTCAGTTGACTTACCCTGGTTGGCTAGTCAGGTTAGGTCCTACCTACGGGCCGCACAACCCTGTCATGAATGGTTAAATCATGACTTTCAGTTATCCATCCAGGGAATTTTCTCAGTTATTATATATAGGTATGATAAGCTTTACAGAAAATAGTCTTACCTATAGATATTAGTAGTATTATGAAAATAATATTCACAAAAATTAGTTCATGTTAAGCAACATAGGTATGATTTATATTGTAGTAAGTATACAAGTTTTATTCAGTTGTGTTATTTATGGTATTTTTTTAAATCAAAATTTACAAGCATGTAGCTCACTTGCCACATGCTAGCAATAACATATTTCAGCTTACTAAGTGTCGTCTCATCCCAATAAATTGACATTTTTCAGGTCATCCAACTAGGCGAGCAGATCAGGCTTGCAGATAGAGGGGGTTATAGTGCAGGCCTGTCAGTAGGGTGAGTCTTTTGGGGAAGGGAGTACTGTTGTGTAGCCTAGTTTAGTTATATATGTGTATCTTGAGAATAACCTAGCACTCTGGTATTGTATTGTAAATATATATATGGTTGTGGATATATGAATTTAGCTTCTCTCTGCTTAGGTTGATAGTTAGATTTATATTAGAAGGTATCAGAGCAGTGTAAACTTCAGAATATATGTATATTTTAAAAAAAAATTAGCAGGTCGTTACAAAAGATGTACGCAAATTCAAGAAATGTGAATTCTGGCTGAGGCAGGTCACCTTTCTAGGGCATGTGATCTGCGGGAATGACATATGAGTTGAACCAGGTAAGATAGACGTAGTGCTAGATTGGCCAAGGCCGAGGAATATTTAAGAGATCAGAAGTTTTCTAGGTTTGGCTGGGTGTTACCGGCACTTTGTAGGTGGTTTTTCCAGACTATCAGGTCCTTTGACATGGCTCACGAGGAAGAATACGAGGTTTGAAAGGTTCGATGAGTGTGAGCATAGCTTCCAAGAGTTGAAGCAGTGGCTGGTTACTACTCTGGTGTTAGCTATTCCATCCGAAGAGGATGGTTTTGTCATATATAGTGATGCATCCTAGAGGGGACTTAGGTGCATGTTGATGCAGCATGGGAGAATTATTGCTTATGCATCTAGGAAACTTAAAGAATGCGAGAAGAACTATCTTGTGCATGATTTAGAATTAGCTGCGGTGGTATATGCTCTAAAGATCTGGAGGCATTATCTAAGGAAAATGTGAAATCTTCATAGACCACAAAAGTTTGAAGTATTTTTTCAACCGCAGAGAGTTGATTATGAGGCAGAGGAAGTTGCTAGAGCTCATTAAAGATTATGGCTGCACTATTAGCTACCACCTAGGGAAGGAAAATGTGGTGGCTGATGCATTGAGCTGAAAATCAGTGGGGGCAGAGGAGATTCAACATCCGATCTAGATGGATCTGGAGAGACTCAAGGCAGAATAGTAGAGGGTGATCACCAGGCATTTGTTACCAATATGGTGTTGCAGCCTACTCTATAAGAGAGGATTAAAGCTGCATAGAGGAATGACGTAGAGTTGATAAAGAAGATGTGGGATGAGCAAGAAGAGGAGTTCAATATTTCAGAGGATGGAGCTCTGAGATTCCTTACCAGACTATGCGTTCCTGCGGATGCTGAGGTTAGGAGAACTATTTTAAAGGAGGCTCGCAGATCCCTGTACATAGTTCATCCTGGTAGTACTAAGATGTATCGGGACCTTCGAGAGTCTTTCTGCTGGAGCGGTATGAAGAGGGAGATGGCTGAATTCATGCCAGTAGGTAAAGGCTGAGCACTAGAGGCCAATAGGACAGTTGCAGCCACTCCATATCCCTGAGTGGAAGTAGGATCACATATCCATGTATTTCGTCACAGGGTTATCGCCAGCACTACATGGTCAGAATGCTATTTGGGTGATTGTAGACTGGCTGACGAAGACTACCCACTTCCTACCTATTAAAATTAGCTACCCTATGAACAAGACTAGCAGAGATCTATATTCAGGAAATAGTTCGAACCTATGGAATGCCAGTATCTATAGTCTTATACTGTGACCCACGTTTCACATCACGGTTTTGGAGGAGCTTATAGGAGGCTTTAGTGTCTCAGTTATTATTCAGCACAGCTTTTCATCCTTAGAAAGATGGGCAGACCGAGAGGATGATTTAGATACTTGAGGATATGCTGTGAGCTTGTGTGCTGGATTTTGGGGGTAGCTGGACCCAGCATATGCCGCTGGTTGAGTTTGCCTATAATAACAGCTACTAGACCAGCATCGGGATGGCACCTTATGAGGCATTATATGGTAAGAGGTGCCATTCTCCGCTATACTGGGATGAGATGGGTGAGAGGTGAGTTTTAGGATCAAGTATTTTGAAAGTAGTGCCACTAAGAGGGGTTGTGAGATTTGGGAGGAAGGGTAAGATGAGCCCTATATTTATTGGCCCATTCGAGATACTAGAAAGAGTGGGTCTAGTGGCTTATAGGCTAGCTTTACCACTAGCTTTATCCATAATACACGACGTATTTCATGTTTACATGGTAAGGAAAAACACCCCAGACCCCTCCCATGTAATTAGATATGACGAGTTAGATGTAGAGACCCATATAATTTTCATAATTTATAAAAAGGGGGAGAAGAGAAAAGAAGAAAATTAAATACGGTCTCGTCAGCAAACACAGGGGATTTTTTGATGAGAACACATGAGGGTCTTGTCGACGGGGACGTGTCTCATCGAAGAGAAGATACCGAGAGGCTATATTTCAGTTCTGAATTTTGTTGATGAGGAGTAGGCATTCGTCGACGAACTTCCTTCTTGACCTCGTCAATGAAGGTCAGTGTATAAATAGCCTAAACTTCAATTTCAGTTGAAATTTCGCGCACGAAAACCCGATTCTATCTCTCCTTTGTCCCCTCCTCCTCCCCTCTAAGTTTTTGGGCCGGATTCTTGCCGGTTCGATGATTCGAGGCCACCACGATGCTCTTGGAAAAGTTCTTTTAAAGTATGCTAGAGTAGATCGTTGGTGGGGCTGCCTTGGATTTCATCCCAAATTCAAGGTAAGACATTTTATCCAATATTTGGCTTTACCATAGTTATAAGAAATGTAGTACACAAAAAAATACTGGAGTTTTGTTCTGGATGTTGTTTTCAGGGTATTTAACGGGGAGCGCTGCGGGTGTAGGACCAGTTATACTAGGGGTTTTCTAGTAGTCAGGTAAGAGAAATATGCTATTTTAGGGATTTCAAAATGTATGTGAGAAGATTATGTTTATGTGTGTGTATATATATATATATATATCAGTTTACTGATCAGTTTTCCAGAATATTATTGTTATTAGTCTTACAGTAGAATTACAGAAGTTGAGCATGAGATTTTGATTACGCAAATGTGTGGCATGAGTTTATTACCATTTAGTATATTGATTAAACAACTTTACATATATTCAGTTATACAGTATAGTAGTAGAAAGTATAAATTGTAGTATTTTTCAGAATAACATGATTTCTAAAACCATAACACTTAGATAGAAATTACAGATATTTTAGACAGAAATTACAGATATTTTAGATAGAAATTACAGATATATCAAAAATATATTATAGATATTTCAGACAGATATTATAAATATTTCAGTCAGATACTTCTGATATTTTACTTCAGATTTATAGAGTTATGGTTATTTTGAAATCATGTTAAAATAGCAAGATAAATATATATATATATATATATATATATATTAGTATTACACAATATCAGATCCTTGAGAAAATTTCAACATATTCAGATAGTAGAGCATGGTACCGTTGCTATTTCAGATAGTGTGCAACCATATAACTCAGATAGCATATGGATTCCATCTAACAGTGCCAGGAGAGAATGCAGTCTCCCTAGCAAGCTGGGTTGAGGTGGCCGGTTAGATGAGATAGAGTTGGAGATTTCCCAGAGAGATTGCAGTGGGCTAGATTGGCTGATGATAGAGATATAGATTGACTTGCCTGGTAGGCCAACTAAAGTAAGTCCAGCCTACGGCCCGCACAACCCTGTCATGAGGGGTTAAATCATGACATACAAATCCTAGGATATTATCTCAGAAGTTCCTATGTACAGATATATCACACAACATTAGTTATATTATAATATTAGAAGTATGTATGAATAGAAAACTCAGATACATAGTCATATTTTAAATTATATTACAAGAGTTTTGTACAGTATACCATCATATTTGTTTTACAGTATCAGTATTATATCTGTATATTAAATGTGTAACTCAGTCGACACACTAGTAATAGCATATTTCCTCTTATTGAGCGTTGTCTTATCCCAGTGATTTACTATTTTTAAGGGGATCCAACTAGGCGAGTAGATCAGACTCGCAGGTAGAGGACTGCTTACGCTACCCTTATTGGAAGGGTAGGTGTTTCTTTGGTGCTAGTAGTTTGGGGTAGATCCTAGGTTTTGATGAAATCACTGGGTATTTTGTGATATGTATATATATATATTGGGAATCATAGTTTTCTGTTATTGTATATAGATGTTTATAGTTTCCTGTGTACCGCTGCTTAGGAATGTATGGTGTACAAAGTTTCCTCAGTGCTTTTTGGGCCTAAGATGTTTTAGTAGCATTATAGACAGACTAGTTATATGTTTTATATATATTATGGAAAAAAAATGAATGATGATATAAGTAGTAGGTCGTTACAGTTTGGTATCAGAGCCTTGGTTGCTAGGTTCTGTAGACTTTAGAATGCAGCGGAAACAATACCAGAATATAGGACAAATGATTTGAGGTTTTATTCTATGGTCTGAATAGAGGATTTTCGTGGTGGTTTCTGTGTTTTTTCTGGGGTGAAGATGTCAAAAAAGCCGTAGTAAACTATCGACGAGTCGTGTGTTTTTAGGTTATAGGATTGGATTTTGGGTCAGGAGCAGGAGTGATAGTTAATAGAGAATCTAAGGTTTTAGTTGAATGAAATAAATTAGATATGTATGGGAAATAGGATCCTAAAATAGTGTTCTTTGTATTTTCAGGATGGACCCAAGTACAGTGGTATGAATGCAGGAGGTGATAGACCAGGACCCTCTAGTATAGGAGGTGGAGATACAAATGCAGTATTGCGTAGCGTCACCCAGTACGTGATGGTTGAGATGGCTAGAAGCGGGGGAGAGCATGGTTGCACGATCGAACAGTTTACGCAGATGAAGCCTCTGTCTTTTGCTGGAGGACCTGATCCGATTGTAGCTAAAAACTGGGATCAGGATGTTGAGGAGATTTTGGTAGTACTGACATGTATAGACGAGCAGAAGGTGTCATTTGCATCATTTAAACTGACAGGAGAGGCAAAGCGCTGGTGGAGGTTGAGGAACAGAGGCTTAATCCAGTGCCAGTGACGTGGAGTCGGTTTAAGAAGCTATTTTTCGAGCGATATTTTCCTGCTATCATTCGGAGTGCCAAGGCAGTAGAATTCCAGCATTTAGCTCAGGGGTAGATGATAGTGTCGCAGTATGCTGTACGATTTATTGAGTTGTCCTGTTTCGCCCCACACTTGGCACCAAATGAGGAGAAGAAATCAAGGAAGTTTGAGGAAGGCTTGAGACAAAATTTATTCAAGAAAATTATCGGTTTTTAGGCCCAGACATTTGCGGAGGTGGTAGATAGAGCTGCCGTTATCGAGAGTGGCCTGATGAGAGGTTTCCCAACTCAGAGTCAGAGGAAGAGGCCCACGCCTTAGGATTTTTAGGCGAGTTCCAGCCGAGGGCCATGGAGAGGAGATCGATATGGAGGTAGTCAAGGAAGGATGATGGGGTGCGGTGGTCCTCAGGGTGGACGGGCTATTTCTACTTGTCCTAGATGTGGTTGGAGACATCCAGGTGAATGTAGAATGGGAGAGGACATTTGCTACCAATGTGGGAGACCCGGGTATAGTTCTTGGGCATGTCAGGGATTGTCGGCCCAGGCACCAGCTCCTAGAGCATTTCGGGGTGGTTATCAGGCGCTTTATGGAGGCTAGCAGAGGAATACTACACCGGCGAGAGTCTATACGTTGACGTCTGGTGACGCCGAGGCAGCTGGAGGCATAGTTACAGGTACCCTTACTGCTTTTTCATATAAAGCTATTGTTTTATTTGATACTGGTGCCACCCATTTTTTTATATCATCGGTGTATGCTAAGTTAACAGGGTATGAGGCATAGTTATTGGATGTTGGGTTGGCTGTAGCTAAGTCGATTGGATTAGTGGTGAGATGTAGGAGAATACTCAGGGACTTTCTAGTGACCATTCAGGGAAAAGTACTGCCAGCTAATCTTGTGATATTAGATATGCAGGGGTTTGATATAATTATGGGTATGGATTGGTTGGCAGTTAATCATGCTAGTATTGATTGTCATTTAAAAGAAGTGATTTTTAGACCTCTAGGTGAGCAACAATACAGATTTCTTAGTTCACGTGTATGTTCTTCACCACAACTTATGTCAGCTATCTAGGTGAAGAAACTGATTCAAGAAGGCTGCCAAGGATTTGTTGCCTACATAAAGGAGTTGCCAAAAGAAGAACTGAAATAAGCTGATATTCTCGTGGTTAGAGAATTTTCAGATGTATTTCTCGAAGAATTAGCTGGTTTGCCACTAGACAGTGAAGTTGAATTTACCGTGGATCTTCTACCAGGGTCAGCACTAGTATTTAAAGTACCTTACTAAATGGCTCCAACCGAGTTAAAAGAACTAAAAGATCAATTGCAAGAATTGCTGGATAAAGGATTTATCAAGCCCAGTGTGTCGCCCTGGAGAGCATCAGTTCTATTTGTGAAGAAGAAAGATGGGACCATGAGGGTATGTATAGATTACAGGGAGATAAATAAATTGACAATTAAGAATAAATTGATAAATAAATTGACAATTACAGGATCGATGACTTGTTTGATTAGCTTCAGGGGATCCAGGTCAATTCTAAAATTGACCTTCGGTTAGGTTATCATCAGGTAAAAGTGAGGGCAGAAGACATCTTAAAGATGACATTTCGAACGAGATATGGACATTATGAGTTCTTAGTGATGCCATTTGGGTTGACTATCGCGCTAGCAGTATTTATGATTCAATGAATTGAGTGTTCCATCAGTACTTGGACTAGTTTGTGGTTGTATTCGTTGATGATATACTGGTCCACTCGGGGAGTTTTGAGGAGCACGAGCATCATTTGAGGCTGGTATACAAACATTGAGAAAGAAAAGGCTATATTGAAATTTCAAGAAATGTGAATTCTGGCTAAGACAGATTTCTTTTCTCGGCCATGTGATCTTTGAGGCAGGTGTATCAGTTGACCCGAGTAAGATAAAGGTAGTAGTGAATTGGGTAAGGCCAGGGAATGTCCAAGAAGTTAGAAGTTTTTTGGGTTTGGTGGGCTACTATCGACACTTTGTTGATGGTTTCTCCAGTTTATCAGGTCCGCTGACATGACTTATGAGGAAAAATATAAGGTTTGAATAAATTGATGACTGTGAGCAGAGCTTTCACGAATTGAAACAGAGGTTGGTTACTGCCCCAGTGTTGGCTATCCCATCAGGAGAGGACAGGTTTGTGATATACAATGATGCATCTTTAAAGGGTATTGGGTGTGTTTTGATGCAACACGGCAGGGTTATCGCTTATGCATTAGGCAGCTTAAAGAATATGAGAAAAACTATCTTATGCATGATTTGGAGCTAGCTGCAGTGGTGTACACTCTCAAAATTAGGAGGCATTATCTATATGGTGGGAAGTGTGAAGAGTTCACGGATTACAAAAGTTTAAAATATTTCTTTACCAAAAAAGAACTGAATATGAGGTAAAGAAGGTGGCTAGAACTTATTAAAGATTATGACTGTACTATTAGTTACCACCCAGGAAAAGTAAATGTAGTAGCAGATGCTCTGAGCAGGAAGTCGGTGGGACCAGCACTAGCAACTATGGAGATTCAGCACTCGATCCTGATGGATTTAGAGAGACTTGACATAGAGTTAGTAAAGGATAATTCTCAGGCATTTGTTGTCATCCTGGTTGTACAACCTACGTTATATGAAAAGATTAAGGCCGCTTAGGGTGATGACGTGGAGTTAGCAGAGGTAATAGCCAGAGTGTGGGATGGTTACGGAGAGGAGTTCAACATCTCTGATGACGAAGCTCTGAGATTTCGCACGAGATTGTGTGTGCCTACAGATGATGATATTAGAAGAACAATTTTAGAAGAGGCTCATAAATCACTATACACAGTCCATCCTGGCAGTACTAAAATGTATAGGGATCTGTGAGAGTATTTTTGGTGGAGTGGAATGAAAAGGGAAATTTCCGAATTTGTACAGTAGTGTTTGACGTGCCAGTAGGTTAAGACTGAGCACCAGAGATCAGCAGGATAGTTGCAGCCATTCTTTATTCCAGAGTGGAAATGGGATAACGTCTCCATGGATTTTGTTACTGGCTTACCACTAGTGCGATAGGGACTGAATGCGATTTGGGTGATTGTTGATCGTTTGACGAAGACCGCTCATTTCATCCCTACTAAAGTCGGCTATTCCATGGAAATATTGAAAGAAATATATGTTCAGGAAATAGTTCGTGTCCATGGTGTACTAATATCCATAGCCTCAGTCCGAGATCCTTGGTTTACTTCACGATTTTGGAAAATTTTTAGGAGGCTATGGGTACACAGTTAGCATTTAGCACTGCTTGTCACCCCCGAACAGATGGTCAGACTGAGAAGATGATCTAGACATTAGAAGATATGCTTCAGGCGTGCGTGCTAGATTTTGGGAGTAGTTGGACTTAGCTTATGCCGTTGATTGAATTTGCTTACAATAACAGTTATCAGACTAGCATCGGGATGACACCTTACGAGACACTATAATGACCTGCTAATTTAATAATTTTTTTCTTTATTTATTTCTAAATATATATTTGTGAAATTTATCCACCATTTTGATACCTCTTAATATAAGTTAAACCCTCATCTCGGTCCAAATAGGACCCATGTAACTTGTGCTACAACCAACAACCTAAACAGCGGGAAGCTGATTACATAAAAACATATCCACATATATATATTACAATACAAGAGTGTCAGAGTATTCCTCAAACTGTAAATACACAAGTGTTCTCCAAAAATACTCCCTACTGAAACTAGGGACATACAAAATAACTTCCCAGAATAGTCATCCTCAGAAAGGATAGTACTGTAGCCCCTCTACCTGCGATCCTGATCTGCTCACCTAACTGGATCACCTGAAAAATATTAAGTCACTGGGATGAGACAATGCTCAGTATGACAAAATATGCTATTACTAGTGTGTGGCAAATGAGTTACATTTCTGTAAATATCTGATTAAAAAATATCAAGAATAACTGAATTTGAGAATACATGTATAAATATATACAATATAGCTTCTATCTAAGTTGCTTAACATATCAGTCTTTATAAATTTTCTATTCATAATACTTCTAATATACGTAGATACATCCACCGTTTCTATAAATCTGTATATACATATAATAACTAGAAAAGTTCCCTAGATGGCTGTATGTCATGATTTAACCCCTCATGACAGGGTTGTGCGGCCCATAGGCAGGACTTATCACTGGTTGGCCTACCAAGATAAATCACTATTCTACGAAAGTCCAATTGGCCTCCTCAACCCTAATTAACGGGGAGTCTATCCACTTTATAGGCACGATCGACTGCTATAAATCCACATACTATCTAAGTTATGTGGTTGCACTCTGTACTGAAAATAGCTACGACACCGTACTCTATAAATAAATCTATAAATCTGTAATGGTCTACTAGGGTCTGATACTATATAATACATTTTTATATACAATCTATCTATTTTACCATGATTCTATATTAATTGTATTAACCATGACGTTGTAATAAACTGTATCTGTATCAACCGTATTTCTAAAATAAACTGTAAATCTATGTGTCAAGATTTTGTAAAACTGTATAATCATGGTACTATGAAAAACTGTAAAAGCATTTCCTCGTTTGTATATACTGTAAATATGATCCTGAAAATAGTGTAAAACATCTTTCTGCATAAATATTGTAGTGCATGATTCTGTAAGAAGCTGTATAAAATTCTGTACTATATCAATATTCTCATGCCACAAAATTAGAATTCATTAAACATAATTTATAAGCTGTATAAATTCTTGCTCTAGAAACCCATGAACATGTACTATATTATATTGGTAAAAATCCTTATTTTAACTAGCATAGCATATTTCCCTTACCGGATTTCTGCAAAAATCCCCTAGTATGCCTAGTCTTACTCCCGTAGGTTTCCCCACTCAACACCCTGAAACAACATCTCTCTAAATAAAATATCATTATTTTTCTACGTGCAACATTTTATATAACTATGGGAAAGGCAAATTCTGAATAAAATGCCTTACCCTGAAATTGGGATGGAATTCAACCCAGCCTCACCAATGATTCGCTCCGGCAGATTTGGAGAGAACTTTCCTAGGAGCATCGTGGTGGCCTTAAATCATCGATCTAGTGAGAAACGAGGCTGGGATCAAAGAAAGAAAAGGGAAGAACCGTAGGAGAGAGAGAAAGAGAGAGAGAGAGAGAGAGAGGATTTTGATGATAATTATGCGTAAAAATCCAAGTTTAGGACTATTTATACTCTGGGCCTCGTCGACGAACCACGTCACCTCGTCGACAAGGCCACGAAAGAAGTTTGTCGATGAATATCTACTTCTCGTTGAAGAAGTTCAGGAACTAACATATAATCTCTCGGTATCTTCTCGTTGACGAAACACGTCCTCGTCAACAAGCTCCTCATGTGTTCTCATCGATGAATACCCTGTGTTTTTCAACAAGGCCCTGTTATATTCTTTCTTAAATCCTTCTTTCCTCTCGTCCTTCTGTTATAAAATTATGATAATTATTCGGATGTCTACATTCTCCCCTTCTTATAAAAATTTTGTCCTCGAAATTTGCTATCCATATGATTTATCATTCTTTATGATAAACGGTCTACTTATTTTATTACTTATCCTCACTTATAGCGGAGGAATACCGTGGTTACATAGGTAGTTTTAGGAGATTACAACTATAAAAGAAAATTTTTCCCCAAAACCAAAATACTACCTAACTTATACTCTACCATACAATAACATTATACTAAACAAAACAAAATTATTATTATTGCTTTAACTTATACATCACTGTTGTAATTCTCTAAACAAGTGGGGGTATTTCTATTTGATTTCATCTTCAAGCTCCCAAGAAGCTTCTTCTATCGCGTGATTCCTCCACAGGACTTTTACTAGTGGTATCTTCTTACTACGCAATTCCTGTTCTTTCCTATCTAAGATTTGTATTGGAGCTTCCTCATATGCTAAAACATCATTGAGTTCTAATTTTGCGTAACTGCTAATATGGGAAGGATCTGAGACGTATCTCCTTAACATAGAAACATGAAATACGTCAGGAATTCTGAATAGAGATGGTGGTAAAGTTAGTTGATAGGCAACTAACCCAATCTTCTCGAGTATCTCAAATGGGCCAATAAACCTAGGGCTCAACTTACTCTTATTCCCAAACCTCATGATTCCCTTCAGTGGTGCTATTTTTAGAAATACATGTTCTCCTAGTTCAAATCTCAATTCTTGGCGGCGAGTATCCGCGTAGCTTTTCTGCCGACTCTGTGTTGCATTGATTTTATCTCGAATAAGTCAGAATTTATCATATGCCTGCTGTACTATTTCTGGCCACAAAACTCACCTCTCACCAAGCTCATTCTAGTATAAAGGAGAACGACACCTCCTGCCATAAAGCGCTTCATAGGGTGCCATGCCTATGCTAGCTTGATAGCTATTGTTGTAGGCAAACTTGACCAGTGGCAAATACTAGTTCCAGCTATCCCCAAAATCCAACACACACCCTTGCAGCATATCCTCAAGTACCTGGATCATTCTTTCTATCTGACCATCTGTTTGAGGATGGAAAGCGGTGCTGAATGCCAACTGAGACCCCAAAGCCTCCTGCAAGCTCTTCCAAAATCATGATGTAAAGTGTGGATCACGGTCTGAGACTATAGATACCGACACTCCATGGGGTCGAACAATCTCTTGAATGTAAATCTCTGCTAATTTTTTCATAGGGTAGCTAACTTTAATGAGCAGAAAATGAGCTATTTTTTTCAGCCTATCAACAATTACCTAAATGGCATTCTGGCCATGTGGCACCAGCAGTAGCCCAGTAACAAAATTCATGGATATGTGGCCCCACTTCCACTTAGGGATGTAGAGTGGTTGCAACTGTCCTACCGACCTCTAGTGCTCAACCTTAACCTGCTGGCACGTCAAGCACTGCTGTACAAATTCTACAATTTCTCTCTTCATGCCGCTCCACTAGAAATATTCTTGCAGATCCCTATACATTTTCGTACTTTCGGGATGGACTGTGTATAGAGACTTGTGAGCTTCCTTTAGAATCGTTCTTCTAATGCTATCATCTGTAGGCACACACAATCTGGTGTGAAATCTCAAAGCCCCATCGTCAAAAAAGCTAAATTCCTCTCCCTGACCATCCTGTATTCTGGTTATTACTTCTGCTAATTCTAGATCATCCCCCTGAGCAGCTTTAATCCTTTCATATAGTGTAAGCTGTACAACCAAGTTGGCAATAAACTCTTGAGAATCATCTTCCACTAACTCCACGCCGAGCCTTTCCAAGTCCATCTGAATTGGGTGCTGAATTTCTACTACTAACTGCGTTGTATCCACTGATTTATGGCTCAGTGCATCAACCACCACATTTGCTTTACCTGGGTGGTAACTGATGGTGTAATTGTAATCCTCGATGAGTTTTAGCTATCTCCTTTGCCGTATATTCAACTCTTTTTGTGTAAAGAAGTACTTTAGGCTCTTATGATCAGAAAATATTTCACATCTCTCACCATATAAGTAATGCCTCCAAATCTTCAGTACGTACACCACCGCAGCCAATTCCAGATAGTGAGTAGGGTGGTTCTTTTCATATTCTTTCTACTGCGTGGAGACATATGCTACTATCCTACCATGCTGCATCAATACACAACCAAGCCCTTTCAAAGACGCATCACTATAAATTATATAACTATCACCTCCTGATGGAATCGTCAGTACTAATGCAGTGATGAGCTGCTACTTTAATTCCTGAAAACTCTATTCAAATTCTTCATCCCACACAAATTTGGCATTTTTCCTAGTCAAATGCATGAGAGGTTCTGATAAGGCTGAAAACCCCTCAACAAATCGACAATAATAACCTACCAGTCCCAAGAAACTTCTGATTTTCTGAACGTTCTTCGGCCTGACCCAACTCACCACCGTATCAATCTTGCTAGGATCCACTAAAATACCATTTCCTGAGATCACATAGCCAAAAAACGCAACCTTCTCAAGATAGAACTCACACTTGCTAAACTTGTCATAGAGTTTTTTCTCTCTGAGCGTCTATAGTACCTGTCTCAAATGCACCTCATGATCCTCAACACTTCTCGAGTAAACCAGTATATCATCAATAAAAACCACTATAAACTGATCTAAGTACTGGTGAAAGACTTTATTCATCAAGTCCATGAATACAGTTGGGGCATTCGTCAGACCAAATGACATAACGAGGAATTCATAGTGCCCATACTTAGTCCTGAAGGCTGTCTTCGAAACATCTTCTGATTTTACCCTTACTTGATGATAACCTTGAAATTAGGAATAGCTTCCCAAGAGGGGGGGGGGTGAATTGGACTTTTAAAAATTTCTTTTAATTACTTTTTAAGATACCTTAAACTTGTTTTATTCTTTTAACCAATTTGTGACTTGTTTGTTTAATTTGTTAAGCACTCAAGAACTTAGTTTTTTTATTTAATCCTTAACCATACAAACATTCAATTATTCAACCAAACCAATCAACTATAATTAGAAAGCAAACAACCAAGCCAATACACAACACTTATGTAACTCAAGATGGTTGTTTGTTTATATTAGCCAAATTTGAACCAAGCCTTGTATAAATGAATTTGCTTCTTCAATATGTTGTGCAATATAAAATCCAATCACTCTTTCCAAATATTTAGAATTCAGATAAACTCTAAGTTAATTTCTTTTTGGGATGTTTAACCAAGTAACGTACTCTCGTATGGTTTCCGCAACCTAAATCAAAATAAAACTTTAAGTTTACTTGATTCCCAAATATACGTAGTATATATGATTTTCAATTTAAACCATCCATGCAATTTAAATATGTACTGAAAATAAAGAGTAGCGAAAGAAAGAGTGAGACGGGGATTTTTACGAGGTTCGACTTATACCCAGCCTACCTCCTCACCTTTGGTAAACCACCAAAGGATTCACTGAACTTGTTCCTTTAATGGGTGGAACAAACCTTTACAACACTCCTTGGTTAAGGCAAGAGCCTGCCTTCTCAAACGATATCCCCTCGTCTGGTCACTCCTTACATAAGCTAGAGCCCGCCTCTCTATGCAATATCCCCTTGCTTAGCCAATGATCTAAACAACCCTTGAAAATGTCAATCTACAAGATACAAATCAAATATTTGTGTACAAGAACTTGCTCACATAAAGAGCTGATTAGTACAACAATTTAGAAACTAATATACTTCAAAGTAAATAACAATATGAAATTTAACTTGAAGCTCAATGAAGTATATCGCCGATTAATTCTTTCAATGATTGAAAGATTTTAGAATTGTAGCACAAACTTGGTGAGTAAAATCAACAAGAACTTAGTAAGCTTCGTGCAAGTTGAGAGCAAGAGAGAGCCTTGAGAATTTGAGAGCAATTTGAGAGAGATTTTGAATTTTTGCTGAATTTGAATTCTTGGTGTGTGATTCAATAATATTTGAGGCTTATTTATAGACTTTAAAAGGTAAGTAACTTGGTCCCAAAGTGTGTTGAAATATCCCCCAGTTTCCATAAATTTTGAGCCACAAACAACCCTATTTAAAAATTTGACCGTTATGAGAAAAATCAAAACGGCCGCGTGGTAGTCGCCTCCCCCAATCCTCCAGTCGCCTGCCATGTTATTTTTAAAGGAACAGCAGGGGTAGTAGCCTGGCAGTTGCCTGCCATAACTAAGCCAGTCGCCTGGCATAGCCACCCAGGCGCCTAGCATGTTCAAGTAGTCGCCTGGCATGCACACATGTTGTTGTCAGCTTCGAGTATCCTTCTATATTTCAATAATAACTTTTTTTATATACCTACGAATTTTGTGATCTTAGTGTAAAATGAAAGCTAAGAGAAAATCCTACAACTTTCATGTTGAACACTTTTTAAAATAAAGAGTTTTTGATAGAGAAAAAGACACCTCAATGCAAATGTATAAAAATTAACAGCATTTTGAAAATCCTCTTTTTGGTGTTTTTCATTCCAAAAATGATTCTAACCTTTTTGAAACAGTTTTGACCTTATAAAAATATTTTCCAAGTATGTTCAAAGGTATCTAGGTCCAAGACATTAACCTAAGAGTGTCATGTATCCATATTGAAATTATTTGAAATACTTACATGAAATTTCCTAGACTCTTTCGAATTTTCAATCCTTGAATCCCTTGAGATCTTTATGCTTGCTTCATCTTTCTTTGAGCTTTCCTTGTTGATCACTTGGGCTTTTATTCTTGAAGATTTTTCTTTAATATCAATGCTCTCATGATCTTCAGGCTTTAAACTTTAAATCCATTTTTGAATCCATGCTTTAAGCTTCATATTGAATTCATTCTTTGAAGTACAAGCTTTCAT
The DNA here is from genome assembly GCF_029873635.1 of Malania oleifera. Classification (NCBI taxonomy): domain Eukaryota; kingdom Viridiplantae; phylum Streptophyta; class Magnoliopsida; order Santalales; family Ximeniaceae; genus Malania; species Malania oleifera. The sequence continues at coordinate 84,832,456 of NC_080421.1, forward strand.
CAATTCTTTAACGCTCTATCCTTGAGTCTTGAAAATATATCACTTAAACAAAACATGTTAAGTTCTACTTGTTTGTTAGCATCAAAAGAGGATATTAAGCCTTGTAAGGCCAACAAACTTGATCTGAGGTCGATCTTGGAATACACTCATGTACCTTGGAGCTGATCAAATAGATCGTTTATACAGGTTATAAGATATCTGTTCTTAATAGTAACCTTGTTTATTTCCCTATTCAATACACATCCTCATAGAACCGTCTTTCTTCTTTACGAACAACACTGGAGCTCCCCACGGTGATACACTAGGTCGTATAAATCCCTTATCCAGCAAGTCTTGCAGCTGATCCTTTAATTCTCCTAATTCAGCTGGAGCCATACGGTAAGGAATCTTAGAGATCGAGGCTGTCTTTGGAGGTAAATCTATAGAAAAATCCACCTCGCGTTTAGGAGGCAACCCAGGTAGCTCTTTTGGAAAAACATCTGAAAATTCTCGTACTACTGGTGTACTGTCAAGCTTTGATTCATTTCTTGACATTTCCTTTACCAAAGACACAAACCCCTGACTTTCATCGAGAAGTAATCTGCTAGCTTGAATGGCTGACACTAGCTACAATGGAGCACATACACGTGAACTGACAAACCTAAATTCCTGCTCACCAGGGGGTCTAAAAATTACTTCTTTCTGATGACAATCAATACTGGCGTGATTTACTGCCAACCAATCCATACCCAGTATTACATCAAACCCACACATATCTAACACGATCAGGTCAGCTGGTAGCACTCTCCCCTAAATTTCTATTGGATAGCCTTTGAGTACTCTTTGACACCTCATCACCGACCCTGAGAGTGTAGCTACTAACAATTCAATATCTAATGACTGGTTCTCGCTTCCAGATAATTTGACATAGGACACAGAGACAAAGGAATGAGTAGCACCTAAATCAAATAAAATAATAATTGGATATGATAGAACAGTAAAAGTACCCGTCACCACATCCGCGGCAGTCTCAGCATCACCTGACATCAAAGCGTAAACCCTTTCCGGGGCTACATTCCTCTATTGGTCTCCACAAACCACTCGATAACCTCCTCGATAGGGTTTGGAAGCTGGTACTTGAATCAGCAGTCCTGGGCATGCTCGTGCCATGTGGTCGGGTCTCCCACAATAATAGCATACATCGCTCCCTACCCAGCACTCCCCTAAATGTCGTCTCTCACACGTCTGACATACCGGGTAGGTCTGCCTACCCTGATTCTTATGAGATCTTGCCGTCTGCCTCTGATCTACCCTATTATAGCCTTCTCTCCATGGGCCTCTACTAGAACTAGCCTGAAAACCTTGAGGTGCGGGTCTCTTTCTCTGGCTCTGAGCTGCAATACCTCTCTATATACCACTCTCAATAATTGCAGCCCTATCAATGACCTCCGCAAATGTTTGAGCCCTAAAACCAATCACCTGCTCAAACAAGTTCTTCCTCAGACCCTCTTCAAACTTTTTTGCCTTTTTCTCTTCATTTGGTTCTAAATGTGGGGAAAATTGCGACAACTCAATAAATCTAGCTACGTACTAAGATACTGTCATCTACCCTTGTACTAGGTGTATAAACTCTGCTATCTTCGCACTCCGAACAATGCCAGAGAAATATCTCTTGAAGAATAGCTCCTTGAATCGGTCCCATGTCACCGACACTAGAACCGACTTCTGCTTCTCTATCAGTCGTGCTGATCTCCAGCAGAGTTTCGCCTCTCCTGTCAGTTTAAACGCTGCAAATACCACCTTCTGTTCATCTGTACATGGAAGCACAACCAACGTCTCCTCAATGTCCTGGACCTAATTTTTAGCTATAATCGGGTCATCTTCTCCAAAAAAAGATGGGGTCTTCATCTGCGTAAACTGATCAATCATGTAGCTATGCTCCCTTGAACTCCTAGCCATCTCAGCCATCACCTATTGGGTGACGCTGCGTAGTACTGCATTAGTATCTCCACCACCTATACTCGAAGGTTCTGGCCTATCTTCCCCAGTGTTCGTACCACTACTTCCTAGGTCCATCCTGAAAACAAAGAATGCACTATAAGGACCTCAGTAAGATGAAATATGCTATCGCTAGTGTGTGGAAAATAAGTTACATTTCTGTAAATATCTGATTTAAAAATATCATGAATAACTAAATCTGAGAATGCATGTATAAATACATACAATATAGCTTTTATCTACGTTGCTTAACATATCAGTCTTTATAAATTTTTTATTCATAATACTTCTGTTAGCTTTACCGTGATCCCAAGGGGGGGGGGTGAATTGGTATTTTTAAATTTTATCTCCTAAGTATTCCTCCTAGCAGCAGTATGTTCACAAGCCTAGGGTCAATCTAGTGCACATAATGTAAATATACCAGAAATTAAATAAAGCAGTTTAAAAAATCATGCAAGCACCAGAAAGCAGCAAAGAGAAGATGACACGCAGATATGTTATCGAGGTTCGGCCAACTACCTACGTCCTCGCCTTGGCTAACCAGCACAAGGATTATCACAATACCTTGCTCACTTAAACGGGTGGAGCAGCACCTATACAAACTAGGTCAAATTACCACAGGGCTGATCTCAACCTCTACACCAATCCTTACCTGGCTAGATTACCGCCCCCTCAGGCCACGCCTGGAATCTCTCAGATATACAATCAAAGGTACAATACAAGAGTGCTTTCACGTAAAGCGGATTTGTACCACAAATGCCCACAAACACAAAGCACCACAGATGATTTAATAATGTAAGCTCTGTGTGGTCTAAATATGTCAACTCTCAACAATGTTTTCTATCAGTGTAGCAAGTACGTGAGAGTGTCAATAATAATAATCTGTGTACTTCAAAATATTCAGTCAAGCGTGTTCATATAGAGTATCAAACAAGCCTCAATATTATCAATCAATAAAATGTGTCAATCATACGAATGTGTATATGCTTGGATTGCAAAATAGATAATCTTTGTTTTCGGCAAATGATATATATACTTGTATAAATAATACCACAAAGATTAGTGTAACAAGCACAAATAACTTTTCACAAATTGGTCAATAAATTCCACAAGATATTTGAGTAAGCTTGAAATATGTTTTTGCAAATCAAAACAAATACACACTTCCAAAGATGTTGCAATGATAATGCAACACTCAGAAGTTTACCACAAGTTTTCTTAGAGTAGGCTTATTAGCAAACCCTCCTAAGAAAACTTAGGTTATGCTCTCGAGAGAAAAATCGATTCAAACACTCTAAACAATGCGAGCAAAACCTATTTGAATATACACTCAAAGCACGTACAAATGATTTTCAAACTTGAAGAAGTGAGCTAGAGTACTTTTAGGAAAGATATGAGCAAATAGGGATCACAAGGAGGTATTTTTGCTTGAGAGAGATTTTCCTAATCCTTTTTGCTAATCCGTGTTTAATCCATCAAATGAAGGAGTATATATAGACATTCTGAAAATTTTGACCGTTGGGGACTTATTAGGGATTATTGGAAAAGTATAATGACACTTAAAACAATTTAACCCTATTTAAAAAATTATTAATCGCGGTAAAAATAGGAGCAACCTGAGAGGTCCGGTCGACCAGAAATGGTTCGGTCTACCAGGACTCAAATGGCTTGGTCGACCAGGGGTGTTTTGAACTGAGTGGTCGGTCGACCGAGGAAGGGCGATTTTCCAAAATTCTGAGGTTCGGTCGACCGGGCCCTTTTGAATTGAGTGGTTCAGTCGACCAGACCGCTGGGAATTCTCCCGAGACCCTTCGGTCGACCAGGTAGTTGGAGTACAAAAGTGCTCGGTCGACCGGGAGGTCAAAAAGTTGACTTCCAGGTGGTTCGGTCGACCGGGGTCAAATGAACTACATGGTCTCGGTCGACTGGGACCTAGGTCAACGGTTGACCCAGGTAGGGTTCGGTCGACTAGGCCAAAAATGAACTGTTTTGGCCGGTCGACCGAAAGTGCACCAAGTGTGCATTTTGGTCCCATATTGACCCAAACAAGTCCTATTCAAATGCCTAATAAACATATGTGAAATATGTGTGTGTCCTAAGGTCACTTGGGGTCCAATTTGAAATCACCGAAAAAATTCGGTGTCGGTCGACCGAAGGTGCACCCTAAGGTCCTATCTCATTCATGGTTCGGTTTGAGCTTACAAAATAAATCATGCATGTGATGTGTGTGCTTATTACAAACCGAAAAACTCTAATTACTATTACAGACAAATTTCACTGAAAATTATTATAATTAAGAGTATGAAATTGTCTTCAAGCTTTGAGCCTTTACGTGCCACTGAAGATATGCTAATATGAACCTGCACATGAACTAGATATTTATTAAATACAAGAGTATTTGTCATTATCAAAACCAAGGCGTGACCTATAAGGTCAACAACTTCTAATATGCGTAGATACATCCACCATTTCTGTAAATCTGTATATATATAATAATAATAATAATAATAATAATAATAATAATAATAATAATAATAATAATAATAATAACTAGAAAACTTCCCTAGATGACATGTCATGATTTAACCCCTCATGACAGGCTTGTGTGGCCTATGGCCGGGACTTATCACTGGCTGGCCTACAAGGATAAATCACTATTCTACGAAAATCCGATCGGCCTCCTCAACCTTAACTGATGAGGAGCCTATCCACTTCATAGGCACGATCAACTGCTATAAATCCACATACTATCTGAGTTATATGGTTGCACTTTGTACTGAAAATAGCTACGGTACCGTGCTCTGTAAATTGATCTGTAATGGTCCATTAGGGTTTGATACTGTATAATACATTTTTGTATACAATCTATTTGTTTTATCATGATTCTATATTAACTGTATTAACCATGACACTGTAATAAACTGTATCTGTATCAACCGTATTTCTGAAATAAACTATAAATCTATATGTCATAGTTTTGTAAAACTATATAATCATGGTACAATGAAAAACTGTAAAAGCATTTCACTGTCTGTATATACTGTAAACATGATCCTGAAGACTGTAAAACATATTTTTGCATAAATATTGTAGTACATGATTCTGTAAGAAGCTAAATAAAATTCTGTACTATATCAATATTCTCATGCCACACAATTAGAATTCATTAGACATAATTTATAAGCTGTATAAATTCCTACTTTAGAAGCCCATAAACATATACTATATTATATTGGTAAAAATCTCTATTTTAACTAGCATAACATAATTCCCTTACCTGATTTCTGCAAAAACCCCTGACTATGCCTTGTCCTACTCCCACAGGGCTCCTCACTCAACACCCTAAAACAACATCTCCCAGAATAAAATATCATTATTTTTCTACGTACAACATTTTATAAAATTATGGGAAAGGCAAATTCTGAATAAAATGCCTTACCTTAAAATTGGGATGGAATTCAACCTAGCCACACCAACGATATGCTTTGATAGACTTGGAGAAAACTTTCCTAGGAGCATCATGGTGGCCTCAAATCGTCGATCTGGCGAGAAATGGGGCTGGGATCAAAGAGAGAAGAGGTAATAACCATAGAGGAAAGAGAGAGAGAGAGAGAGAGAGAGAGAGAGAGAGAGAGAGAGAGAGAGAGAGAGAGAGAGAGAGAGAGAGAGAGGATTTTACTTATAATTTTGCGTAAAAAACCAAGTTTAGGACTATTTATACTATGGGCTTCGTCGGCGAGTCACGTCACCTTGTAGATGAGACCACGAAGGACGTTCATCGACGAATATCTACTCCTCATCGACAAAGTTCAGGAACTAACATATAGTCTGTTGATATCTTCTTGTCGACCAAACACGTCCTCGTCAACGAGCTCCTTATGTGTTCTTGTCGACGAATACCCTGTGTTTGTCGATGAGACCCTGTTATATTCTTTCTTAAATCCTTCTTTCCTTTTGTCCTTCTGTTATTAAATTATAATAATTATTTAGGTCTTTACAGGCACTGTATGGTAAAATATGTCATTCTCCTCTTTTCTAGGATGAAGTAGGCGAGAGACGAGTTTTGGGTCCAGAGATAGTACAACAAGCGTATGATAAGGTCCGACTAATTAAATAAAGAATGAGTACAGATCAGGGTCGGCAGAAAAATTACGCAGACACTCGATGTCAGGAGTTACAATTTGATATGGGGGATCGGGTATTCTTGAAGGTAGCTCCTCTTAAAGCGGTTATGAGGTTTAGGAAGAAGGGCAAGTTGAGCCCTAGGTATATTGGCCCTTTTGAGATACTAGAGAGAGTGGGGTCAGTTGCCTACAGGCTAGCTTTCCCACCAACTTTATCTAGAATACACGACGTATTCCATGTAGCTATGCTAAGGAAATATATCCCAGATCCATCCCACATAATCAGTTATGCATAAATAGAATTTAAAGATTCATTAGCTAATGAAGAAGCACCAGTATAGATCTTCGATAAAAAGAGACAAGAATTGCACACCAAAGAAATTCAGCTGGTAAAAGTCTTATAGAGAAATCATGCTATAGAAGAAGTTTCGTGGGAGCTTGAAGAAGAAATTAAACAGATATACCCACACTTATTTAACGAATTATAGTATTAGTTAGTATGGTTAGATAAAGATAAAGTTCGTTTTGTATAGAGTGATATTTATGTTGTACTTTAGGTTATAGGCTAGGTAGTATTTTGGTTTTGGGAGAGTTTTTCTTTCTGAGTATATTTGTAATCTCCCAGGACTTTAAATGTAACCACGGTATTCTTCCGCCATAAGTGAGGGTAAGTAATAAAATAAGTATACAAATTTTCTTCAGAAAACAGTGAATGGTATAAATAGTAAATTTCGAGGACGAAATTTTATGAGGAGGGGAGAATGTAGAGACCTAGATAATTTTCATAATTTAAAAATAAGGGGAGGAGAGAAAAGAAGAAAATTAAGCAAGGTCTCGTCAACGAACACAGGGGATTTGTCGACGAGAACATATTAGGGTCTCGTTGACGGGGATATGTCTCGTCGACGAGAAGATACCCAGAGGCTATATTTCAGTTTTGAATTTCGTCGACAAGGAGTAGGCATTCGTCGACGAACTTCCTTCTTGACCTTTTTGACGAAGTGATGTGGCTCATCAACGAAGGCCAGTGTATAAATAGCCTGAACTTCATTTTCAGTTGAAATTTCATGCACAAAACCCTATTCTCTCTCTCGTTCATCCCCTCCCCTTCCCTTTAAGTTCCCGAGCTGGATTCTCACCGGTTCGATGATCCGAGGTTACCACGATGCTCCTGGGAAAGTTCTCTTCAAGTTTACTAGAGCGGATCGTTGGTGGGGCTGCCTTGGATTTCATCCCAAATTCAAGGTAAGACCTTTTATCCAATATTTGGCTTTACCATAGTTATAAGAAATGTAGTACACAGAAAAATACTGAAGTTTTGTTTTGGGGAATGTTGTTTTCAGGGTGTTTAACGGGGAGCCTTGCGGGTGTAGGACCAGTCATATTAGGGGCTTTCTAATAGTTAGGTAAGGGAAATATGCTATGCTGGGGATTTCAGAATTTATGTCAGAAGATTATGTTTATGTATATATATTAGCTTATTGATCAGATTTCCAGAATATTATTGTTATTAGTCTTACAGTAGAATTACAAAAGTTGAGCATGAGATTTTGATTACGCAAATGTGTGGCATGAGTTTATTACCGTTTAGTATGATGATTAAATAGCTTTAAGATATCCAGTTATACAACATAGTAACGGAAAGTATGAATTGTAGTATTTTTCAGAATGGCATGATTTCTAAAACCATAACACTTAGACAAAAATTATAGATATTTCAAACACAAATTACAAATATTTTAGACAAAAATTACAAATATATCAGAAATGTATTACAGATATTTTAGATAGATATTATAGATATTTCAATCAGATACTTTAGATATTTTAGTTCAGATTTATAGTGTTATGGTTATTTTAAAATCATGTTAAAACAGCAAGATAAATATATATATGTATTACACAGTAGCAGATCCCTGAGGAAATTTCAGACAGATTCAGACAGCAGAGCATGGTACCATTGCTATTTCAGATAGAGTGCAACCACAAAACTCAGATAGTATGTGGATTCTGTCTAACCGCGCCAGGAGAAAGTGCAGTCTCCCTAGCAAGCTGGGTTGAGGTGGCCGGTTTGACGAGATAAAGTTGGACATTGCCTGGAGAGATTGCAGTGGGCTAGATTGGCAGATGATAGAGATATAGATTGACTTGCCTAGTAGGCCAACCAGAGTGAGTCAAGCCTACAGGTCGCACAACCCTGTTATGAGGGGTTAAATCATGACATACAGATCCCAGGGTATTATCTCAGAAGTTCCTATATACAAATATATCACACAACAACAGTTATATTATAATATTAGAAGTATGTATGAATAGAAAACTCAGATACACAATTATATTTTAAATTATATTACAAGAGTTTTGTACAATATACCATCATATTTGTTTTACAGTATTAATATTATATCTGTATATTAAATGTGTAACTCAGTCGCCATACACTAGTAATAGCATATTTCCTCTTACTGAGCGTTGTCTCATCCCAGTGATTTACTATTTTTCAGGGGATCCAGTCAGGCAAGTAGATCAGGCTCTTGGGTAGAGGACTGCTTACGCTGCCCTTATTGGAAGGGTAGGTGTTTCTTTGGTGCCAGTAGTTTGGGGTAGATCCCAGGTTTTGATGACATCATTGGGTATATTGTGATATGTCTATATATATATATATATATATATATATATATATATATATATAATTTTTTTGGAATCATAGTTTCTAGTATTGTATATAGATGTTTACAGTTTCCTATGTACCGCTGCTTAGGAATGTATGGTGTACAGAGTTTCCTCAGTGCTTTTCGGGTCTGAGATGTTATAGTAGCATTACAGAAAGACTAGTTATATGTTTTATATATATTATGGGAAAAAAATGAATGATGATATGAGTAGCAGGTCGTTACATTAGAGCTTAGAGATACACTAGCATATGATGAGACGCTAGTGCAAATCTTAGATAGAAAAAAGTAGGAATTGCGTACTAAGAACATTTCATTAGTAAAGATTCTGTGGAGAAATCATGTAGTGGAAGAGGCCTTATGGGAGGTAGAAGAGGACATACGATAGAAATACCCGCATTTGTTTAATGGGGATCAGTAATAGTCAGGGAAGAAACATTAGCAGTTCAGATAGAGTAAGTTTTATTTTGATATTGAACAAAATAGTTTATGTATAAGTTGTATAGTAGAATATATGATAGTTAGTATTTTGGTTTTGGGAGAATTTTCTTTTATGTATATATTTGTAATCTCCCACAACCCTGAATGTAACCACGTTATTCCTCCACTATAAATGAGGGTAAGTAATAAAATAAGTAGTCAAATTTCCTTAAAGGACAGTGTATAACACGAATAGCAAATTTCGAGGATCAAATATTATAAGGAGGGGAGAATGTAGAGACCCTAAGAATTATTTCAATTAAATAATAAAAGGAAGGAGAGAAAAGGAAATTTCAAAGGGGGACTCAGCAGGGTCTCGTTGACGAGCACAGAGTGTTTGTCAACAAGCAGTCTTCTTGGGCACATCGACGGGGACATATGTATCGTCGACGAGAACTTACCGAGTGGTTTGATTTTAGGGCCTGAGATTCGTCGACGAGGGTTATGTGTTCCTTAACGAATCTCCTTCTTGGTCTCGTTGATGAGGCCATGTATATAAGCGCAAAAATCAAATTTTTGATGAAAAATTTAGCTCGTTCTCTCTCTCTCTCTCTCTCTCTCTCTCTCTCTCTCTCTCTCTCACTAGGTTTCAGTTTCTCTCACTTCTCTCTAGATTTTCGGCTTTGTTTCTCCCTGGTTCGACGATTAGAAGCTACAACGACGATCTTGGGGAGATTCTCTACAACCTAACCAGAGTAGAATTTCGATTTGAGAAGTTTGGGAACCATCCCAAAATCAGGGTAAGTAGATTATTTAAGAGTTATTTGGTTTATAGGTTTTTCTAAACCCAAATTTAGTAGTAGATGTTCTCACACTGGTGATTAAGATGATTTATGTGGGTATTGTGAATTCAGGGTGTTGGGGCTTTTACTGCAGGTAGGTTAGGGGACCTAGAGGGCATTCCCAGGAAACCAGGTAAGATAATGAATGATTTATAATTCAGGAAATATGAGTATGAAAATTTATTCTAGGAAATTCAATTATTTGATAGGAAAATATATATGTGTATTAGGATTTTGGTATTATGGACATCATAGGCGTGAGTTAGAAAATTAGTAGGTGAGTTCAATTAGCCAAGGTAAGAGAAATATGCTATGGTAGGAATTCCAAAAATTTTATTTGTAATATATATGTGTTTCGGGGTAAATTTTATAGAGTATAAATTATCTTCATTATCAGAAAATATAGATTTCAGTACAGAGGTTTCTATTTATTTAGTTGTGTGGCGTGAGTTAATATTAAAACAGTTTAGAATTTATAACCATCCTTTAGAATATCATGAATTACATTATTTTTGCACAAGAATATGCTTCACCAGATTTTATAGAATTATGAATTACAATATATTTACAGACAGATATTTTGCAGACAGATATTTCACAAGACAGATATTTTAAAAACAAATATTTTACAGTATTTGCAGATTACCATGATTTCAAGAATTTCAAAACCATAACACTTAGATATTTCAATTTATTCTGTCAGATATTTCAGTTTATTCAAACAGATATCTCAGTTTATTTAGTAAGATATTTTAGTTATTTCAGTCAGATATTCTAGTATTTTCAAATTATATTTACGGTGTTATGGTTATTTTGGAATCATGATGAAACAGTAAGATAATTATATATTAGTATTATATAGTATCAGACCTTGATGAAATATTTTAGTCAGATTAATTATTTCGGTTAGATTCAGTTACCAGAGCACGGTACTATTGCTATTTTAGATCAGAGAGCAACCACATATCTCAGATAGTGTGTGGGTTCCGTCTACCGTGCCTATGGAGCGATTACAGGCTCCCCAATATTCTGGGTTGAGAAGGGTGGTTTGACGAGGTAGATGCTAGTATCGAACCTTTGGAGGGATTGCAGTAAGGCTGAACTGAGGATTGACAGAGTATTCAGGTGACTTATCCTAGTAGGCCAACCAGAGCTAAGTCCCGCCTATGGGCTGCATAACCTTGTCATGAGGGGTTAAATCATGACATGCAAATTTCCAGGGTAGTTTTCACAGTTATATATATATATATATATATATATATATATATATATATACAAATTTACAGAATATTAGCAGACATATTACAATACTAGCAGTATGATTAAATAGAAAACTCAGATATTACAAGTGTATTTTAAGTCACATAAATGTAAGTTACACAGTATTATATTTTACATGGCATCTCAGTACAGCTATTTATCTGTAGATTATTTATGTAACTCATTTGCCACACACTAGTGATAGCATATTTCTTCTTACCAAGCGTTGTCTCATCCCAGTGACTTAGCATTTTTCAGGTGATCCAGTTAGACGAGTAGATCAAGCTCGCAAGTGGAGAGGTCGTATGCATTACCCTGCCTGTAGGGTAAATGCTACTAGAGGGTTGTATTTTTTGTAACATTCAGGAGTTTTGGGTAGTAGATGCTGGGATGATTAGTAATTATGTATGTATATTTTGGGAAAATACTGGATTCTGGTATTGTAGATATGAATGTATGACTTTATGTAAAATGGAATTTCCATAGTGCCTACCTGGGGTCTGAGATGTTATAGCAGACATTATTAGTGGTATCAGAGTATTTTATTTTGCAGAATATTTTTAAAAAATGGTAAGAAATTTTGGGTCATTACATACTTAAACCTCAACCCATTAATAGGAAGGCACGTCAGGGGATTCATTAGGAAGGGTTGCAATCAGAACGATACCTGTATGCTCCCGAAGCTTGAGAAGAGTGAGGCCTCTGTGAAACTGGTAAAGAGCAACCCAGCTGTAGAATCGAACTTGACTACAACCTTCAGCCTAAAATACACCTCACGAAAATGATTAGTAATAGATTTGAAATCGAACTCTAAATCATTGAAATGGGGTTTTGCTTTGAGTCCGCTAGTCTGCCGTTTCAAATCTGAGATGTGAAGCTCGAAATTCCGGAAGGAAGTAGGTGGAGCTGGGCGTGCTTGTGGCCGAAGTAGGAGAGGATGACGGTGGTGATGGTGAGTGTAGCAGTTGTCAACGGTGGTGATGACGATGACGGTTGATGACTCTGGCAGTGGCTGGATTTGCTGTTCGTGCTCACGATCGTGTGTGTGTGTTGGGTTGAGGGCCTGACTGCCTGAAGTGTTGTTCGGAGTTGTAGAGGCTTGTTTTTCTGCTTTGTGTTCTATGTGGGAAATGTTGTGGGCTGGCCTAGCCGTAAGCTGGAGATGGTTGTGGGCAGTGCAGGGAGCAGACAACGTGGAGATAGTTACCGTGGTGGTTATTGGGTTGTAGTTGAAGGTGTGGTTGTTGATGGAGTTATAGCTGATGGGGAAGGCTAGTGTAAGGGTTGGCCTTCGGCTACGTGGGAGTGCTTATAGATCTCAAAGATGGCTGGGCGTGTGGGGTAGGGAGTTAGAGAAGGATGGAGTGTGTGAGATGGTGTGTGAGTTTGCAGGAAAACTGTGAGGGAGAGGGAGTGGTTGTGCGTGTGGCCGAGAGGGTAAGGTTTCCAAAGTCGTGGCTGGTAGTGTAGGTGTGTATATGGTGATGTGTATGTGTTTTGCAGGAGGACGGAGAGTGAAGAGAGTTTAGGTGCTGGCAAGAGGATATGGAGAGTGAGGGAGGGTGGAGGTTGTTGGGTCTATATGTAAATGAGAGATAGAGATATGGGAGATTCTAAGAGTGAGCATGAGGGATGGTAGAGCAACACTGGTGAAGGGAAGATGTTGCAGTGAAAATGAGAGAGAGAAGCTGTGCCGGGGGAGGGGAGCTAGAGAGTGCCCGAGAGACCAGAGAGAGAGAGAGAGAGAGAGAGAGAGAGAGAGAGAGAGAGAGGCCTCTATAATGATGGAGCCAGGGTGATGCGTGAATAGTGGTAATGTAGACTCCCCTTGCCTTCTGTGTGTGCAGAGTGGTCCTCCCTTTGTAGAGAACTCAGGTGGGAAAAAAAATTTGGCGTGCAAGGCCGGTGGGAAGCAAACAAAAAATATTCCTTCTGCGCTTTCTGTTAATGGGTTTGGGAGGGAATCAACTATTGTGCACACCTCTCCTTTTCCCTTTTTTATTTTTGAATTTCTTCCATATTTTTTTGTCCAATTTTGTCTTCCCAAGGAAAGTCCCGAGTTTAAAAATTAAAACTTGATCCCGACAATTAAGAGGACCCGGACTCAAAAATAAAAACGACTCAAATAAAATGCTCAATTTTAAAATTAAAAGACCCAATTTAAAATTAAAAGAATTAACTCAAAAATTCCAAGACTCAATTTAAGATTAATAGCACCTTAATTAAAAACTCAATTTCCAATCTAAAAGACTTGATTTAAAAACTTAAAAGGATTTTATTTTAAAAATATCCCGAACTCACTTTTGAAAATAACCGGGACTCAATTTGAAACAAAATGAGACTCAATAAAAAACATCGGGACTCAATTTAAATACTAGAACTCAATTTAAAACACTGAGACTCAGTTAAAAACATCGGGACTCAATTACAAATACCAGGTTTTTCAAATAGGGTCCTCCAATTTTTGGGATTTTAAGTCAATTTTTACTACGCTGTGTCTCCTCAAGGTTGTCTGGTTAAAATTGGGGTGTCGACATCTGCCCCTCTTTGTAAGTTTTATTGCTTCAATATAACAGTTGGAACTCTCCTACGTTATTTGAAACAACAATTTTGCAAAGATAAAAGACACCTATTTTAGCCAGACCGCTTAACCATTTAGTGCCTTTGGGTCAATCAGGTGTGTTTGCTTATCAATGAGGAACAAGGTTTTTTTTTTTTTTTTTAATAACAGTCTATCATGCCTTTTGTGATTATTATTGGATGTAGAAATTCGGGCTAGAGAGATTTCATGCGTCGGATGTAAGAACCCGAGCTATGAGAGTGAAAAGACCCCAGACCTCAGTGTCAGTTTGCTTCGGATGTAGGAATCTGAGCCGTGGGAGTACGATGACCCAAACCTCTGTGATGATTTGCTGCAGATGTAGGAATCTGAGCCATGGGGGCACGATGACCCAAACCTTTGTGTTGGTTTTTTATGGATATAGGAATCCAAGCCATGGGGGCATGATGACCCAAACCTTTGTGTCAGTTTGCTACGGATGTATGAATCCTAGCCGTGGGGGTATGCTAACCTAAACCTTTGTGTCGGTTTGCTGCGGATGTAGGAATCAGAGTCGTGGGGGTATGAAGACTCAAACCTTTGTGTCGGTTTGTTGCGGATGTAGGAATCCGAGCCGTGGGGGCACGATGACCCAAAACTTTGTGTCAGTTTGCTACGGATGTAGAAATCCAAGCCGTGGGGGCACGATGACCTAAACCTTTGTGTCGGTTTGCTACGGACGTAGGAATCGATGACCCAAACCTTTGTGTCAGTTTGCTGTAGATGTAGGAATCCGAGTCGTGGGCGGTACGAGGACCCAAACCTCTGTGTCGATTTGCTACGGATATAGGAATCTGAGTTGTGGGGGGTACGATGACCCAAACCTCAATGACGATTTTCTAGGGATGTAGGAATCCTAGCCATGGGGACACGATGACCCAAACCTTTGTGATGGTTTGCTTTGGATGTAGGAATCTGAGCCGTGGGGGTACGATGATCCAAACCTCTGTGTCGATTTGCTGTGGATGTAGGAATCCAAGCCGTGGGGCTACGATGACCCAAACCTTTGTATCGGTTTGCTACGGATGTAGTAATCCGAGCCGTGAGGGTACGATGACCCAAACCTTTATTTCGGTTTGCTGTGGATGTAGGAATTCGAGTCATGGGGGTACGACCCAAACCTTTGTGTTGGTTTGCTGTGGATATAGGAATTCGAGTCGTGGGGGTACAATGACCCAAACCTTTGTGATGATTTGCTACGGATGTAGGAATCTGAGTCATGGGGGCACGATGACCCAAACCTCTGTGTCGGTTTGCTACGGATGTAGGAATCCAAGCCGTGGGGGTACGATGACCCAAACCTCTGTGTCGGTTTGCTGCGGATGTAGGACTCCAAGCCGTGGGAGTACGATGACCCAAATCTTTGTTTCAATTTGTTGCGGATGTAGGAATCCGAGTCGTGGGGGGTTCGATGACCCAAACCTCTGTGACGGTGTGCTGCAGATGAAGAAATCTGAGCCGTGGGGGTACGATGACTCAAACCTTTGTGTCGGTTTGCTGCGGATGTAGAAATCCAAGCCGTGGGGGTATGATGACCCAAACCTCTGTGATGGTTTGCTACGGATGTAAGAATCCGAGCCATGGGGGTACGATGACTAAAACCTCTATGACGGTTTGCTGTGGATGTAGGAATTTGAGCCATGGGGGTACAATGACCCAAACCTCTATGTTTAAGTGTAGTTTGCAATTTTTAGAAAACAATCACTCCACTAGAAATGTTCACTCTGGGGAGTGGTTACTCTGATATTTTTTAGAAAATGAGTTTTTAGGTTTGAAACCTAGTTGACTCCCTGGGGAAGATCAATTGGGGATGAAATCCCGAGATCTTTTTTGGAAAGTCAGTATGTTGGGAAAATGTGTTGAAACCTAGTTTACCTATCGAGGGTGATCAATTAGGTACGAGATCATGAGATTCTTTTCGGAAGTGTCCTTAGGTGTAGGACTCAAAGTTACTCTATTGGGGATGATCAATCGAGTGCCGAATTCCGAGGTTCTTTCACTATCATTAGACCACCCGATTTGCAACTCAAAAACCAATGCCTTGATTGGTTCTTGGGGTCAGTTGCCCAGTTTCAAGGTATGTCAATTTGTGCATGGGGTCCGTTGGCCCAGTTTTAGTCATCAGACAGACAAGATAAGTTCAATCAAGGATGCCAAAGGATTATTCACAAGCTTACTTTACAAGACAAGTATGAATGCATGGTTTTTGTTGCTATGTGTATGCATGTTGCTAAATTGTGATGCTTGAATGCAGGGGCATGTTGCCACATGTACATGATGCCTGTTACATGACATGTGTGCATGCTGCTACCTATAATGCGAATGTCTTTCCTTAAATGCATGAAATATGTGAGGATGCATGACCTTTCTTTTTCAAATGTGATTGTAGTCAACTACCCAACTCCTGATTTTGGTCATGCTTTTGAATTCCAGTCTGACATGAAGGTATTTGACTTGGCCCAAATGAAACTCAACACGAAGTCTGCCCCAATTAAATTTGTCTATCATTGATCTTGGCCTTGTTTTTAATTTTCCCTCGAATATGGGGGCACTTGAATTGGTTCCGCTAGAACTCGTCATGGAATCTGCCCTAGTTGCATTTGTATGTTTCTGGCCTTGGCTCTGTTCTCATTTTTCTCTCCGATATGGAGGCACCTAAATTGGCTCCGCTGGAACTCATCACGAAATCTGCCCCAGTTGCATTTGTTTATTGCTGGCCTTGGCTCTATTTTCAAACTCCAAATTGCTGCTGATCCTGGCCATGTTTCAAATTCCAAAAGGCGCTTGAAATCTGCCCCAACGTTTTCTTGTCACTGATCCTAGCCATCTTTCAGATTGAACAAGTGCTCAAAATCTGCATTGGTGTTTACTTGTTGCTGATTCTAACCATGCTTCAATTTCCCACAGGGGCTCGAAATCTGTCCCAGTGTTTACTTGCCACTGATCTTGGCTATGTTTTCAACACAAGAACTGCCGCAGTTTTATGAGTTTTGGCCACACTCGCAACATGCGCTTGAAGTCTACCCCAATGTTTGCTTGCCTGAGGTTGATCTTTGCCATTTTTGCATTCTTAGCAAAGACCCTTTATGAGTAGCTTCCTTAATGTTTAAAATCAATTTGAAATTCAAATGAAATGCAATCAGATGTCTCACTTTCATCGGATGGAAGGCTTGACCTTGTATGTCTTACTATGCTTGGTATACAGGAAACAAATTTACCAGTATTGCGAACTTAAGGAGTCATTTCAATGGGTAAGCATCTTTCTCATTTCTCCTGCTTCTCATGTATTGGCCTCCCAAACAAAAAATTCCCCATAGCCTTAATACTGAGGAATTCTTTCTTGCTTGTACTATGACTAGTGCCTTAGTGAGTAGTCTAATTAATATTCCAATCTCAGGGTGGACTTTAAGACACGTGATGAAATGTAGGTTAAGGATTCGGGTTTCAACAAAAATAAGGGAACTAGGGCTCAAAATTCCCTCCCCCAAACAATAACTTCTATCTCTAGTTGGGCGAGGCGTTTGCAAAGTATTAACTGAGCTTGTCACTTGAACAAGCTACCTACGTACCTTTTCAGGATCACGTCATTACATAGTTAAGACTCAATCATTGAGTCTGAAAATTCATTTGAGAAAACAACATGTGCCAATCTAGTCAGGACTTTCATTTGGATCGTAATGTAGGGTAGGGGTATTGGTTGAAGAAGAAAGAGATGTATAAGGCTCAAGATTTTTAGACTTATCAAGGGGCAAATTGGTCAAAGATCACATATGAAACACGTCCCTTTCTTTTCCTTCTCTTTCCTTCTTTTTCCCTTTGTGCTATGTTTTCTTCTTTCACTGCACCCTTTGGTTTTCCTTTCATGTAGGGGTATTGGCTCTATTTTGATTTAAATTCCATTGGTGACTGATATTTTAAAATTGCCCCAGTGTGGGGTGTGATCATTTGATGGGTTAGCCAAGAAATTGAATATTTCAAGCTCAACGAGGCTAGAAAAGGGTGTTTTATTTCGTCAATTTTAGGGTAGCAGAAAAAATGGTCTGCCGTCACTTTGGCAGCTAATTGTTGTCTCGCATTATTTGTTGGACCTTTGAAACCCCAACCCAGTTCATATTTTGGGAGATGACTTCTTCAAAGAAAAAGGTTTAATACTCAGGCTCAAAGAGTTTAACAAATGATAAATGAGTGTTCGGTTCTTTTTAGGGTTGGTCAGCCAAGAATGACCACCCTTCATTTGATTGGAATATAGCCATCATATTTTAAAGACACCGATCATAACTTGGATATTTAGGAGTGAAATCCTTCATCTTGGAGGTTTTTTTTTTTTAATTTTTTTTTCACTTTTCATTTTTTTAACCCATTAATTGCTAACTCCAAGTCGCTTGTCCTGGTAAAATTGATTCTTGTGTCAATACATGCAAAAGTGGACAACATTTGGAACGAGGTAATGAGATGAAAATGAAATGCATTTCATTTAAATCAAACTTTAACACATTCAAAACAAAACGACAATATTCTTCCGAGTTCATGATCTTTGTTCCACATACTTTAACTTTATGGTCCTAACTGCGCCCTCTGCCATGCATGGTTAGGTAGCAAATTCTCTATGTATACCAGGTTTTTTATCGTCGAATGCCAAACATCCAACCTCTCTTAGGGGTTGTACCTTGTGCTTCAGTGCCCCATAGTAGTCAACGGTATGACCGGGGGTATTGGAGTGATATGCGCACCAGGCATCTAGATCGTACCATTGCGGGCAGGGAAGCCTTTCAACTATTCCTGGGATAGTCAAAAACTTGACTCACTTCTAAAAATGAGTAGCATTATGGTTATCCTAAGTATAGGAGTTACGTCGTGTAATAATTAGCCCAAAAAGGTCAGATCGTCTCTTCAGGAAATGTAGTTCGGTTTCAAGCTCGTGTAAAACACAGAAAGAAGAAAACAAGAAAACATTTTACTGAACATGGTCCAAATTCAATTTTTGGGATTTGTGAAAATTTTTTGACGAAATTAAAACAAGTGAATGCACTAAACTTAAACAAAATCCTAAACTAAAATAAATTAACCTACCCAAATTCTTAAACTTAACCAAATACTTAAACAAATTAAATCCACATTAAAAATGAGCTCACATGAAAATCAACCCAACAATAAAGTATTCAAGACAATGCATTAAAATAAGTTTTAAACAAACATATTATGCATCAAATAAACGACAAGAAATAACCCAAACTTCAAATATTCAAATAACGAACCAAAGTGAAAATTTCAGTAATCTACTACAAGCATTCAACAATTAAAAGAAACTCAAACATTAATGCCTTAAACAAACATAAATTTAATCCAATATTAACTCTAAATAAAGTAAAGTAAACTTAACAATAAGGTACTTAGAACAAAAATTAAATTAACTTAAGATAAAAGAGAGAGAACTAAAAAAAAATTCTTTAACCATGATATAAATTATTGCACCAACTAATTTAAATAAACATTTAAACTTAACATTAACTCTAATTAAAAGTATTCAATGTAATAATTAACTGAAACTGAATATTAAAACAAGTATTGAAATGACAAAATAAAATAAATAATAATAAACTAGTTAACACAAGAGAGAGAGAGAGAGAGAGAGAGAGAGAGAGAGAGAGAGAGAGAGAGAGAGAGAGAGAGAGAGAGAGAGAGAGAGAGCAAAGGAAAAATGGAGTGGCCGTGAAGGGAGCTGCTTGGGTCTCCCTCATGCCCAGCGGCGCCGAGGCTCTCCACCAGCAAGCCCACCCGCAACAACTTCCTTTCACCTGCTGCCCTTTTTCCAAACCCTACACTACCTGCTCATTTCAAAATGCAAAACCCCCTTTTTACCCTCAAAAGCACACACACACCCTTTTCAATTCCAATCCCTCTAGCGCCTATCTCCAATTGAAGACCCAAAACACTTGAAGGCCTAGCGCATCTTGTGTCCACTTGCATGGCTAGGTCACATCAAGACCCGGCCCACTTTATTTTTTATTTATTTTCTTTTCTTGTTTCTTCTTCTTTTCTTTTTTGTTTTCTGGCGCACAAGCACGATTTTGACCTTCCTACAGCTCGTAGTTCTCAAAATTCCATACACGAAAGTTGTAGATAATTTTCTCAAATTTTCATAGAATTTTGAATTATCTTGATTGGAGCTTAGACGAGAAATACACCCAAATGACAAAACAATGTCGAAATAGTTGACAAAAATAGCGTGTGGTAACTTCACGTCTGATTTTGACCTTGATGCAATCAGTATTTCTCAAAATGCAAAACATAAAAGTTGTAGAAGATTCTCTTAGCTTTCTATACCATTTTGAATCTTCTGAATCGGAGGTTGTATGAGAGAGTTACGTACAAATTACAAAGTAGAGTAAAAAACAACCTCTCTTTGCGTGTATGGCTTAGTTTTAATTTTTGAAAATTATTTTGCACTAATAAAACACGAATATCCGTAAATTTATGGAAAAAAAATAGGATAATTATCTCAAATGAACCCAATGTTAAAATACTGAACATAATTAGGCATTTAATTAAAATTATAATCATTAATGCATGAATTTAAAAGCCTAATTACGCATCTTTGACGCGTAATCACACCCCCCAACTAACGTTTTGCTAATCTCTAGCAAATAATGTGAATGAATTCCAGGGCGAGTAGCAAACCTAATTCCAATACCCATGAAAACCATATGCCATAAAAATGTTTAATGAGTTCAGGAACACAGGAAATAGATTAATCCAAGTTACGCATCAACTAAGTAATTTATACACCAATTAGTAAACCAACAAAGGTACTGAAAAGTAACAAAGCTCATATGTCATGAGAATAAGGCTAGAATTCCAAAATTGACTACCAATAGACATTAACGATTTCAAGCACACCAATTAATCTGAGACAACCGCACGGTCTTACTCTAATTCAAAACCATTGTACTGGTGGCTTTCACACTATTACACTTTAAAAGGCACCCACTTTCTTGATTAGTTAGGACCTCGGTAGTAGGTCACGCTACTACACTAAGGTGCCCACTTTTTGTTTAGTTAAGACCCCGGTAATAGGTAGCCCTTTCCAATACACAATTGTTCCCCCTTTTTTTATTCCTTTTTTTTTTCTTCTTTTTGCAACTGATCCTTGACTTGTTTCTTGTTTTCATTTGCTTAAAATTTTTTTTCTTTATTTTATTTTATTTTTTTAAGTCATTAGGATATGGTTCATTAGAGTCCCAAACAATTGAAGTGTATATCAATCAGAAATGATCTAAGGTATTCTTTCTAAGTCTTCTAACCTGTATAGTGTGTGAAACACGACTTTCAACATCTTTCTCTTGGTTGAAACGAAGTGAAATGGATAAAGTTTTCTTTTGTTTCAAACTGTGATGGCACTACATCCTACATGTTCCATATCCTCAAAAAGAAAAAAAAATTTGGGCATGTAACTTTCAAAAATAAGAAATTTAGCATGCTCTGAGCTCAATACCAGTATTTCCCAAATGTGGACCAAGGTAACATGCAAACATTTATAATATGTAAATATCACATTAAAACACATCATGTGGAAGCACACAGTATCACATGCAAATTCTTTCTTCCCAACTAAAATATAACATTGTCCTCAATATTTGAAAAGAGAAGCAAAAGAATGATAATGAGGGAAGTAGAAGAGTACCAGGGCAGAGCAGTAAGGGAAAAGAAGAACTGAAACTAAAGGAAAATGTACCTGCTAATAAACTAAAATAAGGCAAAATAAAATAAAATGAAAAATAAAGGAAAGAAAAACATCACAGTATGTCTGAAGGAGGCTTAGGAGGAATTTCATCTGGTGGGTGCAGGTCTATAAATTGAACTGACGAGTCTCCAAATTTGAGTCGCCACAATGAATCAGTCTTGTTGCCTGCACGAAAGTTAAGCTTAAATAAATCAATGCATTCTAAGGTACCAGACAAAACATGTGCAGACTGTCTTCCTTGTTTTAATAAGAAATGATCTTTATTCAGTATATTTTCTAAGAAATTCAATTCTTTAAGAACCAGTCTCTGAGGAAAAAATGTCAGAACAGTTACCTTTGGTTCTTCAAAAACATCAACACTAGAATTTTGACCAGGTTTCTTTAAATGTTCACCATTCAGCCCTCCCTTTTTAGCGGGTGTACCCATCACCTTACCACTGTAGGGATTTGCTTCAGTATTGCACTCCTTGACATTTACTCCAATAGGAAGAGACGGTTCCACGGTTGCCAATCTCTGAGAATAAGGTACCATAGGTTGGTACTCCTTATTAGTCTCGGCCTCCTCATTAATTGATTTCTTCACTTTCGGGCTCACTTTCTTTGATTTTTGTTTGACTTCATTTGTCTCATTTGTAACTTCAGGTGTCTCATACCACTCTCCACCATGTATTGCTCTCAATGGATGAGCTGCAATTGGTCTTTGTTAATCCTAGTGTTCTACAGCCGAGCATAGTCAGTTAAATGATCTAGAAAACCCAATGCCTCATCAGGCTCATTGTCGAAGAATTCTTTTGAACACATAGTATGAATGAACTATTTCGATTCAGGAGTCAACGCAATGTAGAAATAGTTGACCAGGACCATGATTCAAATCCATGGTAGGGACACATATTAACCAGATCTTTAAATCGCTCCTAGCTGTCATGAAATTTCTCGCTAGCTCTTTACTTGAAGTGACTGATCTGCTTCTGTAAAAATTGAGTTCTCTGTGAGGGAGAAAATTTATGCAGAAATTCACGTTCCATATCATTCCAACTAGAGATAGAATGAGGCATCAAAGAACTAAACCACATCTTCGCTCTATCCTTCAAAGTGGAAGTAAATAAATGACATCTAATAAATTCATCAGTTCTAGCACTAGGAAAAAAATATTGCAAGTTAACTCAAACTCCATCAGGTGTCGATTAAGACACTCAGATTCAATCCTATAGAACTGAGGTATTAATGATGTCCTTCCATGCCGAGTCATGAAATTAAGTGTGTTATCAGATAAAACAAGGTAAGATGGTGCAGTGGTGCATGTAGGTTGCAAAAAATCCATAAGATTGTGTGGTGTAGGTACAGTTATATTTTCTTCAAAACTCATTTTTTTTTTCATGAGAAAAATTAAAATAACGGGAAAAACACTAGTTTGAAACTAAAACTAACAGTCCCCGACAACGGCCCCAAAAACTTGACTCACTTCTAAAAATGAGTAGGCACTATGGCTATCCCAAGTATAGGAGTTACGTCGTGTAATAATTAGCCCAAAAAGACTAGATCATCTCCTCAGGGAATGCAGTTCGGTTTCAAGCTCGCGTAAAACATAAAAAGAAGAGAATAATAAAACATTTTACTAAATATGGTTCAGATTCAATTTCTGGGGTTTGTGAAAATTTTTTGACGAAATTAAAACAGGTGAATGCACTAGAAAATCCTAAACTAAAATAAATTAACCTACCCAAATTCTTAAACTTAACCAAATACTTAAACAAATTAAATCCACATTAAAAATGAGCTCACATGAGAATCAACCCAACAATAAAGTATTCAAGACAATGCATTAAAATGAGCTTTAAACAAACATATTATGCATCAAATAAATGACAAGAAATAACCCAAGTTTCATATATTTAAATAACGAACCAAAGTGAAAATTTCATTAATCTACTACGAGCATTCAATAATTAAAATAAACTCAAACATTAATGGCTTAAACAAACATAAATTTAATCCAACATTTACTCTAAATAAAGTAAAGTAAACTTAACAATAAGGTACTTAGAACAAAGATTAAATATACTCAAGATGAAAGAGAGAGAGAACTAAAAAAAAAACTCTTTAACCATGAAATAAATTAATGCACCAACTAATTTAAATAAACATTTAAAATTAACATTAACTATAATTAAAAGTATTCAATGTAAGAATTAACTGACACTGAATATTAAAACAAGTATTGAAATGACAAAATAAAATAAATAATAATAAACTAGTTAACACAAGAGAGAGAGAAAGAGAGATAGCAAAGGAAAAATGGAGTGGCCGTGAAGGGAGCTGCTCAGGTCTCCCTTATGTCCAGCGGCGCAGAGGCTCTCCACCAGCAACCAGCAAGCCCACCCGTAACAACTTCCTTTCACTTGCTGCCCTTTTTCCAAATCCTACGCTACCTGCTCATTTCAAAATGCAAAATCCCCTTTTTACCCTCAAAAGCACGCACACACACACCCTTTTCAATTCCAATCCCTCCAGCGCCTATCTCCAATTGAAGACCCAAAACACTTGAAAGCCCAGCGCCTCTTGCGTCCACTTGCATGGCCGGTCACATCAAGACCCAACCCACTTTATTTTTTTTTTAATTTTTTTTTCTTGTTTCTTCTTCTTTTCTTTTTTGTTTTCTGGCGCACAAGTAAAATTTTGACCTTCCTACGGCCCGTAGTTCTCAAAATTACAAACATGAAAGTTGTAGATAATTTCTTTGAATTCACAACATTTTGAATTATCTCGATCGGAGCTCGGACAGGAAAGTTACGCCCAGATTACAAAACAATGTTGAAATAGTCCACAAAAACATCATGTGGTAACTTCACGTTTGATTTCAACCTTGATGCAGCTAGTATTTTCTCAAAATGCAAAAAAAGAAAGTTGTAGAAGGTTCTCTTAGCTTTCTACAAAATTTTGAATCATTTGAATTGAAGGTTGTATGAGAGAGTTACACACAAATTACGAAGTAGTGTCGAAAACGACCTCACTTTGCGTGCATGGCTAAGTTTTAATTTTCGAAAATTATCCTGTATTAATAAAACACGAATATTTGTAAATTTTCAATGTTAAAATACTAAACATAATTAGACATTTAATTAAAATTATAATCATCAATGCATGAATTTAAACGCCTAATAACGCATCTTTGACGCGTAATCAATGATCGAGACAAGCTTTCTTTCAAGCAATAAAGGGAATAGTTCTAAATAGGTCATGGGAATTGGTTTTGCTCTATTAGGACCCCCTCCGCATTTCTGAAAGTTCGGGTGGGTGGATGAAGGCCCACAAGAAATGATCTAGGGTTTCGCGTCGATATGTGTAGTCCGATTGATGGTGAGCCCCCGTCCACTATGCTCTTTTGTGTCATGCACCAACCATCCGAAATCTCTCAATGATTGCACATTGTGCTTAAAAGGCCAACAATTTTCAATCGAATGACCTATTGCTCTAGTGTGGTACTCGCATCGAGCACTTGGGTCATACCACTTTGGGAAAGGGGTTGTTACAGGAGTCCTTGGAATAGTTGAGATTAACCTTTTTGCCAACAGCGAAGGAAATATCTCTGAATACTTCATCGGGATATAGTATATTTTCCAGACTTTCCTCTAGACATCTCTATCCTGTGTCTGAATATTAGGCCAGGCAGATACAAGCCTAGAAGAAACAATTAGAGGTTTTATGCATGCCAGCGTTGTTTGGTCAGTGTTAGGTTTGAAGATAAAATTGTTTCTAGGCGCACAATGTTGACTCCCCTAATGATATAGCCCCTGGATCCTCTGAACTTCCTTGCCTTTCTTTCTTTCATCCTTTCTTGGAGGGCTCTGTTCCTACTCGATGCATCTTGCTTGCCCAGTATTGATCGCCCGTTCATTCTTCCTTCGATGACTGCCCAATTAGGACCATTCTGGGGGGTGCCTCTAGGGAGACGGACAACACATGTCCTTTCGATAGGGTTGTCACTTGGATGAATTACCTTCCCTTTTTAGTCAAATGGTGACCTTATGCTATCATCTCTTTCGTTTGATAAGAGTATCTGTTTGCTTTCTCCTCCGTATTCTATGAAGTCATCCCATTTGAAACTGCATCATTGTTGTATTGAGTGATGAAAGCATGCTCTAAATCCCTCCATTTGTGAAATTTTACTTGACTACACCATCTTAAGGCTTCCCTAGTCAAACTATATTGGAAGGAGTAGGCGAGCAAATCATTATTGTTAGCATGCACCGCCATTCTCCAGACGTACATCCCTAGATGAGCTAAAGGGCACTCAGATCCATTGAACTTCTCAAAGTCTGGGATGTTGATCTTCAGGGGGAGAATAGAGTCTGACACCTAACCAGGGTTACCAGCAGCTGATGAATAAAAAATGCTTGCTCCCTCCAATGCTAGCAGCTGCTTTTTCTCCATTCCCATTTCATGACTCATTCTTGAGATGGGAGCTTGTTTTTTACTTGCTTCTTCAGCCACTTTCCCTTCTAACAATGCATAGACATCCTTTTTCAATTGGAAACTTGGGTCCTAAGTCTCTAGGACAAATGTGTGTAAGCTTGGGCCCAAACCAGCTAGTGACTTTGCTGGTGATGATGGATGCTCTCAAACAGGTGGAAACAGAGGCTTGCTCTCAACTGTCTATTCTGGAGATTGCGTGGTCTTGCTTAAAGAGGCAACTATCTCCATTAACTTATCCATCTGATTCTTAATCTCTTGAATTTATCGATAGATCCTCTCCCGACTCTACTCAAGGGCCATTACATGACTTTCCAACTGACTCCACATGATCCCTTCTTTCTTTGGGTATTGTACAGGTGGATGGAAGTCTCAATTTTTGCAATCGGGCTTGTTTCTTGCTTCTGCACAGACAACCCATGCTTTAGGACAATGTATGCATGAATATGTAATGTCATAAATGTTTAATAGATGGATGTAATGAGGATGAACCGTGTAATGTATGACACCAAATGTTTGAGTTAATAGCCTTCCTTAATTCACAAAATGGATACATAAATGAGTTTCCTATCCCTTTTTCCATTACAACCATATCCATTTTAGCTGTGCCCAAGACCCTCTTTCTACAAGGTTGAGTTGATTTGAGCCTCATTTTGAAGCTCCCTTCTCAATGCCATTATCTCTCCTTCGACTTGTATGCACTGAGTCTTTTCACTTAATATCTTTTTGGCACCAAAGGTTTATCTGGCATTCCCCATCCCTTGCTCTTCTGGCAATGAGCTCCGTCTTCATGAGTCCTTCTTCTAGCCCAGGTTGACTTGGGGATGCTCTTAGCAGTATTCCTACGACTTGAGGATTGACTCTGTTGGTGACCCAACTGTTGTAATTTCCCCATATTTCCATCAAATGCTCACTTGAACTAATGATGTATACCGTTCTCCATGCAGTTGTGAATTTTCCAATCGACTTATGGGCTTCTTCCTACTTGTAATCGAACTCTAATTCACTTGACCCATAAGTCATCGGTATGAACTAGCTAGAACCCACTTGCCTCCTGAACATGAGGGAAGCGTATGCGGTCCTTCCCCATGGGCCTAGTAATGGGACCCACGAGAAGTTACCACACTGGTAGACCATATCGAAACTCCCTATCCATGGCGCCATCCATGAAAATCCTTTAGTTTTCCAATTGCATATTCTTTCAACCCATTCTATTTTGCTTGAATGCTGCTCCCACGAAGCCTTTTCAAAGTCTGTTAGCGGAATCCGATGTCTCAAGTATACAGGATGAAAATGGTTATCCTTGCACGACACATGACTCATGAACCATACATAAAGTAGTGGGAACACCACACTTCAACTGGCCCTTTCGCTTAGATCAACAATAATCCAGAGACCAGATTGTTTTTGTTAAGACGCCCGACACTGGATTGACCCCTTTTTGAACTTAGGCCACAAAAGAGACAACTCCTCGATCAATGACCCCTATTTATTTTGGGAAGATCAACAACCCATTGATGGCAAGGGCCAGTATGCTCATATGACTTTCTTCTGATTCTTCCAGTTTCACTAGAGTTTTCAATACTTCCCAAGAGATGACTTTCACGTCCTTGCCAACTTTGTCATTCACTTTTTGGGCCTTAACACCAGTTACCCTACTTAGCCCCTTTCTGAATAAGGTGGCGGGATTAGGCACATAAGCTTTGTAGTTTTTTGGCAAGTTCAGCAGAGATACATATTCTTCTATGCTAGGAGCCATGTCTACTCCTTCCATGGTGAAGCAATGATAAGGAGGGTTCCAAAACTCTATTAGTACGTTCACTACATCATGATTGACAATTATATGTAGCAGGAAGCCTATGTGACCATACAATTTTGAAAAACGCAGTTGTCTTTTGGCTGTCCAATCAATCTAGATTTTCCTTATCTCCTTAAGGTCGTTGGTTCTAACATCCAGTTTGACTCGGACTGGCAACTCCTTTTTTGAGCTATGATTCAAACTATCCCCGTGGTGGTTCTGCTAAGCTTCAGAATAAGTCTGGATCGCGATCTCCTCTCCTTTGCATATTGCCATTGGGCCTATCATGAATTAAATTTGGGCTATCTTAGAATTTTGGCAACACAAAGATGAACATATCATACATGGCTATGCATGAAATTATGCATGAGGTGCATGAATGCAATGCAACCTAAATAGCCACTTTGCCAGAATTCCGGGAAAAACCTTATCTGTTAATGATCCCAGGAATGATCCATTTTCCCCTTGGCAGGGTACTTTGGGAAATAAAATTTGACTTTCCAAAAATGAATTGGGCTTTTTTCGAAATATTGGCCAAGTGATATGAATGCCTAACATGGATGCAGAATGTACACAACACAAAGCATTTTCCAAACATATGCACAAAAGACACAAATTACAACATGTAGAGAAGGATGTGGCTCCTCTCTCAACCTTGGGGTAAGTCTGGATATACATGAGGTTCTCTGAGGCTTTAACTAGGCAAGGGGGTTTTGGACAACCATGTGTGGGTAGGCTCTGATCCCTATAAACAACAGGTTCCCAGATTGAAACTCCATCCTCCTTCACACAGATTGGAACAAAGTTCAAACTGAGCAGAGTAGTTCGTGCACCCCCAAGGACCATGTCCCATGAGGGCTAACGGTACTATGCTCCTTTCTATTCTTAAAGGGTGAAGCCCGGGTAGAAGGCTGGCGAAAGTGTGTGAATTCATGAGCTCAACCTAGTCCCACTATCCCCATATTTATTCACATGCCATTTCAAATATATATGGAAACACTTATTCACATTTAAACAAATATACTCGCATGCTTATTCAAAAGTATGAAAACCAATATTCACAACTCACATGCTTATTCCAAAATATGGAAATAGATATTCACAATTCAACATGCTTATTCAAAAATGTGGAAGCATATATTTACAATTCACATTCTTATTCAAAAATATGGAAGCAAATATTTAAAATTAAACATGCTTATTCAAAGAACTATGGAAACAACAATCAATCAAAGATATGACACATATGTACATCATAACAATAAAATATTAACACTATGTGCAAAATATGGTAGAGTAATCAAAAGGATTATTATATTTGAGATTGGGATAATTCTTAATTAATTACTGGCTCGACTCTTAAGCATCCCTAGCGGAGTTGCCAAGTTGTCGCGATGTCCCTGACCCACCAAATATTGGTAGGTGCGGCTGTGAAATAGGAAAAATGGGGTGAATTTTGAAAAAGTATTTTTGTGAAATATGATGTAATGGAGTCGCCACTAACCTTTTGGAGTGTGGTTAGAACACTTGATTACTACCCAATTAAGGGTTGCATCGGTTTGCATTACCAGAGTCAAGTTCATAAGTTCAGTTGTGCGAGGGAAAGGTATTAGCACTCCCTACGTTCCCATTCTTACGAACGGTACTTAATTAATAAAAAATTATCCCAAAATAAATTTAATAAGCTTTTGAAAATTACTCCCTTTCAAAAAATCAAAGAAAATGCACAAAATAAAACACTATATAAGTATTCCCTCAGAACCGAGGCATATCACACTCCGAAGAGTTCATGCCTCATTTTGAAATTATCGGGATGGAAAATTGAGAAAATAGGGTACAAAATTCACTCCTGGCTTTTTGAAATCTTTATATAATTTTCTAAGTGAAAAGTAATATTTCAGGAGGTTTTTGGAATTTATTCGGGATGGAAACAATTTTCGAGGCCTTAAAACTTTTTTATGATTTTTTTGGATTTTTGGTGATTTTTAAATATTTTCCCAATTTTTTAAAAATAAAAAAAGACAATTAAGAAAAAATAATTAAAATCAAGTCCAAAAATATTTTTAAAATTTTCTCTTGAGTCTTCTGAATTTTTTGTGATTTTTCTGAAATTTTTACGAATTTTTATGGGTTTTCAAAAGTTTAAATATAAAGTCAAATAAAAGGCTAAGCCAGTTTCATCCTAGTTCAGAGGACCCAATCGGTTTGGGGAGAAAACTGGTCAAAAGAGATGGGTCAACCTGTTTAAGGTTTGGTCAAGATCATATATCCTTGCAGCCATACACATATACACATATATAATAAACACCGCCATATGTAGAAAATATAAACATAACTATACAAATGCCACATTATGTACTAAACATAGTAACACAGTATATAATGATGCAATAGGATACAAAACTATCAAATCACATAATGGCAAAAATAAATCTAACAATAAACTAAACATCATAATAAACCACAATATGTGAGATAAACATGGAAGGCTTTTTGTCATTTTTATTTTCCTAAAACTACCCAAAAAATCCAATTATATATCATCATCAATCAATCAATTCATCACACATCACAGACATGCGTTCCCCATTAAAATCCCAACAATTCCTTGACATACAAAACATTGATTAAAACATTTGGCAGAAAGACTACAAATCAAACACTAGGGGTATGCTGCTGGTTTTCTTCCTTAGAGACGGTCGTGCACTCTTTGCAGTTACGTGTGTTGTTTCCTTTACAGCTTTGTGTATGTTATGAATGAGAGAGAGGATCAGTGTGTGTGTGTGTGTGATGTTGACAATGTGTGTTTGGGATTGTGTAAGTGTGTAAATGGTGCATGTGAGTGTACATGATTTAATGTGTGTTTTAATGTGTGTGCAGGTGTGTGTGTGTGTAGGTGTGTGTTTTAGTGTGTGTAATAGTGTGTGTGCAGGTGTGTGGTGCAGTGTTGTGTAGGTGTGTGGTTTAGTGTGTGCAGGTGCGTGGTTCAGTGTGTGTAGGTATGTGGTTTAGTGTGTGTAACCGTGTGTGTGCGAAAGTGTTTTAATAGACTCAGATGGCCTAGATCGAACCACGCATTACAATAATCACATACTTAAACCTCAAAGATTACGCGTCAAAACTGTGTAATTGAGCATCTTAACCCAGGTTTTACGGCTTCTATTTTTAATTAAATGTCCAATTATATCCAATATTTTAATAAAGTGCCAAATTTATGATTTTTGAGTTTTATTGCATAATTTATGAATTTTTTATAATTTTTTTGTCACAAGAAAAGTCCCGGGAACCAAAACCGGCACCTGTTCGTAAATCATGCATAATATTTCTGTATGAACTCCGATTGAGACAATTCAAATTTCTAAAGAAAGAGAAAAGGATTATCTACAATTTCCATGTTTTGAGTTTTGAAATAAACAGACTCCAAGATGGTCAAATTTGGCTATGAACAGAGAATTAAAAAAAAGAAAAAAAGAAAAAGAAAAAAAATACTAATTAAAGTGTTGATGTGACCCGACCATGCATGGCCGGGTCGGGATAGACGATACGGGTAATAGGGCTTCTTCTTTCCCCTCCTTTAAATCTTTCTTTCTTCTTCTTTTTTGGCGTGCTTCGCACCAGTATCCGCCCTTCTTCTCTATCTCCCTTTTGCTCCCTCTCTCACTCTCTTCTTTCCTCTGTTATTTCTCCCTTTCTCTTTCTCGAGCCCTCTCTTCTTCCTTCTTCCCCTATTCCTCTTCTTTCTCTTTTACTCTCTCCCTGATTTCTCTCTCTGCAACTCCACATAGCACAACAAATCATCTCTTCCACAGACCTCCTCTGCCGCCTGAGCAATCCATCCCATGACAACAACACAGAAACTCCAGTAGCCTCCTGGCAGCAGTAGAGAACTAGCCTCACCTGAACAAAAACTCCTGCAGCAGCCTCCATGGCCATCAACTCCTCTTCCAGCTCTCGACCACTTCTCTAGCTGGCCCTCGAGCCTCCACATCAGGCCAGCTGAGGAGATGACCCAGCAACTGAACGCAGCAGATACCTGCAACCCGAGCCACCATCAGATCAACAACACCAGCCATGCTTCAACAGCTCCCCTGTTTCTCTCTCTCTCTCTCTCTCTCTCTCTCTCTCTCTCTCTCTCTCTCTATTATCTTTTCTCTTTCTTTTATTATTATTGATTAATCAATTGAATATTGTTAAAATTTCATTTGAGTTTATTGGAATTTTTTTAGATTTCGAATATTAGGGTGTTTTATTATTATTGAAGTTTAATTGTTTATTTATTTTCTTTTAGTTAAAATTTTGCCGTAGATTAATTTAATGTTCCAATTTATTTAATTAATTCAGTAAGGTTCGCGTTAGCTCCAAAAAGAAAAAAAAATTGTTTTTTTTGTTTTTAGGAATTAAATTAGTTGTCTTTCTCTTTTAAAATTTAATTTTTGATTAAAGCTCGGTTTAGTTAGGGTCTATTTAATTAAAGTTTGTGTTTTTATTGTGCTCTATTATCGTTTAATTCGATTGATAGTTTAATCTTAGTTCGAGTTCTCGATTCATGTTAAAGGTTCGGTTTTTAGTGAATGTTTGAATTTGATTGATGTTTCCTTGCCTGCGTGTTTTCAATTCTGAGTTCAAATTTACAATCTTTAATCAGAGCGTGTTATGATGTTTCCTTAAGTGGATTAGGGTTTCCATTAGTGTTCTTTACTTCAATGTATATTAGTTTTAGGGCTTTAAATTGCGTGTCATTTAATTTGTCACAAGTGAAATTGAACCATCTTGAAAAACTCGAATCTAAATTGAGTTTAGTGCATTTTTATTTTCGATTGGATGAACGTGAAATTTGAGATTAAAATGCATTCTCTGAGGAGACGATCTAGCCCTTGGGCTGAGTATTGCACGATGTAACTCCTATACTTGGGATAACTTCCGAGTTGCTCATTTTTCGAGTGAGTCAAGTTTTTGACGCCGTTGCTGGGGAATGTCGGTTTTAGTCTCAAAATAGCATTTTTCCCATCATTTTTATTAGTTTTATGAAAAATAAAAAAAGAAAGAAAACAAAAACAGAAAAAATTGAGTTTTGAAAAAAATAAAAC
The DNA here is from genome assembly GCF_029873635.1 of Malania oleifera. Lineage (NCBI taxonomy): Eukaryota > Viridiplantae > Streptophyta > Magnoliopsida > Santalales > Ximeniaceae > Malania > Malania oleifera. The sequence goes on from NC_080421.1 coordinate 84,865,446, forward strand.
ACATAAATATGGCTACAACTACACCGCACACGATAATGGACTTTTTGCAGCTTGAATATGCTATTGCATCCTCTTCCACTGTTTTTCCTAATGACGAGCTTAATTTTATGATGCAGCGCGGGAGGACGTCATTGCTACTCGAGCTCTATAGGATGGAATCTGAGTGCCCCTATTAGCACCTAGCAGAGTTTGAATTAACTAGCAATATGTTTTTCCCTCATGCTAGAACTGATGAAGCTATTAGACTGAATATATTTCTTGCTACTTTGTAGGATGGGGCACGAATATGGTTTCAGTCCTTAAGACCTCACTCTATCACTAATTGGTCTAATATGGAGCGTGAATTTCTGCATACGTTTTGTCCCTCATAGAAAACTCAATTTTTACAGGAACAGATTCTTAATTTTGTGCAACAGGATGATGAGACATTTTGGGCTTGCTGGGAATGATTCAAGGATCTGCTAAGTACTTATCTACATCACGGGTTTGACTCATGGAGGTTAGCTGATTGTTTTTATACTGCTCTTACCCCTAATTGTAGGCACTTTGTCCATACCATGTCTAATGGAGAGTCCGTCAGCGAGGATCCAGATTAGGTACTATCATTTTTTGACTACCTAGTTTAAAATGTCCCACAATGGAACACACGATGCACTCAAGCACCCATGACCACACACCCTATCAGCACAATCAGTGGTGGAGATACATATGAGCCACCATATTACCCAAACAACCCTTCGCCTCAATATCAGCCACAATAGATCCCTTAGAGCTGTACGCCATTAGAAATTTTTTAGGAAAGCATGAAACATATGGAAAACATGCTCCAGCAGTTCATGCAAACTCAAGTTGATCATCAAAATGAATTGCAGGACACTATTAATGCGATAAGCATGCAGTTAGACATCTTAGAAAAAGAAGAATTGCTCGCAGAACCTCAGCCTCGTCCTCTAGAGTACTAGTATCCACAACAACAAATACACGATGTTTCTCTTGAGACAGCAGAGGCCGCCATCACCTTAAGTAGCGAGAAAGAAGATCCCCAATCTGAAATGCTCATCGACGGGCAAACAGTTGTCCCAGCATCGGAAGTTATGACTGAAATAGATGAATTCAAAGAAAAATAAGAGGAAACGGGCCTAGAAGTGGAGCAGTTAGTTAATGAGGAAGCTAATACCAATAAAGAGTACCAACCTGTGGTACCTCATACTCAGAGCTCAGAAACCGTGGAACCATCACTCCCGACTGAATCAGATGTCAAGGAGCCCAATGTGGAAGTAGACCCTTGCAATGGTACGATGATTTGTACACCCAATAAAGAGGGTGACCAGTCTGGTGAGAATCTAATTTTCAAGGAACTAGGTAAAACTTTTAATGTTAATGCTTCTAACGAACTGCAAGTAATTGCTCCAATAACTTCCCATCACACGTTAGTTCGTAAAGAAGCAAATTTCCTGGACACAATGTTGAATAAAGACCATTTCTTGTCAACACAAGAGGGTCGATCTACACACATATTGCTTGGTATTTTAACGAGTATTAATTCATTTGAGGTTGATTTTCGTGCAGGTATGAAGATTGATCCACTGTGGTGGCCAAATTTGGAGAACCACCGGTTCAATTTATAGACCTACGACCACCAAACGAAATTCCCCCTAAGCCTCCGCCAGACAATTGTGATGTTTTTCTTTCCCTTCTTTTCCTTTTATTTTACCTTATTTTATTTTTAGTTAGTTTTCAGGTCTATTTTCTCGTAGTTCAGTCTTTCTTTTCCATTACCCTGTCACTCAGGTACGCTTTACTTTTTCCGTACACAGTCCTTTCTATTTCCCATATGCTTTCACATTGAGGACAATGTTCCACTTTAGTTGGGAGGGGGGGGGGGGTGAGCATTCACATGTAACACTGTGCACGTAGACATACTGATTTTATATGGGTTTTATATTATAAAAAAATTAAAAATAAAAAAAAAATCAAAAAGAAAGACAGAAAGAAAGGAGGAGCACTGAGGAATTACACTACATTATGCCATGCTTAACACTAACTCATACCCTTCACATACTTGTGTATAACTTATGAATTACACATTTGAGTCAATCATGCGTAGTTTCTCTTTATATGATTTTATAATTCCATGAAGAATTGATTGGTAGTACACTCATATTAGTTCAGAAATATAATTTCTTGTATTCACATGATATCTCACGAGACTGAATAAACACATTCACATGATTCATTGCATTTAGGTTTCTTGTGAGTACTGGGAGAACACCCGTGATGACTATGACACCTTGTGAGGTATTGTTGAGCCAATTATCGTTCTTTTGAGTTTTGACGTCAGCTCAGAGTTCATGAAACTCAACTCTTTTTTTTTTTTTTTTTTTCTGGATATCCTTTGTACACTAGTCTATGTTTTGATTTGCTAGCCTAGAGGTGACACCTAGTGGGGAAATTAAAACTTAGGTATTGTAGCCTACTCAAGATGTGAAGACTGAGCCACCCCTAGAGATAGACTTAGTTCATGGACCACTATTCGAGTTCAATTCCTATTGATTGTTTGGAGATAACAAAAGAAGTATAAAGATTGTCCTAATTGATCAAGAAGAGACAAAAAATGAAGAATGAGCAGAAGAAAGAATAAGCAATAAACATGCGCATGAAATAAAATGCTAATGCTGGCTCCACATAAATATCACAAAAAGTCAAGGTCACGACATATATTTTCCACGTATGAAGATTCTTCAACCGATTAATGCCTTAGATGTATTCACGACAAGTTTGTGAATAAGTTGATCTAGGGTGGTCTCGGTTGGATATGGTGAGTAGGTGAGAAGATGCTAGGGTGAAGCACCCGACACCTCATAGATAGGCTAGATCTTTCCCAGACTAGTCCACTCCATACACTTAGCATTCGTTCCTTTTAATATGTGGGATGTTTGATCGTGACACTTCTCCTCACATATGATGAGTGAACCCATTTTCTTTGAGTATTCTTGAGGGTATACCAATTAGGCCGAGTCAAAGCGATCGTTCTGTAGGTGTCCACTAGTATCCTAGGTGTATTGAGTTCCACACATCACACACACCTTGAGAGCTTACCTGCTTATACTCGGACTTGTATGGATGCATTAACTCTGAATTGAGCCGCCAATTAACTTCATGTGAGTATACTGTTCTTAAATTACATATAAACGATAAAGCTTGCATGAGTAACGTGCTTAAGCGTTGTGTACATTGAATATGAACAAGCTTAGGTGAAATTTAGTTATGTTCTTGTATGTGAAATGGTATGCTTGTGTCATATGTGCATTGATTTCATGAGCATTGGAGTTTGTAGTTGTAGGCACCGCCCTGAAATTCATTCATGTCATTTGCTAGAGACTAACAAAATGTTAGTTGGTGGGTGTGATTATGCGTCAAAACTCTGTAATTGGGCATCTTAACCCGGGCTTTACGACTTCTATTTTTAATTAAATGTTCAATTATATCCAATATTTTAATAGAGTGTCGAATTTATCAATTTTGAGTTTTATTGCATAATTTATGAATTTTTGGTAACTTTTTTGTCGCAGGAAAAGTCCTGAGAACCAAAACCAGCACCTGTTTGTAAATCATACATAAATTTTTTGTACGAGCTCCGATTGAGACGATTCAAATTTTTAGAGAAGAGAAGAGGATTATCTACAACTTCTGTGTTTTGAGTTTTGAAAGAAACAGACTCCAAGATAGTCAAATTTGGCTGTGAACAGAAAACAAAAAAATGAAAAAAAGAAAAAGAAAAAAAAATACTAATTAAAGTATTGATGTGACTCGGCAATGCATGGTCGGGTCGGGTTGGACGATCCGGGTCATAGGGCTTCTTCTTTCTCCTCCTTTAAATCTTTCTTTCTTTTTCTTTCTTGGCGTGCTTTGCACCACTCTCTGCCCTCCTTCTCTATCTCCCTTTTGCTCCCTCTCTCACTCTTTTCTCTCCTCTATTATTTCTCTCTTTCTCTTTCTCGAGCCCTCTCTTCTTCCTTCTTCACCTATTCATCTTATTTCTCTTTTACTCTCTCCATGATTTCTCCCTTTGCAACTCCACACAGCACATAGCAAATCATCTCTTCCACAGACCTCCTCTGCTGCCTGAGCACTCCATCCCACGACAGTAGCACAGAAACTCCAGCAGCCTCCTGGCTGCAGTAGAGAACCAGCCTCACCCGAACAGAAACTCTAGTAGTAGCCTCCATGGCCATCAACTCCTTTTCTAGATCTCGGCCACTTCTCCAGCTAGCCCTCGAGCCTCCACATCAGGCCAGCTGAGGAGATGACCCAGCAACCGAACGCAGCAGATAGCTGCAACCCGAGCCACCGTCAGATCAAAAAAACCAGCCATGCTTCAACAGCTCCCCTATTTCTCTCTCTCTCTCTCTCTCTCTCTCTCTCTCTCTCATATTTTCTCTTTCTTTTATTATTATTGATTAATCAATTGAATATTGTTAAATTTTCATTTGAGTTTATTAGAATTTTTTTTAGATTTCGAATATTATTTAGGGTGTTTTATTATTATTGAAGTTTAATTGTTTATTTATTTTCTTTTAGTTAATTTTTTTCCATAGATTAATTTAATGTTCCAAGTTATTTAATTAATTCAGTAAGGTTCGGGTTAGCTCCAAAAAGAAAAAAAAAATTGTTTTTTTTTTTTTGTTTTGTTTTTAGGAATTAAATTAGTTGTCTTTCTCTTTTAAAATTTAATTTTTGATTGAAGCTCGATTTAGTTAGGGTCTATTTAATTAAAGTTTTTGTTTTTATTGTGCTCTGTTATCGTTTAAGTAGATTGATAGTTTAATCTTAGTTCGAGTTCTCGATTCGTGTTAAAGGTTCGGTTTTTAGTGAATGTTTGAATCTGATTGATGTTTCCTTGCCTGCGTGTTTTCAATTTTGAGTTCAAATTTACCATCTTTAATCAGTGCGTGTTATGATGTTTCCTTAAGTGGATTAGGGTTTCCATTAGTGTTCTTTACTTCAATGCATGTTAGTTTTAGGGCTTTAAATTGCGTGTCATTTAATTTATCACAAGTGAAATTGAACCATTTTGAAAAACCTAAATCTAAATTGAGTTCAGTGCATTTTTATTTTCGATTGGACGAACGTGAAATTTGAGATTAAAATGCTTTCCCGAGGAGACGATCTAGCCCTTGGGCTGATTGTTACACGACGTAAGTCCTATACTTGAGATAGCTTCTAAACTGCTCATTTTTAGAGTGAGTCACTCAATCCATTAACAGGAAGGCACGTCAGGAGATTCATCAGGAAGGGTTGCAACCAGAACAATACATGTATGCTCCCGAAGCTTGAGAAGAGTGAGGTCTCCGTGAAACCGGTAAAGAGCAACCCAGCTGTAGAGCTGAACTCGATTACAACCTTCAACCTGAAATAAACCTCATGAAAATGATTAGTAAAAGATTTGAAATTGAACTCTAAATCTCTAAAAAGGGGTTTTGCTTTGAGTCCGCTAGTCCGCCATTACAAATCTGAGATGTGAAGCTCAGAATCCCGAAAGGAAGTGGGTGGAGTTAGGCATGCTTGCGCTCGGAGTTGGAGAGGATGACGTTGGTGACGATGACTGTAATAGTTGCCAGCGGTGGTGACGATGACGGCGGTTGACGACTATGGTAGTGGCTAGATCTGCTGATCATGCTCACGATTGTGTGTGTGCATTGGGTTGAGGGCCTAGTCGCCGGAAGCGTTGTTTGGAATTGCGGAGGTTCATTCGGTTGCTTTGTGTTCTGTGTGGGAAATGTTGTGGGCTGGCCTAGTACTGAGTTGGAGATGGTTGCGGGAAGTGCAGAGAGCAAACGGTGTGGAGATAGTTATAGTGGTGGTTGTTGGGTTGTAGTTGAAGGTGTGGTTGTTGATGGAGTTATAGCAGATGGGGAAGGCTGGTGTGAGGGTTGGCTGTAGGCTGTGTGGGAGTGCTTACAAATCTAGAAGCTGGCTGGGCGTGTGTTGGTTGCCTACAACTTTTACTAGGACGAAGGGATGATGCTTGGGGTTTTATGTCAGCGAAGGGGGAAACTAGAGCTGTAGTGGTACAGTGATGATGCCAGAAACGAGAGCAAAAGGTGAAGTTGGTCATGGTCATGGGGATGGTGGGGCTTGGAGTTAGAGAAGGATGGAGAGTGTCAGCTGGTGTGTGAGTTTGCAAGAAAACTGTGAGGGAGAGGGTGTGGTTGTGTGTGTGGCCGAGCGGGTAAGATTGCTAGAGTCGTGGCTGGTAGCGTAGGTGTGTATACGGTGCTGTGTATGTGTTTTGTAGGAGGACAGAGAGTGAAGAGAGTTCAGGTGTTGGCAAGAGGATATAGAGAGTGAGGGAGGGTGGAGTTGGTTGGGTCTGTATGTAAATGAGAAACAGAGATATGGGAGAGTCTGAGAGTGAGCGTGAGGGATGGCAAAGCAGCTCTGGTGAAGGGAAGATGTCATAGTGAAAATGAGAGGGGGAAGTTGTGTGGAGGGGGTGGGGGAGAGCTGGAAAGTGCCCGAGAGAGAGAGAGAGAGAGAGAGAGAGAGAGAGAGAGAGAGAAAGGCCTATGTAATGACGGAGCAAGGGTGACGCGTGTGTCGCGACGTCCCGGAGCGCGTGTGCCTCAGGCGGCGAAATAAAAATCAATTTTAATTTTCAAGGAAAAATAGGGAATGTCGGAGTCGTCACTAACCTTTTAGTGTGGTTAGAACACATGATTACTACCCCGTTAGGGGTATAATGGGTCTACGTTACCAGAGTTGGGGTCGGAAGTTCGGTTACGCGAGGAGAAGGTACGAGCACCCCCTATGCGCCCGTTCTTATGAACGGTACGTAATTAATTTAGAATTATCCCTAAGTTAATCTAAAAAGTCTTGAAAATTACTCCTCTAGTAAATTTATTAATACACGTGCAAAGTGAATAAATAAATAAGTAAATAAATAATACAAAAATATATGTAAAATCTAAATATTTACATATTCCCTCAGAACTAAAAGTACGTGAAGCCCGAAGGCTTATACCCCAGCATTAAAATCATAGGGATATACCCACATAAAAATACTTACTAAAATAATACCAAAATACTAGAAATAATGGATACCGCAATACGAAATATAAACATAGAATATAGTTGAAAATTCCAGAAATATGTGATAATAATAGCCCTAATATATTATAATGATAATACATTACCTGTAATAATAATATACTATAATAATAACACATATATATCTCATAATATTAATAACACATAAATACCAATACAATATTATAATACCACTTTAATATTTATATATATCATAACACGTAAATATTCATATTATACCATAATAATACTACTAGACTAATAATACATATATATCATAATTTTAATAACTGTACAATATGATAATAATATATCCTAACAAACACAGGCAAAAGCCCTAATTATAAATAATCAAAATTTTGACATAACACTAACAAAACCCTAATATTAACAATAAAGAAAACATGACAATAAATCAAACCCTAAAAGTTAAATATAAACAAATATGGAAACAAATAAGACGTAATTATGGCATTTAGACAAACCTAAAAATAAATATACAATGATATGGAAATAATCAAACCCTAAAAGAATTAAACGTGCAATAAAATGGAAATAAATCAAAAATCCTAAAAAATATGTACTAATAATTTGGAAACATAACAAATCCTAAAGTTAAAATGTGATAATAATATGGAAACACTCATAACCCTAAAATTAATAAACAATCTATATAGAGGCAATCAAACCCTAAAAATGTCAATAACATGCTAATTATAATAATGATGATAATAATAATAATGTTTTAACAATAATAAACAATATGCTTGTATTTATACATAAACAATGTACTTAATACTACCAATAATGTACAAATAATATAACATTTATACTAACACTATTCATCTAATAGTAATACTTAATAAATTAACAATGATATAACCAATAATAGTAACATGCTAATTATGTAATAATCTTACCAATAATGCTATATAAACAATATAGTAATAATACTAATATAATTAATATAATAATAATTCTAATGATAATGAGCCAACTACATAACAATATGACTAATAATAAAATATAAATCATACAATATTAATACAAATACAATCAACATAATAACAATACCCTTATAATCAATATAATGACAATATTAAAAATAATATACAAACCATATAATAATATTATTGATGATAATATACAAATAATATAACAACATTATTAATAATGATATTCACATGATAATAATATTATTATTAATAATATACAAATAATAATATTATTAACAATAATATATAACAATAATACTAGTATGGTATATATATACATATAAGCATAAATATACATGTGTTTACAGAGGGACTTACAGAGGGGGTATCGCTGGAGAATTGAGGTTGGAAGCGGCGACGATAGCAAGGGCTGCGGGAGACGACGACGGAGGTGGAGGACAGCAAGGAAAGGTGACTGGAGCTAGGCTCGGCAACGGCGAAAGGCGGTGGGGCAGAGAGCTTGTGGTGGCGATGGAGAAACGGCGACGGGTGCTGGTGCTGGGGAGCTTCTCTCGGTTTCCAGCAGGACCAGCAGCTGGAGAAGTGCTCGGGGCCCTGGTGGTGTCGTCGTGGAGAGTTGCAGGGGCTGGACTGCTGCAGAGGTTCGTTTGGAGCAAAGGAGGTCGTCTGGAGCAGAGGAGGTTGGGAACTTCTTGGCTGGCTGTTGGCTATTGGGTTGCTGCAGAGGGTGGCTCAGGAGAAGCCGCAGCAGCAGCAAGGTGGTCGGGGCTGAGGGTGATTGCAGAGAGGCATAGAGTATAGATGGAGAGGACGAGGGGCTGTGCGTAGGATTGAGGGAGAGATTGGAGAGACAGAGCAGGGCGCTGCTGTGGTTTCATGAGGGCTGGAGGCGGAGCAAAGCAGGTGTTGCTGGAGGGAATGGCTAGAAGATGGGAACCAAGGGGAGACTGAAGATTGGAGACGCAGGGGTTGGCAGAAAGAAGAAGAAGAAGAAGAGGCAGCAGACTTTTTTTTTTTCCTTTGCTTTTGCTGTGCGCTCCCCTCTCCGGCTTGGCTGTGCGCCCCCCATTTATAAAAAATAACCCTAAAATCTTTCTTTTCTTTTCCTTTTTCGTTTTTATTCTCTTCATACTTTTATGGTAACAATATATACAGTAATAATTAGGGGTGAGCAAAATTCGGTGAAGACCGAATTAACCGAATTAACCGGCCGAAATTGGTCGGTTCGGTTTGGGTAAAAATCCCGGTTCGGTCGGTTCAGTTATAATTTTACAAAATTTCGGTTAATCGGTTTCGGTTCGATTAAGGGTAAAAAAAATTTCGGTTAACCGAATTAACCGAATTACTAATTAATTAGATTTTAAATATAATTTATGAATATAAATTTTGCTTATGTAAGTACATTAAGAAGTTTAATTAACCTATTTGGATTCTTTGTTCTATGGTAAAATATTATTTTCATTAATAAAATTAATAAATAAGGTATTTAATTAAGTTGGATTTGGTTTTAAAAAAAATTTATAATTGTATTATATTTCTAACAATTAATTTTAAATGATTTCGGTTAAAATCGGTTAACCGAATTACCCGAATGGGCAATTCGGACGGGGTCGGTTCGGGGTCTTTTGTCAATTCGGTCTGTTCGGTTAATGGTTTATATTAACAGAATTTTTCGGTTAATTCGGTTAATTACCCGAATTTAACCGAACCGCCCGTTTGCTCACCCCTAGTAATAATGATAATAATAATAATAATAATAATAATAATAATAATAATAATTAGTAAATAAAGTAGTAATACTAATATTAAAAGTAATAGTTAATAATAATAATAATAATAATAGCAAAATAATAGAAATAATAATAAAGTAATAATATATGAAAATAATAATAATAATAATAATAATATCGGTAAATAATAATAATAATAATAATAATAAAATAATAATAATAATAGTGAAAATAATGCTAAATAATATAAATAACAAAAAAAATCATAATGATAATAAAATAATAATAATAAAAATAAGATAGTAATAATGATAATGAAAATAGTAAAAGACCCCTTGTTTTATCTGGTTAGGGCAAAAACAAGGTGTCTACAGCTGCCCCTCTTTGTAGTCTTTGTTGCTTCAATGTAACGGTAGGAACTCTCCTACGTCTTTTTGTAGCAATAAGCCTGTAAAGATAAAAGACACCTATTTTAGCCAGGCCAAACAACTCCTTATGGCTTTCAGGTTAATCAAGAGTTGTTTATTTCTGCCAATTAGGGAGCATCACTCAAGTACAAGATTCTGAGTATTTAGGTGTAAGACCCCGAGTCTTTGAAAAATGGTTACTCCATTAGGGAATGATCAATCGGGCGTAAGATCCTGAGTATTCAGGTGTAGGGTCCTGAATAGCTGCTTTGCTGGGGATGATCAATTGAGTGTAGGGTCCCAAGATCATCTTGGAGTCTGATGATTGCTCGAATGTAAGATCTTGAAGACTTCTCAAATGTAGGATTCTGAGAGTCTGCTGATTGTTCGAGTGTAAGGTCTCGAGGAATGCTTAGATGTAAGATTTTGAGAGTCTGCTAATTGCTTGAGTGTAAGATCCCGAGGACTTCTCAGATGTAGGATTCTGAGAGAATGCTAATTGCTCGAGTGTAGGATCTCGAGGGCTCGAGTGTAGGATCTCGAGGACTCCTCAGATGTAGGATTCCAAGAGTTTGCTAATTGCTCGAGTGTAGGATCTCGAGGACTCCTCATATGTAGGATTCCAAGAGTTTACTGATTGCTCAAGTGTAGGATCTCGAGGACTTTTCAAATGTAGGATTCTGAGAGTTTTCTGATTGCTCGAGTGTAGGATCTCGAGGACTTCTCAGATGTAGGATTCTAAGAGTTTATTGATTGCTCGAGTGTAGGATCTCAATGACTTATCAGATGTAGGATTCTGAGAGTTTTCTAATTACTCGAGTGTAGGATCTCGAGGACTTCTCAGATGTAGGATTCTGAGAGTTTGCCAATTGCTCGAGTGTAGGATCTCGAGGACTTCTCAGGTATAGGATTCCGAGAGTCTGATGATTGCTCAAGCATAGGATCTCAAGGCCTTCTTAGATGTAGGATTCTAAGAGTCTGTTGATTGCTCGAGTGTAGGATCTCGAGGACTTCTCAGATGTAGGATTCTAAGAGTCTGTTGATTGCTCAAGTGTAGGATCTCGAGGACTTCTCAGATATAGGATTCTGAGGGTTTGTTGATCGCTCGAGTGTAGGACCTCAAGGACTTCTCAGATGTAGGATTCCGAGAGTTTGCTAATTGCTCGAGCGTAGGATCTCGAGGACTTCTCAGATGTAGGATTTTGAGAGTTTGTTGATCGTTCGAGTGTAGGACCTCGAGAACTTCTTAGATGTAGGATTCTGAGAGTTTGCTAATTGCTCGAGTGTAGGATCTTGAGGACTTCTCAGATGTAGGATTTAGAGAGTCTGTGGATTGCTCGAGTGTAGGATCTCAAGGACTTCTCAAGTGTAGGATCTCGAGGACTTCTCAAATGTAGGATTCTGAGAATCTAATGACTATTCGATGAGAATTCTCGACCAATGGTTAATGATGGCTCGGGTGTAGAATCCCAGTTAGCAAGGAATTTTGAGGAAGATTCGTGCCCAGTGTATGATCCCAATGACTTAGGAAGTCACTACTCAAGTGTGGGATGTTGAATTCTAATGACTACTCAAGTGTAGGATCTTAAGAGCCCGATGAATTGTCTAACTGAAGATGAATGCTCGGGTAGAGGATCCCAAGAGCCTGATAAAATTTTGAATTGATGATGAATGCTCGGGTATAGGATCCCGAGAACCAGATGAAATTTTGAATTGATGATGAATGTTTGGGTATATGATCTCAAGAGCCAGATGAAATTTTGAATTGATGATGAATGCTCGGGTATAAGATCCCGAGAACCAGATGAAATTTTGAATTGATGATGAATGCTCGGGTATAGGATCTCAAGAGCCGTACGACCTAATTTGGTCCTAAAGGCTGGCGCCCCAGCTTCAAGTGGATGCTAAAATTTGGACTAGGGCTGATTGCCCAATGTTTGGGTATATGATCTTGAGAGCCAGATGAAATTTTGAATTGATGATGAATGCTCGGGTATAAGATCCCGAGAACCAGATGAATTTTTGAATTGATGATGAATGCTCGGGTATAGGATCTCAAGAGCTGTACGACCTAATTTGGTCCTAAAGGCTGGCGCCCCAGCTTCAAGTGGATGCTAAAATTTGGACTAGGGCCAATTGCCCAATGTTTGGGTATATGATCCCGAGAGCCAGATGAAATTTTGAATTGATGATGAATGCTCAGGTATAAGATCCCGAGAACCAGATGAAATTTTGAATTGATGATGAATGCTCGGGTATAGGATCTTAAGAGCCGTACAACCTAATTTGGTCGTAAAGGCTGGCGCCCCAGCTTCAAGTGGATGCTAAAATTTGGACTAGGACCGATTGCTCCAGTTTCGGAGTGGAAGACTTGACTAATACTTGGGCCAGTTGCCCCAGTCGCAGGGTAGATGGATCGATTTGTACCTGGGCCAGTTGCCCCCCCCCCCCTTTTTTTTTTTCTTAAAATATTTAGATGAAACATGGATTGCTTAGACAAGGATGACAAGACAGGTGTGAATGAATGATGCTATGTGGGGATGCATGCATGCAATGTTTGATATGACACCAGAACATGGGGATATGTAGGCATGTTGCATGTATGCACTTTTCTGTGTAGTGAATGAAATGCATAACGATGCATGAACTTTCTTTTTCCAATCAACCGATCAATCTCTAATCTTGGCTAGGTTGCCTCTGACCTGGTTCCTTCGAATCCTGCCCTCAGCTGAATGGATTTATAACTGATCTTGGCCTAATTTTCTTAATGGAGGTGGTCAACTTGGCTCAAATGAAACTCCATCACAGAATCTCCCCCAGTTGAATGGATTTATAACTGCTCTTGGCCCAATTTTCTTAATGGAGGTGGTTAACTTAGCTCAAATGAAACTCCACCACAGAATCTGCCCCAGTTGAATGGATTTATAACTGCTCTTGGCCCAATTTTCTTAATGGAGGTGGTCAAATTGGCTCAAATAAAACTCCATCACAGAATCTACCCCAGTTGAATGGATTTATAATTGCTCTTGGCCCTATTTTCCTATTCATCAAATCTGATAGGAAGGTGCTTGAATGGGTCCAGCTGAAACTCAACTCGAAACTTGCCCCAGATGAGTTCATTTGCCACTGATCTTGACCTAGTTGTTAGATTCTTCTCAAATAAGCATATCTCTAAAGCCTGACATGACATTTGCCCCAGTTAGATAGACTGATTCTACGCATATCGTATTTTCTCAACGGGGACCTCCTTTATAAGAAGCACACTAATGGTTTCGAAACTCTTTGACTATCCATCCTCTTTTCAAGATTGGAAGAGTAAGAAGAATTTTTTTTTTTCTTTTTGACCAATGAGGAATGATTATGCAATTATGACATCAACTTGTGAAACCAAAATGTCACCCGCACATAAATAGATGTTTTACCATGTTCCAATGCTATTACAAGAAAAATTCATACCAGTATTCAAAAGTCATATAACATTGATGTTAATTTACCAAACTGAATGGCTGATCTTTTCTTCGATTGTCCCAGTTTTATCGATGGCCACCTCTCTTCTTTTGTTTCATTCTGTTGTGAAACCATTAGAAATTTCTCGTATTTAAATGTTGCCTTTAGTTTAGTCAAGTTCAACCCATGTTTTGATCTCAAGATGGTCTTTAAGACTCGGGACGAAACATAGGCTGAGGGATACAAGTTTTCAAAATAGAAGGGAAACTAAGGCTCAAAAATTCCATCCCATAATGATGTTTTATGCCCCCAGTTTGAATTGAGGTGCTTGCAAGATATTGACCGAACTTGTCATTTGGACAAGTTGCCTACGTACCTTTTCAGGATCAGGTCATTACGTAGTTCAAACTCGTCATTGAGTCTAACAAATCATTAGAGACAACAATGTATACCAATCTGGTCATGACTTCATTTGGACCGTAATGTAGGCTAGGGGGGTCACAGGTTAAAGAAGGAAAAAATGTTAAATAAGGCTCAAAATTGTCAATTTTGTTAAGGGTAATTTGGTTAAAGATCACATATGTAATATATCCCTTATTTCTTTCTTTCCTTTTTTCTTCTTTTTTCTCTTTCTTGCATATTCTTCTTTTACTACACTTTTGCTCTTCCTTTTATGAAGGAATTTTTTTAGCATTTTATTTGGACATCCTTTGGGACTGATTTCTTTTAAACTGCCCTAGTGTGAGGTGTGATCCTTTGACGGGTTAATCAATAAATGAATTTTTCAGGCTCAAAAGGGTTTGCAAGAGATTTCTTCTTTGAATTTCCTTTGGATAGCAGAAAAATGTCCTGCCATCATTTCAATAGCCCATTATTGTCTTATATAACTTGCCAAATGCTAGGAGACCCAACCCAGGTTAAATTTTTGGTGAACTGGCTTTTAAGAAAAGATTAGTTTAACATTCAGGCTCAACTTGGTTAACAATTGGTAAATCAATATTTAGTTCTTTTGGGGATAACTGGTCGACCAAAGATGGCTATCTGTCATTTGATCAAAACATGAATAGCGAATTGACTTGAAATTCTTGGCACAACACATATATTTTACTGAATTCCTTCGAGATTCTTTATTTCTTCACAACATCTGAGTTCATAGGGTGAGGAAAATTGTTTTATCTTCTTCTAATTTCACCTCTCGTGTTTGGTTTTCAAAATTAATATCACTTTCTGGCTTATAAAATACTGATATTTTCCTTATCTTTACACGAAACATCAGCAAACAAATTTTTGGTCAACTGAACTCATGACACAAGTGATATGAGAAAATGCATAATTCAATTTATTGATGAAAGGGAAATTTTTCGAGACAATAGTGTCGACAGATTGCCAAAAGATAGGGAATTAAAATGACGTCATCACATAAAACAAACTAGATAATAAAAAACTTGCCCCTTGTGTACTTTTGCTCCGTTTAGGCTCCTTACGAGAACTCTAGGATCCATAACTTGACATATTCTTTTGCCTAACCTCGGCTCCCAGACCTTTGTACAACATATTAACCATTTCTTCCCCCGTGATTGGGTAGGGGATCACTCTGGATTCTTGGATTCTTATCATCGAAGACCAACCAATTGGCATCCCTTAACGATTGTACCTTGTGTTTAAATGTCCAACAGCGGTTAACGGTGTGACCCGGAGAATTGGAGTGATACGTGCACTCAGCATCTGGGTCATACCATTGTGGTAGGGGGGTGTCATATGGCTCCTCCAGGGATCGTTGAAATGAGCCTTCTTTCTAGCAATTGGGGGAACAATGCTGAATAGGACATGGGAATTGGTTCCACCATATTAGGACCATTTTTCTGTGTCTGAACATTTTTCTGTGTGAGCGTAGGCCCGTAGGGAACAAACTGAGACCCTGCACTTGTATGCGCTATCTAGTTAACAGGATTTCTTCTAAGCCCTTGGCTATGACCTCTTTGGTATTGTCGCCCTTGAATCATATGAGTTTCATCGTCCTTCTTCCTATTTGTCTATTTCTTGTCCGAACCGGTTTCTTCGCTACTATTTCTGGCTTTTCCGACTTTGATGGCTGTTTCGATTCTCTTTTCAGGAGAAACAATATCTATGAAGTCATGGGGGGTTGCCCCTAAGAGATGCCCAAAGTAGGGATCTTTCAATGTATTCACGAATAAGGAAATAGCCTCCCTATCTTCCACCGGAGGGCTCACTTGAATGGACATATCCCTCCATCTATATGCATATTCTCTGAATGTTTCATTATGTTTCGTTTGCATGCTTTGCAGGGTCATACGATCAGGTGCCATTTCTATCACATGGCGGTACTGAGCTATAAAAGAATTTTCCAGATCTTTCCAAGTATGGATTCGAGCTCTTTCCTGCTAAATGTTCCATCTGATAGCCGCTTCTGTCAAGCTATCCTGAAAACAATGCATCATCAACCTTTTGTCATCCACTTGTGCGGCCATTTTTTGACAATAGAGGCGTAAGTGAGTCCGAGGACAGTAAGTTCCATCAAATTTTTTGAAATTTGGGACTTTGAATTTTGGTGGCAGGATGACCTTTGGAACGAGGCATAAGTCATTAGGGTCAACGGAGTCGAACGTATTAGATCCCTTAATGGCTTTCAAGCACTCCTCCAGCACGTCATAACAACGCTCGGTCTCAGATTTGTATCCCCATATCAGAAGGTACTAACGGAGGAGTTCCTGCCACTGGGAACCCCTGTGCTGGCACAACAGGGATAAATGGAGGTATATTTGGCATTGGACCCCCCATGACGTTAGGTGGTAGAGTTGATGTTTGTTCATGATTTGGGGTGAACCCTAGAGGATGAGTAGGGTCCGTATCTGTTTCAAGATCATTTTGTACCGCTTTTCCTTTGTTCATCAACAATTCCAGAATTTTTCTCATTTTCTTAATCAATTCTTCCTTTCCTTGTTCTATGCCCAGGACCCTGTTTTCTAGTTGCTCGTTCATTTCTTTTGCCTTTCTCTGAGTATTGTACGGGTGCGTAGCGGTCTCAATATTCCAGAATTTTGCTCATTTTCTCAATCAATTCTTCCTGTCCTTGTTTTATGCCCAGGACCCTGTTTTCTAGTTGCTCACTCATTTCTCTTGCCTTTCTTTGAGTATTGTACGGGTGTGTAGCGGTCTCAATATTGCTTTCAATTATTCAGGTAGCTTCTTTCCTTGAGAGAGCTGTGGACCAAAACTTTCTTTTTAGAACCGAATGCATGATTATGTAATGCATGAATGTGTGAGTATTTAATGCAAGACCATGGGATGCAATGATTATGTTGTGCAAGGAGTGTTTATGTATGGATCTAACTAGTGCACTTATACATTCAAACAAAGATATGAACATGCATGTAGCCCATCCTGTATGGCTATGCATGAAATGAAGTGCATGAATGCGATGTAACCTAAATGAATACTTTGCCAAAATTCTGAAAAAATTCCATTAATGAATGATTTCATGACCATTGATGGGCGATATTTTCTGTTCAAATCTTCCCTCAACCAGTCCTTTCCTTGCTGACGGTCCATGTACCTCAGATTCTATGAAGGGTTGGATTATGTTTTGAGGTTGGGGTTGACCCAGGCTAGTCAACCCGTTGGATTTGTTCAATGCGGAATTATGGACTTTTAGTGTGCACTTGGGCCTCAAGTATTTTAAAATATAGGCTTCAAGCTATTTCATGATGAGATAAGGCCCTAGTTAAAAAGGAATTGGGCTTGGATTACTTGAAAAATGTTGGCCCAAATTTTTAGGCAATGGGGTCGAAGCCCTCTTTTGAAATCAGCTTGGGCCGAGTTTTTGCTTAGGAAAAGGTAGGGCCCAAGTTTGTTTTTAAAGAATTGGGCCCGAGTTATTTGAAAAGGGTTGGGCTGACCCATATTTTAAAATGCTTGGGCCAAGTTCTTCATTCTTTGAAAGGATGGACCATGGTCTCATTATTGGGCTTTTTTAGAATACTGACTAAGTAGTATGTAAGTTTAAAATGGATGCAGAATGCATGGTATAATACAAGGTATCTCACAACGTATATACAATAGACGGTATGGGGAGAAGGATGTCCCGACCTAGGGTAGGTACATATATACAGGGTTCTTCATGACACTATCCTAGTTAAGGAAAACTATATACAAGTATGTGTGGGTAGGCTCTAACCCTATTGACAAAAGGTCCCCAGTTTGGAATTCCATCCTCCCTCGTAGGGGTCTGGATAAAACCCGTATTGAGCAGAGTGGTTCGCGGGTCCCATCAAGCTCTGCCATGAAGGGACTGACGCTATTACACTCCTATTTAATCCTAGCAGGGAAAGCTCGGGTATAGAGCGTGAAAGTGTGTGAATTCAAATTTTAACCTAATTCCGCTATCCCCACATTTATTCACATGCTATTAAGAATATGGAAACAAGATATCTACAATTAATATATTTATTCAAAAGATATGGAAACATAATATCTGCAATTAATATGTTGATTTAAAAAATTTGGAAACAAAATATTTTTAGTTAATATGCTTACTTAAAAAAAAATATGGAAACAAAATATTTACGATTAGTATACAAAATATCTATAATTAATATGCTTATTCAAATTATCTACAGTTAATATACTTATTGGAAACAAAATATCTACAATTAATATTCAAAAAATTAGGAAACAAAATAATTTTAATTAATTAAGGTTGTTTGTTAATTATGGAAATAAAATATTTACAATTAATTAAGGTTATTTACAAATTTCAATATTCACAAAATAAGGAGTAATTAAAAAATTTATTAAATTTGAATTTGGGATAATTTCTAATTAATTATTAGCTTGACTCTCTAAGGTCCCCAGTGGAGTTGCCAAGCTGTTGCGACGTCCCGGAGCACGTGTGCCCTGGGTGGTGAAATAAAAATCAATTTTAATTTTCAAGGAAAAATAGGGAATGTCAGAGTCGCCACTAACGTTTAGTGTGGTTAGAACACATGATTACAACCCCGTTAGGGGTAGAATGGGTCTACATTACCAGAGTTGGGGTCGGGAGTTCGATTACATGAGGGAAAGGTACGAGCACCCTTTATGCGCCCGTTCTTACGAACGGTACCTAATTAATTTGGAATTATCCCTAAGTTAATCTAAAAAGTCTTTAAAATTACTCCTCTAGTAAATTTATTAATACACATGCAAAGTGAATAAATAAATAAATAAATAAATAAATAAATAAGTAAATAAATAATACAAAAATATATGTAAAATCTAAATATTTACATATTCCCTCAGAACTAAAGGTACGTGAAGTCCGAAGGCTTATACCCCAGCATTAAAATCATAGGGATATACCCACATAAAAATACTTACTAAAATAATACCAAAATACTAGAAATAATGGATACCGCAATACGAAATATAAACATAGAATATAGTTGAAAATTTCAAAAATATGTGATAATAATAGCCCTAATATATTATAATGATAATACATTACCTGTAATAATAATACTACTATAATAATAACACATATACATCTCATAATATTCATAACACATAAATACCAATACAATATTATAATACCACTTTAATATTTATATATATCATAACACGTAAATATTAATATTATACCATAATAATACTTCTAGACTAATAATACATATATATCATAATTTTAATAACTATACAATATGATAATAATATATCCTAACAAACACAAGTAAAAGCCCTAATTATAAATAATCAAAATTTTGACATAACACTAACAAAACCCTAATATTAACAATAAAGGAAACATGAAAATAAATCAAACCCTAAAAGTTAAATATAAACAAATATGGAAACAAATAAGACGTAATTATGACATTTAGACAAACCTAAAAATAAATATACAATGATATGGAAATAATCAAACCCTAAAAGAATTAAACGTGCAATAAAATGGAAATAAATCAAAAATCCTAAAAAATATGTACTAATAATTTGGAAACATAACAAATCCTAAAATTAAAATGTGATAATAATATGGAAACACTCATAATCCTAAAATTAATAAACAATCTATATAGAGGCAATCAAACCCTAAAAATGTCAATAACATGCTAATTATAATAATGATGATAATAATAATAATGTTTTAACAATAATAAACAATATGCTTGTATTTATACATAAACAATGTACTTAATACTACCAATAGTGTACAAATAATATAACATTTATACTAACACTATTCATCTAATAGTAATACTTAATAAATTAACAATGATATAACCAATAATAGTAACATGCTAATTATATAATAATCTTACCAATAATGCTATATAAACAATATAGTAATAATACTAATATAATTAATATAATAATAATGCTAATAATAATGAGCCAACTACATAACAATATGAATAATAATAATATATAAATCATACAATATTAATACAAATACAATCAACATAATAACAATACCCTTATAATCAATATAATGACAATATTAAAAATAATATACAAACCATAAATTAATATTATTGATGGTAATATACAAATAATATAACAACATTATTAATAATGATATTCACATGATAATAATATTATTATAAAATAATATACAAATAATAATATTATTAACAATAATATATAACAATAATACTAGTATGGTATATATATACATATAAGCATAAATATACATGTGTTTACAGAGGGACTTACAGAGGGGGTATCACTGGAGAATTGAGGTTGGAAGCGGCGACGACAGCATGGTTTGCCGGAGATGACGACGGCGGTGGAGGACAGCAAGGAAAGGTGACCGGAGCTAGGCTCGGCAACGGCGAAAGGCGGCGGGGCAGAGAGCTTGTGGCGGCGATGGAAAAACGGCGACGGTTGCTGGTGCTGGGGAGCTTCTCTCCGTTTCCAGTAGGACTAGTAGCTAGAGAAGTGCTCAGGGCCCTGGTGGTGTCATCGTGGAGAGTTGCAGGGGCTGGACTACTGCAGAGGTTCGTTTATAGCAAAGGAGGCCGTCTGGAGCAGAGGAGGTTGTGGACTCGTCTGGAGCAGAGGAGGTTGGGAACTTCTCGGCTGGCTGTTGGCTGTTGGGTTGCTGCAGAGGGTGGCTCAGGAGAAGCCGTAGCAGCAGCAAGGTGGTCGGGGCTGAGGGTGATTGCAGAGAGGCATGGAGTATAGATGGAGAGACAGAGCGGGGCGCTGCTGTGGTTTCGCGAGGGCTGGAGGCGGAGCAAAGCAGGTGTTGCTGGAGGGAATGGCTGGAACATGGGAACCAAGGGGAGACTGAAGATTGGAGACGCAGGGGTTGGCAGAAAGAAGAAGAAGAAGAGGCAGCAGACTTTTTTTTTTTTCCTTTCCTTTTGCTGTGCGCTCCCCTCTCCGGCTTGGCTGTGTGCCCCCCATTTATAAAAAACCAACCCTAAAAATCTTTCTTTTCTTTTCCTTTTTCGTTTTTATTCTCTTCATACTTTTATGGTAACAATATATACAGTAATAATAATAATAATAATAATAATAATAATAATAATAATAAAGTAATAATACTAATATTAAAAGCAATAGTTAATAATAATAATAATAATAATAGCAAAATAATATAAATAATAATAAAGTAATAATAATAATAATAATAATAGCGGTAAATAATAATAATCATGGTAACAATAATAATAATAATAATAATAATAATAATAATAATAATAATAATAATAATAATACTGAACATAATGCTAAATAATATAAATAGCAAAAAAAATCATAATGATAATAAAATAATAATAATAATAAAAATAATATAGTAATAATGATAATGAAAATAGTAAAAGACCCCTTGTTCTATCTGGTTAGGGCAAAAATAGGAAGTCTACAGCGTGAATAGTGGTAATGCAGACTCCCCCTGCCTTTTGTGCGTGAATAGTGGTCCTCTCTTTATAGGGAACTCAGGTGGGAAAAAAATTTTGGCGTGCAAGGCTCGGGGAAGCAAAAAAAAAAAAAAAAAGAAAAAAAGAAAAGAAAAAAAAAATCCTTCTATGCTTTCTATTAATAGGGTTTGGGAGGGAATCAGCTACTGCGCACACCTCTCCTTTTTCCTTTTTTATTTTCTAATTTTTTGAAAATTTATTTTTGTTTGTCCAATTTTGTCTTCCCAAGGAAAGTCCCGGGTTTAAAAATTAAAACTTGATCCTAACAATTAAGAGGTCCCAGACTCAAAAATAAAAACGACTCGAATAAAATACTATTAAAAGACCCGATTTAAAATTAAAAGACTCAACTCAAAAATTCCAAGACTCAATTTAAGATTAACAAGACCTTAATTAAAAACTCAATTTCCAAATTAAAGGACTCGATTAAAAAACTTAAAAGGACTTTATTTTAAAAATGTCCTGAACTCACTTTTGAAAATAATCGGGACTCGATTTGAAACAAAATGGGACTTAATTAAAAACATCAGGACTTAATTTAAATACCGGTACTCAATTTAAAACACCAGGACTCAGTTAAAAACATCGGGACTCAATTACAAATACCGGGTTTTTTAAATAGTGTCCTCCAATTTTTGGGGTTCGAAGTCAATTTTTATTACGCTGGGTCTCCTTAGGGTTGCCTAGTTTAAATTGGGGTGTCGACAATCATTTTTGATATTTGTTTTTAAAAAGCATGCTTATTGTGAGGGGGAGCCTTTTTCAAAGGATCTCTCATATTTGCTCCATATTTGTCATCATCAAAAAGGGGGAGATTGTTGGCCTAACATGACTTTCGAATCTCGTTTTGATGATAACAAATGAAGGTTGATTTAACATGTGTTGTTAAGTGATGATGTTCTAGGAATTAAATGACAAAGTTCAAAATAAGAAAGGAAATGCAAGTTCAAAGATCACCAAGGACCACAAAGTCATACTCGTTCTCAAAGTGATCCAAAGGAAGCTCAAGTGGACTAAAAAGATTCAAAACATTTGGAAACCTAAAGTTGACTCAAGCTTCAAGTCAAGAGGACTCAAAGCAAAGATACCTATAAAGACCTCAAGTTTAGAGTACTTTAGTTTCAAGTCTCTCTCTCTTCTACGTCTCTCTCACCTTCTCTCTTCAATTCCAATTTCGTTCTTCACCGGTTCGACGATCGGAGGCTGCCACGTTACTCCTAGGAAGATTCTATTCAAATCTACTGGAATAGTTTATTGGTTAGGCCAACTTGAGCACCATCCTAAAATCTGGGTAAGTTAGTTATTTTAAGCTTTATAAGTTATTTGGTGTTGTTGGACTAGGGAAAATGATTTAGATAGTATTATATTGAATTTTGGTTGGGGAAAATGCAATTTCAAGGTGTTGAGTTGGGGAACACTTGGGTGTAGATTTGGAGTATTTTGTGAACTTCACAATAAGTCAGGTAAGGGGATAAACTAAGTCAGTAATTTTCAGGAAATTATTTACCATATTACAACATTTACTTTTAGAAATTATGTATGTATTAGCATAGTATTTGGGAATACTGTGGTTGAACAGAAAAATTGATTTAATGTTAATTATCAGGAAATATGATTTTAGATAAGGTTTTATGCGTAAAAGTATTATTCATATTTGTGCGACATGAGTAGAATTTCCATGAAATTATGTTATATCAGAATATTATATGAAACCTAAGGTATAGTCCCAAGAGGGAGGGGGGGGGGTGAATTGGGTTATTTAAAATTTCTTTGATTCTTTTTGAGAACTCTTGCCCCTTTTCACAATCTCTTAAGGATTACTTGTATTTTTGTTAGTGAGGCAATCCACACAAATTCCTATTTTCTAATTAATCTGCAATCAACTAATACAACCAATTAACTTACTATTCAAACACAACAACCACCCAACAAAAATCAATTTGAATCTTTAGAGACCCTGTATATGAATATACAACTCCTATTGTTGTCTTTTGAATTTGAATATTACAACAACATTCAAACACTTTTTCAATATCAAAACTTTATTAAACCTTCAGCTACCAATCAACATACTTCATTTCAGTTTCCGCAAAAGATCGATTAACCAACGTACTCCCTTTCAGTTTTTGCAAGCCCAAGAACAAATTAGTTTTTGGGTTAACTTAATATCTAATATGTGTTTGCTTTATAATTAAAAGTATTAAACATCCAGGCAGGGTATATCGTTGCTGAATTTAAAAGAGATTAACGATAAGAGAGTGACACTACCACTTTTACGAGGTTCGACTTATACCCAGCCTACGTCCTCGCCTTAGGTCAACCACCCAAGGAATTTACTATATCTTGTTCATTCCGAGTGGAACAAAAACCTTACACAATTTACCCTTTTTTCAGGAAGAGAAACCTCTCCAAGCATCGACCTGTGCTTGGTCTAACGATCCAACAAATCTTTGAATCATTCAAAGTACAAGAAGATAGAAGTAGACCTGCGTACAAAAAATACTCTCAAAATTCAGAGCAGGTTGAACAAATTGAGTTGTAAATTGGACTTCAAAATACCAAAGTTAAATAAAACATGAGAAGCTCTAAAGTTTTAGAAGTCACCGAAGGTTCTTTAAAAGGAATTGAGTGCAACTCGGAACCAAGCTTTTGATTTTTCAATCCACTAAAAACGTAGAGTTTTTCTCCAGAAAAATGATGTGAGCGAAGGAACTTAAGGAGAATTTCAGCCCAGGAAGAATTTCAGCGTATTAACTGTTTGATCTCTTAAGCTTATCTTGCTTGTCTATTTTTTTTTTCATTGCCCAAAGGAGGTATTTATAGATTTTTCCAAAGAACATTTTCCTCATTTAATTAGGTAGCATTTATTGAATTAATTTTGAAATTCAAAATTTTTCAAAAAAACAATTTTCTCATTTAATTAGGTAGCATTAAATTATTGAATTAATTTTGAAATTTTTTCCAAGGAACAATTTCCTCATTTAATTAAATTATTGAATTAATTTTGAAATTCAAAATTTTTCCAAATAATGATTTTGAAAACCCAGAAGGTTGGTAGTCGCCTGCCAAGACTTGGCAGTCGTCTGACTTGACCACCCAAGCGCCTATCAGTGCTCAGGCAGTCACCTGGAACCCTACTGTGTCCTAAATTATTTCTTTTAAATTGTGACAGTCACCTGCCTATATAGGGTAGTCGCCTGACTCTCAGTATTTTCCTTTTTTACTTTTAAAACTTTCTTCCTTTGAGACCTTTTAATCAAAGACATATTTTAAGGTATTTCAAAAAAGTGTTTCTTAGTTTGTTTTGATTTATAAGAGCTTCACATGTATCTAGATAGTATGTGGCTTTGAAGTACTTACAACAATCCTTTTAATCATGGTTTTCCTAAAACACTAAGTTCTTTAGCCTCCTTCAGCTTCTCGAGATTCACTTTTGACTTTAAGAATTGTTTGGCCTTTAACCACTTCATTTGTTCTTCATTGACCTCAATATTCTGAGGAGCTTCCACTAGATTGACATTGAACTTCAGCTTATCAATCGTGAGTGCCCTTTTACCTAAATCAAATCACTCAATACAACATGTTAAAGCATCCTTTATTTTGATATCATCAAAACAAGATTGAAAAGCCCAGTTAGGCCAACATTTTGATTTTTTCAAAATAAGTATGTTTTACTCAGTTTTTAGGAAGACCATGAAAACAATACATGAACTATGATTTTATGAATATTATGTTAAATAGTACCATAATTTCATGTTGAGTACGTTGTGATATGTCGACGTAAATGTTGTGACTTACATGTTATGATATGCTGACGCAGATGCCGTGAATTACGTTGGCGCAGATGCCGTAGTCATGTATGTATGTTAAATTCATGAAAATATTATCATGTCAGGTATTATTATGAATATGAAATAGCCATGTAATATTATTTGAAATGTACTATATGTTATTAGAACCTGGATGGTTTGGTTTAGATTTCACGAGCACAGTACCGTAGCTACAAGTTCAAGTTCAATTTCAAGTACAAGTTCATGTTAGTGCTACCGCACATCTTATGTAGAGTGTGGGAGATGGTAGTTGATGTGGCTTCATGGTAGTGCAGGCGCTCCCTTGGCAGTCTAGACTAGGTGGGGCAGGCACATCGTACTTATAGACTTATGTTTGATCTAGCGTTGTCGGTCAGCCATTGCTAGGTCCCGCCTTTAGGCCGCACAACCCAATCATGTGGGGGCAATACATGACATTAGCTAGCTATCCATCTTGGGTATTAATTCATGTATTGTACATTTATATAAGATGATTTACATGTTACAAAAATATAGTATGATATGTTATGTTAAAACAGGTTTCGTTTTATTTAGAAAATTACAGACATTTTTACTAGTTATGATTTATGTACTGTTTATATTTATTATACAAGAATACTTATGTTGCCACACAGTGATGTTAGTTTATTTCTCTCACTGAGAGGTGTCTCACCCCAACATTATAAACATTTCAGGAAATCTAGATAGAGGGGCAGATAAAGCTTCGCGGCAGTAGAGATTGATTGGGCTACCCTGTCAAAAGGATAAGTGGTTGATCTAGGGTCAAATAGATTTTGGATTGAGACCCTAGGGATACTCTTTGGGACTTTTTATGGATGACTTTATATATATATATATATATATATATATATATATATAATTTTATGTTTTTCACTGCTTAGGTATCATAATTGTATGGCAGGTATATCCTTGGTAAGGTCTAGGAGCAGGAGCAGCACCAGGTGGTGTAGGGCAATCACGCACCAAATGTGGTGTGTGATTGTCTCCTTGACGCTGGGAGACACTGAGAATGCAGGTGATATTGTGACAGGTACCCTTATTGCTGTATCATATCAATGTATTGTTTTATTTGATTCAAGTGCCAACCATCCTTTGTGTCTGTGACGCATGTTAAATTTTATGGAGATGAGACCCAATTATTGGAAGTTGAATTGCCAGTAGCTACACCAACAAGGTTAGTGGTAAGGTGTCGTAGGGTGCTTAGGAGTTATCCAGTAGAAATTCAGGGGAGAATATTACTAGCTGACCTGATTGTGCTTGACATGCATGGATTCGATGTAATACTGGGTATGGATTGACTGGCTACTAATTATGCTAACATTGACTGTCATATGAAAGAGGTGATTTTCACACCACTGGCAACGCAAGAATTTAGATTTATGGGGTCACGAGTACATTCTTTGCCTCAGTTAGTGTCAACCATACAGGCGAGGCAACTACTCCTGGATGGTTGTCAAAGGTTTATGGCTTATGTAAAGGAGGTGACAAAAAATGAATTGAAGCTTTTTAGTACACTAGTGATTAAGGAGTTTCCAAACGTTTTTCTTGAAGAGTTACCTGGATTGCCTCCGACTGTGAAGTAAGTTTTGCTATCAACTTATTTCCTGGGACGTCGCCGATTTTTAAGGCTCCTTATTGAATGGCTCTAACAGAATTGGGAGAACTAAAGGATCAGCTGTAGGAATTATTGAATAAAGGGTTTATCAGACTTAGTGTACTGCCTTGGGGAGCTCTAGTATTTTTTGTGAAGAAGAAGGACGGGTCTATGAGGATGTGCATAGATTACAGGGAAATAAATAAAGTAACAATTAAGAACATGTATCCTCTACTCGTATAGATGATTTATTTGATCAGCTTCAGGGTACATGGGTTTATTCCAAGATCAACCTTAGGTCAGGTTATCACCAGGTGAAAGTTAAAGTAGAAGACGTAATGAAGACAACTTTCAGGACCACGTATGGGCATTATGAATTTCTAGTTATGCCATTTGGTTTGACGAATGCTCCTACTGTATTTATGGATTTTATGAATAGAGTTTTTCATCAGTATTTAGACCAGTTAGTTGTGGTTTTCATTGATGACATACTGGTTTACTCGAAGAGTTTTGAGGAGCATGAGATACACTTAAGGCTGGTACTTTAGATGCTCCGGGAAAAGAAATTGTATGCCAAGTTTAGAAAATGTGAATTCTAGTTGGAGAAAGTTGTATTTCTGGGACATGTTATATCAGGAGATGGAATTTCTATAGATCCCAGCAAGATAGAGGTAGTAGTGAATTGGGTCAGTCCGATGAACGTACAGGAAGTCAGGAGTTTCTTAGGACTGACAGGTTATTACCGTCGGTTCGTAGAAGGATTTTCAGCATTATCAGGGCCTTTGACACGAATGACCAGAAAGAATTCTAGGTTTGAAAGGGACAACAGTTGTGAGCAGAGCTTCAAAGAATTGAAACAGAGGCTCGTCACAGCACCAATATTGACTATTCCATTAGGAGGTGATGGTTATGTGATCTACTATGACGCTTTTTTGAGGGGGCTCAAATGTGTATTGATGCAGCGGGGCAGAAGGGTAGCATATGCCTCTAGAAAATTGAAAGAATATGAAAAGAATTATCCCACTCATAATCTAGAATTGCCTGTAGTGGTTCATGCACTGAAGATTTGGAGGCATTATTTGTACGATGAAAGATGTGAAATATTTTCAGACCATAAGAGTTTAAAGTACTTCTTCATGTCGAAAGAGTTGAACATGAGACAGAGAAGATGGTTAAAGCTCATCAAGGATTATGATTGCACCATCAGCTACCATCCAGGTAAAGCGAATGTGGTGGTTGATGCGTTGAGCTGAAAATCAGGGGAAACAACGTAGTTAGTAGCAGTAATTTAGCACCCAATCTAGATAGACTTAGAGAGGCTTGGCATGGAGTTAGTAGAGAATGATCACCAAGTATTTATTACCAACGTAGTGGTGCAGCCTACGCTATATGAAAGGATTAAAGCAGCCTAGAAAGATGATGCAGAATTAGTGGAGCTGATAGCTAAAGTGCAAGATGGACAGGGAGAGGAGTTCAATATTACTGATGACGGAACTCTATGGTTTCGTACTAGATTGTGCGTGCCTGCAGATAAGGATATCAGAAGGGCGATCCAAGAGGAGGCTCACAGGTCCCTGTACACGATTCATCCCAAATGTATAGGGATCTGTGAGAGTATTTATGGTGGAGTGGTATGAAGAGAGAGATTGCTGAGTTTGTGCAGCAGTGTTTGACGTGCCAGCAGGTAAAGGTTGAGCACTAGAGGCTGGCGGGCCAGCTACAGCCACTTTACATCCTGGAGTGGAAATGGGATCACATTTCTATGGACTTTGTGATGGGTTTACAGCCGGTACGACAGGGATGGAATGCTATTTAGGTGGTCGTAGATCGATTGAGGAAGATCGCTCACTCTATTTCTATTAAAATCAACTACTCCATGGACATACCAACAGAAATATATATTTAAAAGATAGTGCAATCACATGGTGTGCCAGTGTCTATAGTATCAGACTGGGACCCACGTTTCACGTCACAGTTTTGGAGGAGTCTGAAGAGGCTCTAGGGTCTTAGTTGTCATTCAACACGACATTTCATCCTCATACGGATGGGCAGTCAAAGAGGATGATTCAGATATTAGAGGATATGCTACGGGCATGTGTGCTAGATTTTGGGGGTAGTTTGTAACAGCTCAACCCTCTACGTGGGCTTGGAGTGCTACTAATCCATTTATTTACCTAATAATCCACATTTTAATATCATGTACGCAGTGAAAAAATAAATATAATCTCCACAAATATAATACCAGAGTTTACTATTTCTATCTATAATCCAAAATAACTATTCATCACCTGCATTCTCATATATGCACATATCTCCAAAAACATTCAATATTCACAAAAACCAGTATGTCTCACAACCATCCATATCTCAGAAGACTTAAAACATAAAACATAACTTATATACAACCCAAAATATCAGCTAAGTATATATCCTTTCTTTTCTATATCCCAAAAATGCTACAAACACCTCGAGCTCTCTAAGCACGATCTCGTGGAGGTCCTGAAAAAGATAAGTTCATATTCGGGTGAGACACATCTCAGTAAGGGAAGAAACAATATATTAAATCAGTGTATGACTAATGTGAGGTTTGTATATAACATATTATTTATCATTTGCAAATCATTAGTATAATTTCTGAAATCATTTTCCGTTCCTAATCAAACACATGCAAGACATTTTACCTACGAGATTACCCAAGGATAGGGGTGATTACTCGCCCATACAAGTAGTACTCCTTTACTCTGATATTTTAGGTAATCCAAAGGTCACAACTGAAGCATACTAGAACACTCGCCTTACTCAGTAAGCCCCTAGGTAGTGATGTGAACTCTTACTCACACAATTCATATAAAGGTTTACCAGTGAAAGCCCTGAGAATAAGGAAATCTACTCGCCCATACAAATAGTTTCCCTTTGCCCTAACACGTTATGCCTCCTAGTACCACATCTAATACTTACCAGGGCACTCGCCTTTCTCAGCAAGCCCTTGGGCGAAGAGTTTGCCCCGCCCAAACGTAACATGTTCTACTAGCATAAATACTGATAATATCATAATACATTATTCTACCCATCGTTATCCTGTAATTCTTAATTGTTCATGTTCTTAGCTTAAACATTTCATAACATTTCACTTTATGTGGCTCATTCCATTTCACATTGTTCGTATTTCATATTTTCTTATCATTCTCATTGACTTTTAATTACAATAGCTCCCCTTTGGCTATTATTTCTATAGCTCCATTTTGGCTATCATTAACATGATCTACAGCTCCCTTTGGCTGTTATGAGCATCATCCACACCACCCTTTTGGCTATCATAAATGTGATCCACAACTCTTTTTTGGCTGTCATAAATGTGATCCACAACTCCCTTTCGGCTATCGTAAACATGGTTGCATTAACAAACACACGCAGCATATTCCATTTAACATTTCATTTTAATGCATTTCCTACATAACTTGTATCTCATACATATAACATAGTCCCGCACAAGGTTCAATTTACTTATGCCACACTATTTAGAAGTAAAATTCATATATATGTATTCCCCATAAAGTAAGCCAACTTGCATTTAAAATTCATACACTCAAAATATACCTTTCTTATCTTACATAATTATCCTAAAAATATCTTTCATTTTTATCAGTTCATTTTCGCATATACGTATCTAATAAACAGCCTTAAGCTCAGAAAACATAATTTAAATGGTTGGCATTTTAAACCCATACTGAAACATATACATGTACATATAACACAATTCATTTTCCATTAAATTCATAAAAATTCTGGTTTAATATATATTTTTCCCCTTACCTGATTTCTTGAACTACGCCAATAGGGACTCCGAAAAGGTACCTGCGGCGCTCACCTGAACTCTGAAATAAAAATCATAGTTCCATTAAATCAACCCTAGATAAAATACTATTTTAATATTTCTTAAGCCCATAAATTCTAAATAAATAATTATACCCTCAAATATAACCCGTAATGACCCAAAAATTTAAATAATTAGAAAATATAATAAATGAAATGGATTAAGGGATAATAGGGGAAAAGGAAGGATTTTAGAAGGAATAGCAGGCCTCATTGATGAATATCTTGTCCTCGTCGACGAGTGTCCTTCTAAAGCTCGTTGACGAATTCTGTTCCTCATCGACGAAGGAATCCCGAGAGAGTAATTTGGAAACTCTGATTTTCGTTGACGAAGGTATCTTCTCCTCGACAAAGTCTCTATAGTGCCTCGTCGACGAACCCACGTGTCTCGTTGAAGCCCTGCCTATAAATAGAGTGTTCTTTATTTTTAGCGAGAAATTCACGAACCCTCTTCTCTCTCTCTCTCTCTCTACAATAGTTTTCCCACTTTCTCTCTTCAATTTCTGGCCGATTTTGACCTGTTTTGACGATTCGGAACCCCCACGAGGTTCGTAGGATCGTCCTATGCAAGGCTATAGGAGCTTATTGTTGGGTTGAGAGGTTTGGGAAATATCCCAAAATTAGGGTAAGTGAATTATTTTGGGATTTTATTAAGGAATAATGTTATTTGGAGCCTAGGAAGTAGTAAATAAGTGTTTTTCTTAAGATTTGAGTTAGATGGAATTTATTTTAATTAAAATATGATTTTTGGATTCAAGGTCCAAGTGAATGCTGTGGGTATCGGTTCGGGGATTCTACCAGCGCAATTTGGAAATCAGGTAAGGGGAAATATATGTATTAAATTAGGTTTTCAAGAATTAAAATGGATTATGGGTTATTTATGTATGTATGTTTTTTAAATGGATATAAAATGCCAACCATGTAAAACTATGATTTCTGAGCCTAGAACTGCTTATGTAGTTATGTATATGTGAAAGCAAATGAATAAAAGTGAAAAGTAATTTCTGAGTAATTATGTAAGAAATGAATTGTATTTTTAGTATATAAATGTTAAATGTGGGTTGGCCTATTTTACAGGAATATGTATGAATTTTACTGTTAAATTGTGTGGCATGAGATTTTGTGCAAATAAATGTTAAATGTATGAGATGCAGGCTAAGTAAGTAAAGTATTGAGAGTAAAATATGTTACGGACAATGTTGCCTGTGTATGTTAAATGTAACCATGTAAATGTAAGATAGCTGAAAGATAGCCATGTTAGCAAATTTTAGCACACTTCTGTGTAGACTAACTGATGACAGCTAAAAGGAGCTGTAGACTAACTGATGATAGCTAAAGACCAGATGTAGTACGAACGAAAGAAAGGAAAATGCTATGAAATGACAAATGTGAACGATGTAACGATGAAGATTACGTAAAGTGAAATGCAATGTAATGTTGATGCTATGAACATGAACACATGGGTATGATTGAATAATTACAAGAAGAATAATGTATTATGATATTAGAAGTACCTATGTATGTAGAACATGTTACGATTGAGCGAAGTGTACTCTTCGCCTGAGGGCTTGTTGAGAAAGGCGAGTGTACTAGTAGCTTCAGATGTGATAGTATCTGCAAAACATGTTAGGACAGAGGGAACCTACTTGTATGGGCGGGTAGATTTCCCTATCCTTAGGGTCTTTTCGGTAAACTATTGTTGACTGTGTGAGTACGAGATCAATCTAACACTTGAGGGCTTACTGAGTAAGGTGAGTGCCCTGGTATGTTTCAGTAGTGACCTTCGGGTGTCCTAAGTATTAGAGCAGAGGAGTTCTACTTGTATGGGCGGATAATCACCCCTATCCTTAGGTAATCTTGTGGGTTAAATCTTTACTTGTGAATGTTTAGGCTCAGAGAATGGTTTCGGTATTTATGATAATATTTTTCAAATGTATTTAAAATGATATCTATATACCTCATATTAGCCACACGCTGTTTTAATATGTATATTTATTCCCTTACAGAGATGTGTCTCACCCGAATATGATTATTTCTTTTTAGGACATCCTCAATGTCAGGCTTAGGGAGCTCGAGGGTTTTAGTTTTTTTTAGGATTATAACAGAGAAAGGGTATCTGTTGATAGAATTTTGGGGATGTATATGTTTTATGTTTTTATGTCGATATGTTTTAAGGATGTGAGTAAGGAATGATTGTGAAAATATACTGAAATGTTTGGAGTTATGTAGATTTATGAAAATGCAAGTAATGAATGAATTATATGGAATTTAGATAAGAATAGTAAACTATGGTATTATATATGGAGATTATGTTTATGTTTTCTGCTGCGTATGTATATTATAGATTATGTATTATTAGAATTTTATCATGTATAATGCACCGGACCTGGGTTTATGGGTTCATGGTGTTACATAACCAATTTACTTAATTCCCCAAATCCCACTTCGCTTTGAGGTAGGGCCTAGGAAACTCAAATTAGAAATTTACTCTAGCCAAAATGACAACAATCGCGACTAGGACCCCGTGGTGGTGCCCGATCGTCGATTTAGTGACAAATTTAAGGAGAAATTGAGAAAATAAGGAAAGCTTTCCTTACACTAGGAATGGTGCCTACGCCGCTCCCACGACAAATCCGCTTCAGTAGAAATGTCGGTAGCAGAATTAGGAATCCGACGATACCTTCTGTTTCCCGATCAGCCGAATATCCATTGAGAAATTGAGAAGAGAGAGAGACGGAGATGGAGGAGTGGTTGACGTTTTAGGGGGGGTGGCGCTGTTCAATGGTTTTGTTCTCAAGAAGGAAATTTAAATTTCCTTCAGGAAAGCTTACTACCTAAGCTTTCAATATACTAATATATTAATATTATATATATATATATATATATATATCTTTATATCCATTATATTTTTATTTAATAAATCCAATTTAATAATGTTTAATTTAAAAACTAATTAATTAAATTAAATTAAATTTATTAAATTAATTATTATTATTATTTTCCTAATTATTTTAATCATTTTAATTTTTCGGGTCTTTACATAGTTGGACCCAGTATCTGCCGCTGGTAGAGTTTGCATACAATAACTACTATTAGACCAGCATCGGCATGACACCTTATGAGGCGCTATATTGTAGGAGATGTCGTTCTCCTCTATATTGGGATGAGGCTAGAGAGAGACGAGTTTTGGAACCAGAAATAGTGCAGCAAGCATACGATAAAATTCAGCTTATTAGAGAAATAATCAGTGCAGCTTAGAGTTGGCAGAAAAGTTATGCAGATAATCGCCGTCGGGAATTAGAATTTGAAGTGGGAAATGATGTATTTTTGAAAATAGCGCCACTAAAAGGAGTTATGAGGTATGGAGGAAGGGTAAGCTGAGCCCTAGGTTTATTGATCCATTCGAAATACTTGAGAGAGTGGGTCCAGTTGCCTACATGCTAGCTTTACCACCAGTTTTGTTAAGAATACATGACGTATTTCATGTTTCTATGTTAAGGAAATATGTCATCGATCCCTCCCATGTCATCAGTTATGCAGAATTAGAACTCAGTGATACCTTGACTTATGAGGAAACCCCAGTGCAGATTTTGGACAGGAAGGAACAAGAACTACGCAGTAAGCAAATACCATTAGTAAAAGTCCTGTAGAGGAATCACACGGTGGAAGAAGCTTCTTGGGAGCTTGAAGAAGAAATCCGACAGAAATACCCACACCTTTTCATTGGGGACCAGCAGTAATTGGGAAAGATACAGGAAAGTATACTAAGTTTCTTTTATACAGGTTAGTCAACGTATGTAATAATCTTTGTGATAATAGGTAGTATTTTGGTTTTGGGAGAGTTTTATTTTATGTATTTTTAATCTCCCAGATGCCTGAATGTAACCACGGTATCCTCTACCACAAGTGAGGGTAAGTAATAAAATAAGTAGCCCATTTTTCTCAAAGGATGGTGTTTAATATAGATAATAAATTTCAAGGATGAAATTTTATAAGGAAGGGAGAATATAGAGACCTGAAGAATTATAGTAATTAAACAATAAAAGAAAGGAGAGAAAGAGATTTTTAAAAGGGGTTTTAGCAGGGTCTCGTTGACAAGTGCGAAGTGTTCGTCGACGAGTAGGCCTCTTGGACTCGTCAACGAAGTCATGTGTCTCGTCGACGAGAAATTACTGTGAGGGCTGTTTCTAGGGCCTGAAACTCATCGACGAGGGGTAAGTATTCCTCATCGAACTATCTTCATGGACTCATCGATGAGGTGATGTGTCTCATCGACGAGTCTAAATTCTATAAATATACCTACTCTGAATTTTTAGCATTAAAATTTTCACGAAACCCTCCCTTTCTCTCCCCTACATCTCTCTCACCTTCTCTCTTTGATTTTGGCTCCATTCTTCGCCAGTTCGATGATTGGAAGTCACCACACTACTCTTGGGAAGATTCTCTTCAATTATGCTAGAGTAGTTCATTGGTTAGGCCAACTTGGGCACCATCCCAAAATCTGAGTAAGTTAGTTATTTTAGGCTTTATAAGTTATTTGGTGTTGTTGGACTAGGGAAAATGCTTTAGATAGTATCATAGTGAAGTTTGGTTGGGGAAAATGCAATTTCAGGGTGTTGAGTTGGGGAACACTTGGGTGTAGATTTGGAGTATTTTGTGGACTTCACAATAAGTCAGGTAAGAGGATAAATTAAGTCAGTATTTTTCATGAAATTATTTACCATATTAGAACATTTATTTTCAAAAATTATGTATGTATTAGCATAGTGTTTGGGAATGCTGCTGTTGAACAGGAAAATGGATTTAATGTTAATTATTAGAAAATATGATTTTAGATAAGGTTTTATGCATAAAAGTATTATTCATATTTTTGTGGCATGAGTATAATTTCCATGAAATTATGTTGTATAAGAATATTATGATTTTTCCAGAATAAGCATGTTTTACTCAGTTTTCAGGAAAACCATGAAAACAGTACAAGAATTACGATTTTATGAATATTATGTCAAACAGTACAAGAATTTCATGTTCAGTACGTTATGATATGCCAGCACAGATGCCGTGACTTACATGTTATGATTTGTCGGCGTAGATACCGTGAATTACATTGGCGCAAATGCCGTAGTCATATATGATATGTTAAATTCATGAAAATATTATCATGTCAGGTATTATTATGAATATGAAATAGTCATGTAACAGTATTTGAAACGTACTATATGTTATCAAAATTCAGATGATTTAGTTTAGATTTCACGAGCGCGGTACCATAACTACAAGTTCAAGTTCAAGTTCAAGTTCAAGTACAAGTTCATGCTAGTGCTACCACACATCTTATGTAAAGTGTGAGAGATGACAGTCGATGTGACATCATGGCAGTGCAGGCACTCTCCTAGCAGTTCGGACCAGGTGGGGCAGGCCCATCGTACTTACAAACTTATGTTTGATCTAGCGTGGCCAGCTAGCCATTACTAGGTCCCGCTTTCGGGCCGCACAACCCAGTCATGTGGGGGTAATACTTGACATCAGCTAGCTATCTATCCTGGGTATTAATTCATGTATTGTACATTTATATAAGATGATTTATATGTTACAAAAATATAGTATGATATGTTATGTTAAGACAGGTTACGTTTTATTTAGAAAATTACAGATAGTTTTACTAGTTATGATTTATGTATTGTCTATATTTATTACACAATAATACTCACGTTGCCACACACTGATGTTAGTTTATTTCCCTTACTGAAAGGTGTCTCACCCTAGCATTATAAACATTTCAGGAAATCCAGATAGAGGGGCGGATAGAGCTTCGCGGTAGTAGAGAATGATTGGGCTACCCTGTTAGAAGGGTAAGTGGTTGAGTTAGGGTCAGATGAGTTTTGGATTGAGACCCTAGGGATACTTTTTGGGACTTTTTATGGATCACTATATATATATATATACACGTATACGACATATTTAGTAGTGTTCTGGTATGGTTTCTGGTGTTTTATGGCATATATATAATTTTATGTTTTCTGCTGCTTAGGTATTAGAATTGTATGACAAGTATATCCTTGGTACCTATGGGTCCTGGTTGATCATGATCTTGACAGTCAAACAGGATGTTAGAGTTATCATTATTATTATGAAAAATATATATATAATATGGCAAAATAGGTAGGTTGTTACACTAAACAAGAAACAAGTAACAGTAATTAAATCCTATATTAAATGTTCGGACCGAAAAAGAAACCTTGTGTTTAAACTTCCAGATAAAGGCAAAAAAAACTAAAACATTCAATCCAAAAAAAAAACTCAATCAAATACTAACTCAAACAAAAATTAACCAAGACAATAGTTTAAATAGAAACTAAACCAAACCAAACAATCCACTAAAGAAAAACGAACTTAAGATTTATAAGGAGCAAACCGAGCTTCTTAATGAAACAAAACTCAACCTGAAACTCATTCCAAAGATAATAAAAACTTCAACTTTAATAATAACCAAATAAAAATTTAAAATTCCAATATTTTAACACAACTCCAACACAGTTTATATAAAAGAAAAGAAAAAAGAAAGAGAAGAGAAAGACTTGCAAACAAAGAAAGGAAAAAATTAACCTTACTTCAAAAGAGAGAACATAAAATAAACATAAAATAGATTAATAAAAGAAGATATGAAAGAGAGAAGGGAGAGAAGAAGGGAAAGCCATGTTGTAGCAGTTCGGGGTGCAGTAAGACAGCAGGGAAGCAGCAGCTGCAGTGGCACACGGCGGCAACACAGCAACAGCAGATATGAGAGAGGCAGGCCGTGTGGTCTTCTGGTGTGGGATATGAAAAAAGCCGCAGCAGGGGAGAATCCGAGAGGGAGAGAGATGAGTTAGAGCTGGGAGGCTGAGGGTGACATGACAGAGAAAGGGCTGAGAGGCGAGAC